>NC_069784.1:77367016-77677183 GCF_027406575.1 Nycticebus coucang | reverse complement strand
CCGGGCTAGCTCTGTTTTTATTATGTCACTGTTTGAATCATCAGTCTAATGGGGGAAAGCTAAACCTTTATGTCATGGTCCTTACTGGGCCTGCATTTTCTAACCAAACTATTTCTTTAACTAACTACATTAGTTAGACTGATTTACCTCTTACTATTATTACTCTAATTTATCTATGATCTTAACACAGAGCATGGGATGGGGAACACAGTCCAGGAGCAGGATGTCAAAGCAGACGCCAATCAGACCACACACACACAAATCTTTGGAGTGGCAATTATGCCTCCTGGGAAGCCTTGTGCACAGATGAGCTGGCACTTCTGCCCATATTGAAATGACAGAAGAAAGGAGATATTTTTCTCCTTACCTTTTCTGAGAGATTTTTTTTCTCTCTTAATGAGGTTTAGGGGCTCGCTCTGTCTCCAAATTCAGCATTTCCTACTCAACTCCCCAAATGCACAAACTCTCCCTGAGAGGGCAGCCCCACCCTCACCCAGTCTTGTCTTTTGATGCTCAGTGACCTCTGAACTGAGTTGCATGGGTTGTTGGGGGAGGGGAGGAGTGAAGCTCCAGCAAGGCAGTCTGCTTGAAAACGCAGGCTTTTAGGCTGTCCAACTTTGCAACAGATTTTGATCCACTTCTCTCCTGTTTTTGATCCCTTTTGCCCATCATCTGTAATCATTTTAATTCAATTCCTAACCAACTTATAATAAATAATTGAAAATTATTTTTAGGCTTATTAAATCATTATTTCTAGCAATGTAACACATCAAGATATGACTCTTCCCTTAACCACCCATATGTCAATCTCAACTGTCCTCAGTAAGCATCATGTATGAAAAGTTGGGGGTTGATTTTTCATCTTGAAAGCACATAGAGAGATATAGTGTGGCTTCACTCTGTGAACACCAAAGGAAGTGGTTTACTCAAGGACAGCAGTGAAGAGTAGAGACACTGATGCCAAGGTAGCATCCAAATGCTTCGATTGTTCTGTAGGTAAGTTTCTTATCTATAAAATAGAGCTACAGATCCCTCCTGGGGCTGCTGAAAGACTAAACAAGATAGGTATGCAAAATGCTTAGCACAGTGCTTGACGTGTGAGAAGTCATCAAAATAGGAGGCTTAGTATTATTCTAAGAGCCTATAACTAGGGTAGTATACAAAGTATAAAATATTTAATAACTGTTCTCCTTTCTTTCAAATATTAATAAAAACATTTTTCCTAAAATATGCATGAGTGAGAATTTCTTTGCTTGAATCATTTGCTCACTTCGTTATATCCATGAATCTTGTATTTTCTTTCTCTAATTTGGGCTGCAATTGAAACCTTTTTCAAAGAAGGTCTGTTCTTCAGAATCTTTGTACAGCATATTCAAAATATAAAAATGGATTTGGGGTTGTTAAGTGTGACTTAAGGAAGGAATACTAAGGGGTGTTAAATAATATGAATCTTTTGGGGGATCACATAAATGCCATGGACTTGCAGGTGAGGGGGGGCATAAGTGATTTATGAATGAAGTCTCAGCATATCAAGAATATATTGCGTGTACCTTTTATGACAAGATTAATGGTTGGCTGCTCTTCATAGCTTTTTTCTTTTTTAGTTCTGTTTTTTTTTTTTAATTCTATTGTAGTCCTTGTGCTGACAGTTGCAGTTTCCATAACATTTAGCACTGTTAATTTTATTTTGGCTGTACATTTAATAATACCATTTTATTCATTTTAATAGATGCCATTTCACTAGGCTTCTATCGTGTGAGGACAAAATTCCAGCATAATAAAAGTAAACATGCTACATTAAAGATCTCATATGGTCTCCTGCATGTCCTCTGATCTCTGATTTTACAGCTAGGGAGTAAACAGTACAATTACTGCATGAATTAAAACTTTTCCACATCAATTTTATTGTAGTACTAATAGGTTCGCAGGGTACACTTTTCAGATTATGGTGATACAAATGCTTAATCTCAGAGTAGAACAATAAATTCAAAAACATAACATTCCTTTGGGGGGGAGGAGTTGCTTTTGAATGAGCTCAATAAAAAAATGCAAACTGATTACTCCAAAGCACACTGAAAATTAGGCATCGCCAGAAGGAACATGTAAAAGGCTTTCTGATGGCTTGGACTAGAGACAAGTATTCCCACAAAGCCTATCAGAGATAAATGAAATAAATGGAAGGAAGACGCAAATTCGGTTTTTGTTCCAACGATTGCTGAATGTCACATTGGAATTCTCAACACAAAACCAAATGGCTGGCGAGATCATCTGTATGCAAATGTAGAGCAAGTGACCCTCCCCAGCTCCATAGCTATTTTGAGATAATTGAAGTCTCTACTATGGGAAAGTAGTTTCTCTCATGACTACATTGCCTTTTGGTGATACCTTAAAAATTCTATGTGAGTACTTAATGCCTAAAAATATTTTACTTTTACAGTTTAGCAGACATTTGCCATTTCTTTATCCAGCATCTGAAAGCCCTTCCTACTTTGTGGAAGGCAAGTCTTCATCATTCTGAAAATAAAAGGAAGTCAGAGACTAACCTCTCCCTGCTACTGACAGGTACAGCAGGTGATCTGGGCATAGCCAATTTGATGATCCTTCCTGCCACTTCGAATTGTGAGCAAATGACAGAATGGAGCAAGGACTGTTTGGAATTCATTTCCAGAGGCATCTGCCAGCATGAGATGCAGCACTGTCAGGCTGGAGGCCGAGGGTAATGTGATAGCAGCAGAGCCAGGAGGGGTGTCCTAACCAGGCCGCTCCTGCAGCATGACCTTGGTTGTGGTTCTTGCCATTGACCCTGCCTCCATTCCTGCCAGTTTATGGGGTCTCTAGGCTTCTCAGCAAACAAGTGAGCTTCCTGACATTCTGCCAGCAAATCTCTCTTTTGCTGAAGTTAACAAGAGTCGGTGTCTGAGGCTTGCAACAAAGAACCCTGACTGATGCACAGAGGGTTTACTTAGTGTAAACTGCTATCAACACTGTTCCAATATGTTCTGTTCTATGTAGGAAAGAAAAATAATATTTGAGAATATATCCACTCTTCCATACTTCTGTTTACTGAAAACTCTCATACTTCTAAGGATGCACCTGATTGTTTCAAAGACAAATTAGGATAATCAGAATTATTGAAGATTTTTATTGTGGTTGTTTTATAACAAAGAATTGGTTGCTAAAATAAATAGAATGTACATCTTGCTCTTTAAAAATAAAACAAGTTTTAAAAAATAAATAAACATAGATAAAAATTCACAGACACCAAATTCTGTAAAAGTAAAAATGTACCTTAAGAAAATATAACTAGCAAAAGACTTTATTAGGTAATATAGCCTAATTATTAAGACCACAGATCTAATTCAGATTTGCCACTGACTAGCCCTGTGATTTTAACCATTCTGTATCTCACCCTCCTTATCTGTTAAATGTTTATTCTTGTGTCACTTAGTTCACACGGATAATGTGAGAATTCATCAGGGTGCTGAAATAAATCTGTGAGCACAGCACTAACTCAGAGTAAGAGAGACCACCTGCCAGTTATGTCCCTAGCACACACGGCATGCAGGCCAGCATCGCTCCTATTTTTTTCTAGATTCCCACACACAGACTTGTTGGAATTTATGTTGGGAAGGTTGACCAGCTCACATTAGCATTGTGTCCGACCCTGGGTCCCGAGGGATTTCATTAAAAGAGCCTCTCCTTTCCCTGTGCGCAGCCCCCAGGAACTGCAGGGCTGTCCTGCTGTCATTCTTGCTGTTGTCTGGCCTCTCTCTCTAGGTAATAGAAGAAAAACAAAAACCTTTGACTTAATCCTGAGAAGAGTATTAGCAGGTTTGACCTAGAAACAAAAACACTAATGTCTTAGACAATGAAAGCAGCAATTGGGGAAACACTACTGAATTCTTCCCTGCCCCTTACGATTAGCTCCTCATGGCCTTCCTGACCTTAGACTAATAATTGACCTATGAACAAAAATACCCTGAAACCTCAAGGTACAGACTACAAGAAGCGAGTTGATGGTTAAAAGCTGCTCGTTGTCAAAGGAACAATGTCAAACCTTCAGCCCCAGCCACCCAGCCTGGCCTATCATCATCTCCCTGGACAACGTTCTGACTCCTAAGGCAGGTGCTCCCTGTTCTCTGCTCTGGCTTCCATCCATCCTCTAGTCAACATCCTGAGAGATCTTTTAAAAACATAAATTAAACCCCCTTATTGGTTCTCACAAAACTTACAGTCATCTGCCTCTGCACTTAAAATAAAATCTAAGCCCCATCCATAGGACCCTTGAGGTCCTCCATACGCCGAGCTTCAACTTCTACTCACTGCCTCCTCCTTGAAGGTTGCCCTTGCCTGTTGTTTGAATAAGCCACGGACTTTCTGAAGTGGGACCACTGGTTGCCCTCTGCACAAGTCATCTTCTTCCCCAGTCCTCTCTTGATTATATCCTATCCATCCAGTCTCAGATTAAACATCACCACCACTCAAATACTTACTTTCTATCTCATAAGGTTTTTCTGTTGTTGTTTGTTTTTGTAGAACTATCTTCTGAAAAAAAAAAAATACAAATTTATTTCTGTCTCTCTTATGTCCGAGTCAAATTAAGTTTCATGCAGACAGGGCCAATTCAGCTTTATCAGTGAGTTCCCAGTACCTTAAGCAGTACTTGGACACATGATGTTTGTGCAGTAAATATTTCTTACCTGATGAATTGACTGAATCAATGATTATTCCTTTTTTTGAAACCCCAAAAGACAATAGTTTCTACCACCTATCCCTAACTCCCTGTCCCCAAAGTTCCTCTCCTTTCCTGAGTAGGATTTTCCCAGGAAGAGAGAAAAAGAAAATAGCTCCATAAGCACTGTCAACTTCTGGTTCTGCCAGTAAAAAAGACTTGCAGTGTTTATAGCCTCTGTCGGATCCCCAGATAACAACCCGGACTCTGCTCCCTGGACTATGGAACATCCATGTATGCCCTTAGATAAGACCCTAGAAGCCAACTTCATACAGTAATAACATATCCAAGCTCATACCAGAAATTTACACACCATACATCAAGGTAATGGGGGTAACTAAGGCTTCCCGCACCCCACAGCAGAGGGTGAGGAGGCAGCTCATTAAGCAAGTTTGAATTTAAGTGTAAAACGCCATATTTTCACAGGAGAGAGTAGATGTGTTTTCGGCAAAGAATTCTAGTCCGAGTTCTCACTCAGTCTTTTAATTCCTAAAAGCAGGGAAAAAATCCCAAATAATAAGCTTCTTAGAATACATACATAAGAAGCTCTGTGGAACCCTAAGCTATTTAATACCTCAGTGGGTATATAAGCCCCAGGATCTTATTAGATCTTATATATGTCTTTGTGTGGGATAAGGCAAAGGTTGGCCCGGGAGGGATCACTGCTGCCCTGACAGTCACAATGAATAAGCCACTGAAGTCAGGAGGCAAGCAACAGTGACATCTAGTGTAAGAAATGAAGACAGAAAACTGTTCCTTTTAATAGTAAAAGAGAAGACACCAGCGGGATGGATGGCAAATGAGGATCCTAAGAGTGATGATTAAGGCAAATGGGAAACCAGAATGCAGATGACTGCAGGAGAAGACTATTCCAATGTCTCTGCCACTATTCCCCGCCCCCAACTGTACATTTTTATGTACTTTCTCACCCCACAAAGTTCCCAAGCTGATCCAGCCTCCCACCTCTGCTCTTCCATATCCTGCGCCCCCTCGAACTCCTTTCTGGAATCAGCCAACTCTTCTTATGCTCCTTTTGGAATGTGTCATGTTTTAAAAGGAGTGTTGGCTGCCACCTGCCCTGAAACCCTTTTCAGGAAGCTGTTTTGTTTCTTTACTCCACCCTGCCCTCCCACCCGGCCATGCCAGAATGGATGGCCTGGTCCCCTCACTTCCCCCTCCTCCCTCTTAACAAAAGTCCCTGACCCTTTGAGCTCCTGCTAAGCAGATATATCACTCTATCCCCATACTGGTTGCAATCATCTGCCAAATCCCTGCTCATTCACAATCATTTGCCGGGTATTTTAATTCCTACTTCACAATTTTTCCCAGACCACGCTGCTGTTGTCATTTTCAGTGTCATCAACATTCATTTGATGACCCATAGCTGCTCAGCAATTCAACACCCTCACCTCTAACGCCTTCTTGTGCACCTCAGCCACATGCTACTATGGGCCCACTTATAAACGGAAGCTGCAATACTTCTGAAAACTTGATTTCAAGCCTCCCCCTCGCATCTCCCATTACTCAAATTCAGCCTTTCAAATACGTCCATTAACCTATTCCACCAGCCACGGTGCAACTTGAAATCCATTAACCCCTTTACTTCTCACCTCTCAGACCCTTCACAGACTTGCTGCCCTCCTTACTCGGCCCAGGTACTCAAGGTCTAAAATGTCATCTGCTGTCCTGAAAATACCCTCAATTCCCTTGCTCCTTTTCTCCTTCCACTGTATCATACTCACAGACAAGATGCTTATCCTTGCCTGTATGCAATCGAAGATTCCTGGAGAAAAATTACTCAACCCACCTGACAGTTTCACTTTAAATTCATGACTATAAACCCTAAGTAGATTCTCACTACTGACTGGCATCCCTACTATGTTTCTCAAGTGGCATTACTTTCTATCTCACCAAGATATATATCAGCCTCACTCTAGTATAAAGGGCTCAACTCATCACTCTTCAAAAATAAAAAGGTCAACAATCTGCTTAATATGCTCAGCCTTAAATCTATAAACATACCAGAAAGCATTTCCATTTTTCCCTTTTTCTCTCCTCGGATCAGAGCTCAGGTCCTCCCGTGTGCTCGGGCTGCCATCCTTCTCTCTCATCTTCTCCAGGACTTCACTATTGTGAGTCAGTTTCCCCCGTTCTGCACCAGCCATTTTCCCTTCTGTATTGCATCAGTTTTGTCTTTACACAAACATGCTGCAATATCATAAATCTTAAAAAAAAAACCCTCACCCCCAAATTGCATTCCTTCCTTCATGGTCAGTTTCTTCAAAAAAAAGCATTATTGCTGCTGCCTCTACCTTCTCACCCTCCATTCCCTTTTCAGCCCACTTCATTCTGGCTTCTGCCCCCACCACTCTGGACACTCATCTATTCCTATCCTCTCAGAAGCTTAATCAGAGTTGTCTTCATCCCTCCTCTGAGTGCAGGACCCCACACTCTGCATTTTCCTTCTGTTTCTCTGGTTGCTCTTTGTGTCTCCTTTGCAAGCTCTTTCTCCCTCACGACCCCACAAATGTTGGTCATCCTCAGTGCTGTCTTGACCCAACTTCCCTTCCCCTCTAGTGGATGTTGTGCATTCTGACTGAAAACACCATTCATCTATTTGTCTGCCAGAAACTTAGATCTCCAGCATGAATCATTACTTTGAACCCAAACTCGAGTATCCAGCTACCTATTTAACATCTTTAATCAGATATTTCATGCACATCTGAATATTACTATGTCCAAAGCTAAACATTTTCTGTCCTCTCAACCTGTCCTTTATTCTTCCCAATGTCAGTACACAGCATCACTTTGCAACCTGAAGATCATTCTTGATTCTTCCCTCCCTCCCCTTTTCCAAGTAAATATTCAGCAATTTCTATATTTTTTATCTCTAACATATATCTTCAAAATAATTTCTCCATTTTTATGCCATTTTCCTATTCATGGCCACAGTTATCTTTTCCTAGGTCTCTGCAATTGTCTCTGAAATCACTTAAGATAGATTAGGTGATGCAGCATCAAACATTCATGAAATCTGAAAGACCGAGAAAGGAAAAGAACTACAAATATTTGGCATTTGGCATTAATGACTACCACAGTTTCCCCCTTCCCACCCCCTGTCTTCAAATATTCCATTTGCCATCTTTCCCACAGGCCCATTAACTACCCACTACTCCATAGAGGCAACCCCAGCATCATATCTGGCCATGGTATCAAGTTCAAACTCCAGGATCTCTTGGTGATATGTGATTGATTCTCCTCTAAGTGTGGTTTCTGTGAATATTAAAACTATAAATTTTTTTTTAAGAAAACAAAAACTTTCTCCAAGTAGACTCCCATTCAGAAATTAAAAGATCGGAGAAAGACACATGGTATTAAATATTCCTTAGTAATTATGAAATTCCACCTGTAGGTGGAGACTGTTCTTTGATTAGTCTCAGATTCTCTTGGAGGGAGATGGAACAGTCCCTATGACCTTGGCTCTGCCCTTGGGAAAGATTATTCAACTTGACCACTTCTAAAATGGTCATTCGAGAACATACCCTGCACCCCCCAGTTATTATCCCTCACATCCCACCCCTTTGGGCACTGAGTCTACTTTCTACTTTTATATATTTAGGGACCTAAAGATTACTTTATGTCTGTAAGTCATAGACGTGTTTAGTTCAGACTGTGATTCTTTAGCACACAACTCTCCCTTAGAAAGTTTAGATCTCATTCACCTGATTCCAGCTATGTTGCTGGAATCATTTACCACACCCACAATTCTTTCCAAACATACCTCTTCTCCTTTTTGCCCCCTCTCTCTTCTCCTTTTTTAAAGTAAAATTTTACCTCTATGAGATCAGAAATTATGATTTTATTGATTATTGATGTATCCATAATACCAAGCTCAGTGCTAGGAGTACAGTAGAAACTCAGAAAATAGATGTTAAATGAATGAATGAACAAGCTTTACTTCATCTTAGCTTTCAGCTCCATGTTCTGCTTCTTCTCATCTTTTTGTTATAAAAATGGCATTACCTGCTGGACCAAGTCTAAATGATTTCCAATCTTCCGTATTCTTCCTTATAAATTCTCACTTTTCTCACTCAAACACACTTTGGACCCTGACAAGGTGCATAATTCTAACTAATATTCTCCAGCTGTTTTCCTAAAACAATATTGGCCTGCTCTAACTCTAGAGTGGTTTTCAATCTTGGCTGCACATTATAATCAACTAAAGAGCTTTTGAAATTGAACACACTAGTCACCCACCAAACTGATTAAAATAGAGTCTTTGGGGGGGTGGGTAGGACCTAGTCGTCAGGTAACCCCAACATGCAGCCCAAGTTAAGAACCACTATTCCAGAGTAAACTTTCTCTCCATCTATTTCTTTTCTCCATGATTCTGAACCCTATACTGATTGCTCAACCTGTGGATCTACCATCATTCCAAACAGCAAATCAACAAGTATTGAATTCCCTAAGTATTCACATCTGTGGCTAATTTTACTTTCTCCTTATTCATTTTCCCCCTCCCAGCTGCATCTCTTTCTATTCACAGCACTAAATTCTTGGTTTTAACAATTGCACTTTAAATTACTTTTCAGATTTGATTCCATGTCTTCTCTTCTCCTTAATTCCAAACTTGACTTAAGATTTCAAATAAATCTTCTATATTTTCTCATCCAGAACATGTGCTCATTCTCTCTTGCTTTCACTCATTCTCGCCCACTTGTCTTTATTTCTGTTTCAATAATGAAAATGGGCATATCTAGAATTCTAGTAACTCAGCTCATTTCTGTTACGTGCCCTCTCCTCCAATCTGTCTGGCTCTTTCTTCCTGTACTGTTTAACATGTCCTCCTGCAGATAACTTTCTAAGTGATACTCTATAAGAATACATTGTTGTTTATTGTCTCTGTGTCTGAAAAAGAATCCATTAAAATGCAGACCACTATTTCATATGCTCTGGTATGGGTCTGATCAGTGATAAATGGAGGTTACTATAAAAGAGAATGAAAAATGGATACTTGAAGTTCCATAACTATAAAACATATATAAATATACACCAAAAACGTATGGTGAAGAATGGAAACATCTTTTGACATTTTATCAGCCTTCCTTAACATGTCATCTGGTCCTGAATTTGTGACTATAGAGTGTCAAAGTCTTGGATGCCTGAAGCTAGGGCCAGAAGGTAGCATCTCTGGTCTGCTGGCATTTAAACTTTATCTGTAGATTCCATCAGACTGTTAATGAGACAGAGTGAGCCAATGGAATCCTGACTGGGGAAATAAGTTTCTGGTCCAGAGTACAATTTGAGCAGGTCACAGGCTCATTCAGTAGAAGAGTTCAATCCAAACCTAGCTAGAGAAAGCAAGAGAGAATAAGCACATGTTCTGGATGAGAAGTAAGAGGCTAGCCTCTGTTCAGCAAATGCTTCTTGATTTCCTAAACTGCCCCAGGTGCAGTGCAAAGTACTTGGATTAAGAAAGTCAAGGTCAGGTCAGGTGTAGTGTGTCACGTCTGTAATCCTACCACTCTAGGAGGCCGAGGTAGGTGGATTGCTTGACCTCAGGAGTTCAAGACCAGCCTGATCAAAAGTGAGACCCCATATCTACTAAAAACAAACAAACAAACAAACTAGCCAGGCGTGGTGGCAGAAACTCAGGAGGCTGAGGCAATGAGGCAAGAAGATGGCTCAAGCCCAGAAGTTTGAAGTTGCTATGAGCTATGATGATGCCATACCCTCTACTAACAGCACCAGAGTGAGACTCTCTCTCTCTAAAAAAAAAAAAAAGAGAGAGAGAGAAATCAAGGGCAAGTAAAGGAGGCAAATATACTAAAATAATGTTACTATAATTCAAAAATTGAGATGTACATTTGGGGAAGAATATGACATTAAAAAAAGAGTGTTTGGATAGGTCCCTAACAAGGAGATAGAAATCGCCGAAATAAATGAAATATGTGGAAGCACATTACAACATTTATTGATCCCTCTGAAAAAGTGATGGGATGTTTGGAAAAGTAATGAACTTTCTTCCCATCAAAAGGAAGCTGATCACATCTGACAGAGATACCGATAATTTCTTCATCAGGAGGTAAAGATAAAGCTCCATACTGAGCACTTCTCTCTGAGCAACCTTTGAGTTCAGAATGGAGAGCTGAAAGTAGAATCTGATACGTAGACAAAGACACCATAAATTCACATAGATCATAATCCTGTAGATAGAGCAAGATAGGAGAGCCTCTACTTAATCCATAGGCTTGGAGATTTTCAAAAGAAAATCACCATTAGTGAAATCAATGAAGTCAAATGGGATGATTTCCCTCACAAAATCTTCCCAAAAGTACTATCCTAAAATAACTTGAAGACTCTGGTGATAAGACTCGTAGCTGCTATCTGTACTCATACAAACTCTTCAGACACTTTCAATCATTCTGTGATAACGGTATTACATACAGCAGCCCAATTAGCTCCACAGACGCCTTTCACCTAAAAGTCTTCACAGTGTTATGACTCTCATCATTTTTTTCTATATGTCTTCCTCAGGCTATTTTTCCATTGTACTATTTTTACTCTGAGATCCACATTTTATAGGCCTCCTGAAAGCTCCTCATCATTTTACAAATTGCATTTCTAATAATTTCTTTGATTATATTTTAAACTCCCTAATCTATTCTATACAGTATGGTGTTGGTCATATCAGCAAAGTGCTATCAAAAAGCATAGATCTCTGTAATGTTCTATGAACACCAATGAAGAGGGGGTTAATGATTTTTCAGCTGAATTTCTTGCTGGTGAATATGCCACAGATGAATATTTTCAAAATGAATATGAACGGTTTTAGATGAGTGCTCCTTAAATGTCACTGAGGATTAGTCATGCAAGGATCATTAAGGGGTATGAGAGGTAGACGTGCACATTTCTTCCAAGACATAGATTCTCACCGAAGACTGTTACTGTCAGAGTTGCCAGGCTAGACTCTACTGGTAATGATTATTAATGTAACTGAAGCATTAAATGGTTCATTTTTCTCTATAAAAAGCAACATTTCCAAAATATTCACCAAAAAAAATTATGCATGAGTCTTTAGAGGTTACAAAGAATAAAACGTAAATAAAATGCTACAAATTTCAAAATAAATGAATGCAATGGGAATTATCCTTTATTAAAATTTATCAAGAAATTAATGCACTTATCTATAGGCAGAAGACCTACTCCAGATAAACCTTGTTAGTTTTTTAAGGAAACTGGAATCATTGAGTGTCTCTAATGTTTAAATGTCAGTAGATAAACATAGGTTTTCTTCTGTTTGAATATTTAATGTCTGATATCAATCCCTGGTTTAAAAGTAGTAAAGTATAATTCACCTTGAGATAATATTTGATTCTTCCCCAAATGTTTATGGGACAAGTGTGAAACATTTCTCACTCTCTCTAAAAAAATATGCTGGCCAATCATTTAGAATTTATCAGAATATTAGATAGCTTGAAAAGAGTCTTGAGATCAATCACCAAAGAACAAAATTAGCCTTTGAAATTAGTCTGATTGTCCAGACAGCCCATCCCTGCCACTGGCATACTCCCTGTGTAGGAAGAGGGGATAGATCTGGACTGGTGATCTGAGTAAGACCCTTGTAGTTTTTCTAAGGAAAAAAAATACCTTTTCTCAGCACCAGGATGCATATATCCATTTCCTTTGACCCTAAGCTAATCATTTAACTTCAGTTTCTCCATCCATAAAGTGAGAAGCTTGTCACAGAGATGACAAGATTGCTTAAGGCCTTTAAAAGGTTCTTTGAAGAAAGCCAGTACAATTTTCTATAAATTATAATGCAGTAATTTGAATATAAAGAATTTTTTTCCTAAGTAATTTTTGCTACTGAGTACTCTTGTCAGTATAGTAAATTATTCTGTAACTGGGTAAAGGTAGCCAGCAAAGTGTGAAAAGTTGCTATCAGCATCTTAACTCCACATAAAAATATAAACTATCTCTATAAAATAGAAAAATATTTTATCAGGTTGGAATATGACTAAGGTAGAAATAAAAGTGATTTTTAGTCTTGTTAAACAGTGAGCTCTTAAATGGAGTAGAAATTCCTAACCCAGGAAAGGAATTCAATGGTGGTTATTGTTACTACTGTTACTTTTCTGGGGGCAAAAGCTTTATATTACAAGCTATA
Source organism: Nycticebus coucang (assembly GCF_027406575.1). Classification (NCBI taxonomy): domain Eukaryota; kingdom Metazoa; phylum Chordata; class Mammalia; order Primates; family Lorisidae; genus Nycticebus; species Nycticebus coucang. The sequence goes on along the minus strand of NC_069784.1, from coordinate 77,664,281 downwards.
ATTAAATTTCTAAAAATTTAATCATATTGTAAACAAAACTTTTTCTCTCTGTAGATTAAGAATGATTGTTATATTCTGACAAAATACGATTTCTTTGAAAAAAGTCTTTCCTGTTTACACAACTATATTCATCAATCTCCCATATATACTCAAGTAAAAAGACTCCCAAGGCAAATGTTTAAATAAATCAGCCCTGCATATCACAACCTCATTTAATGAACTTGAAATAGAAGTATCAGGGCATAACTGCATCATGGACATAGTCAAATAGGCCAAATAGGAAGAGGGTAAAAACTGTTAAAACTTCCTCACCTTTTGAACATATTTTCACTAAATAATATGCTTCAATCCCATCCCCATGATTTTAAGTCTTGTAGTAGAAGTAGAATTGTGAATATAATTGTTAGAGCTGCATGGTGGTGGCTCAAGGTAGTCACTGAAATAATTAAAAAGAGCAAATAAAGTTATAGCAAGAAAACGAACTTTTATTGAAAAAGAGAAAGATTTACAGAGTAAAACCTAGGTATAGGCTTATAGCTCACAGGACAATAAAAATTCACCATAGACAGCAAATGGGCCCCCATTGTCATGGCCAAGGGTTCTCTTTCATACTGCCAGGATCAGACCTACCTCATGGTTCAGAGATAATCTTGGAGCCAGAGTCTTACTGCATATGTAGACCTCCCATGAGCCTCTCTGAGAACCCAGGGGAGCCTATGGACCACATGATAATTAGTCCTAAGCCTGTTCTAGGTCACCCTTAAGACTCTATTGTACCTGTTGCTAAGCTAGAGAGTCTTCTACATCCTTTTGCAGTTATCAAGCTAAGTCCTGATTGGCAGATTGGTAGGGCAAACCCTCCTCCCCAGGTGTGAGCAATTGCTTGGGACAAAATTAAGTCAGGAGGCACCAAGATAGAGGCATGGAAGCCCCATCTTTCCCTCCTTCCCAGGAGAACTAGATTCCTAAGTACCTACCTAGCATAATTATTCTATTAAATAGGATGTTAAGACCCAAGGAAATTAAATAAGAGGTCCAATTATTCCTAACAAATCAGTTATAAGATTAGAAATGGACACACACATGCACACACAGGTTTGGGCCTAGCCCCACATTTGGTAGCATGGGTGTGCAAAGGAACTATAAGCATAGTTTCCCAGCATCCTTTGCCTGGGTCAATCTACCTTCCTCACTCCTAGTATCATAAGGATGAAGCCTAAATGTCTTAGCATCACCCATATAGCCCTTCAGAGTTTACTCTCTCTGCTTGTCTACAGGCTTGTATTTTGCTACTCTGCCCATATACTTGCTCTTCTATCATGTCTTCCCCTAACATGTTGTACACGTACAAATGGGGACAGCACCCTGACTTTCCTGTCTTCACTGCTTCATTCTTCACTACTCGCAACTTTTATTTATCCTCAAAACTTTCCTCAGAGGATTGCTCCTCTTCCGTAGCGCAAGTTTTTAATTTAATTAAGTAGCATTTATTTATTTTTATTGTTTCTGTATTTGTCTTTGGAGTCTTAGTCATAAATTATTTTCCCATGCTGATGTGCCAATGTCTAGTAGGATTTTTCCTATGTTTTCTTCTAGAATTTTTATAGCTTCATGCTTAGATTTAAGTCTTTAATCCATCTTGAATTAAGTTTTGTATACGGTGAAAGATAAGAATCCTGTTTCACTCTTCTCCATGTGGCAATCTAATTTTCCCAGCACCATTTCTTAAATAGAGAGTTCTTTTCCCTAGTGTTCACTTTTGTCTGTTTTGTCAAAAATCAATTTATTGTAGCTATTTTGTTTTATTTCTGTATTTTCTATTCTATTCCATTGGTTAATGTCTCTACTTTTATACCAGTGCCATGCTGTTTTGGTTCCTATAGTCTTGTAGTATAATTTAAAGTCAGGTAAGGTGATGCTTCCTGATTTATTCTTTTTGCTAAAGATTTCGTTGGCTATTCAGGCTCTTTTTTGGTTCCATATGAAGCTTAGTATTGTCTTTTCTAGGTCTGTGAAATATGATGTTGATATCTTCATGAGAACAGTGTTGAATCTGTAAATCTCTTATACATTGTTGATGGGGCTGAAAATCAGTGTACCCTCTTATGGAAAATAGTATGAAAATTCTTTAAATAAATAAAAGTAGACCTACAGGGTGTCCCTAAAGTTGCCATACAATTTGTGAAATTTTGTGGTGGGCATTTGGTAAATAAAAGTATGTTTAGCTAAAATTTCCCATTTGCCTCCATGTATGGAGACTTTTGGGACACCCTGTGCTATTAGATCGAGCAATCCCACTATTGGGCATCTACCCAAAGGAAAAAAAAGTCATTTCATGAAAAAGACAGCTATATTCAAATTATTATTGCAGGAGAATTCACAATTGCAAAGACATTGAGTCAACCTAAGTGCTCATCAGTTGAGGAGTGGATAATGAAAACATGGTGTATATAAACACACACTATGGAACACTTGCTACTCAGCCATCAAAAGACATGAAATAATGTTATTTGAAGAAACTTGGGTGGAACTAGAGACCATTAACCTAAGTGAAATATCTCAAGAATGGGAAAACGAACACCATGTGTTCTCACTAATAAGTGGAAGCTAAATAATGGTATACATGAGCACAAGAAGATGTAAAGGACACTGAAATCCAAGAAGGGTGGAGGGTGGGAAAGGGGTGAGAGGTACAAGCTTACTTATCAATATGATGAACACTATTCTGGTGGTGGGCAGACTAAAAGCCTTGACTTTAGTATTATACAATTCACTCATATAACAAAAAACAACCCCTAATGCATAATGACAGCATTTCTTGAAGTGTCTTCTCAGAACTGTTCATTGAAGACATGTCCAAAATGTTTCATGGATAATAAAGGTTGAATGTTCTGGGTAAGCAAAGCTAAGTAGATTATCACAGCAGGACTTATCAGCGCTTTATTTTATTTTATTTTATTTCATCTTATTTTATTTATTTTTTGAGACAATCTTACTCCATTTTCCAGGCTAGAGTAGCATGGTGTCAGTGTAGTTCAGAGAGTAGCAGGGACTATTAGCACCCACCTCAAGGTCTCTCTCTGGCTCTTACTCAGGAGGATCATGATCTCCTGAGCTCAAGGGATCCTCTTATCTCGGCCTGCCAGAGTTCTAGGATTATAGAAGTGAGCCAACATGACCATCCCTATCAGAACTTTTAAAATGCTAATTTGAATGCAGATTGAGTTCTTAAAAACTCAATATAAAGTGTGCTGTTTCCCAAGCATATTTGATCCTTTTTGTCACAAAATATCTGATAGAACTCACATTTGATAGCATATCCTTTGGTAAATTTTGTATTAAAAATCAAATTAAAATTTAATTTGCATTAAATTTAATTTATTTATTTTATTATTAAATCATAGCTGTGTACATTAATGCGATCATGGGGCACCATACACTGGTTTGGTATGACCGTTTGACACATTTTCATCACACTGGTTAACATAGCCTTCCTGGCATTTTCTTACTTATTGTGTTAAGACATTTATAGTCTACATTTACTAAGTTTCACATGTACCCTTGTAAGATGCACTGCAGGTGTAATCCCACCCAATCACCCTCCCTCTGCCCATCCTCCCCCTCCCTCTGCCCCTTCCCCATATTCTTAGGTTATAACTAGGTTATAGCTTTCATATGAAAGTCATAAATTAGTTTCATAGTAGGGCTGAGTACATTGGATACTTTTTCTTCCATTCTTGAGATACTTCACTAAGAAGAATATGTTCCAGCTCCATCCATGTAAACATGAAAGAGGTAAAGTCTCCATCTTTCTTTAAGGCTGCATAATATTCCATGGTGTACATATACCACAATTTATTAATCCATTTGTGGATCAATGGGCACTTGGGTTTTTCCATGACTTAGCAATATGAATTGGGCTGCTAAAGGCCATCTACAGCAACACAGCCAATATCATATTGAATGGAGTTAAATTGAAACCATTTCTACTTAGATCAGGAACCAGACAAGGCTGCCCATTGTCTCCTCTGCTCTTTAACATTGTAATGGAAGTTTTAGCCACCGCAATTAGGGAAGACAAGGCGATCAAGGGTATCCATATAGGGTCAGAAGAGATGAAACTTTCGCTCTTCGCAGATGATATGATTGTATATCTGGAAAACACCAAGGGATTCTACTACAAAACTCTTAGAAGTGATCAAGGACTACAGCAGCGTCTCAGGTTACAAAATCAACATTCATAAATCGGTAGCCTTTATATATACTGACAATAGTGAAGCTGAAAAAAACAGTTAAGGACTCCATTCCATTCACAGTAGTGCCAAAGAAGATGAAATATTTGGCAGTTTATCTAATAAAGGATGTGAAAGATCTCTATAAAGAGAACTATGAAACTCTAAGAAAAGAAATAGCTGAACATGTTAACAAATGGAAAAACATACCATGCTCATGGCTGGGAAGAATCAACATTGTTAAATTTAAATTAAATACAATTTAATTTGTATTTAAAAAAGGGTATTTCTCTTGAAGTCATAGCAGGCAAATATAAATATAGTACTGGTACAATCAATTTAAGAGTTATATCTTTAGGTCAGGTTTCTTTTAGTAATTTATTTCAATAGACTTAGGGCGTACAATTTTCTTTCTTTCTTTCTTTCTTTCTTCTTCTTTTTTTTTTTTTTTTTTTTACAAGGATGAATTCCATAACAGTGAAGTCAGGTCTTTTAGCATATCTGTGACCTGAATAGTGCATACACTCTACCCTAAGTAATTTTGATTACTCATCCCCCCTTCTAAGTCTCCTGTGTCCATTATGACAATAATCTGTATGACTATGCATGCCTGTCACTTAGTTCCCAGTTATAAGTGAGAACAATGTAGTATTTGTTTTTCTGTTCTTGAGGTACTTCATTTAGGATAATGGCTTCCAATTTCATAAAAATTGCTACAAAATATATTATTTCATTCATTTTTTAAATGGCTGAATAGCATTCCATGGTATATACAGCACATTTTCTTTACCTGCTCATCAGTTGATAGGCATTTAGATTGATTCTATATATCCAATTGTAAATCATGTTGCAATAACCATTTGAGTGCAGATGTGTTTTTTATAAAACTACTTATTTCCCTTGGGGTAAATCCCCAATAGTGGGATCTAATATATGTCCACTTTTATTTCTTTGAGAACTTCTCCATATTGTTTTTCACAGAGGTTATACTACTTTACAGTCAACTAAAAATATATACGCATTCCCTTTTCACCACATCTCCACCAACATCTATTGTTTTTGACTTTTTAGTAATGACCATTCTCACTGGGGTAAGGTGGTATCTTAAATTAAAACTATAGTTTTAATTTGCACTTCCATGATAATTAGTGATATTGAGCTAAATTTTTTTTTCTTGTCTGTTGGCCCTCTGTTCATTTTCTTTTGAAAAAATGTCTGTTCATGGTTTTTGACCATTTTTTAATGGGGTTATTTGTGGGTTTTTCTTGCTGATTTGTTTGAATTCTTTGTAGATTCTGGTTATTAGTCCTTTGCTGGATACACAGTTTTCTCCCATTCTGTAGCTTGTCTATTTTGTTGATAATTTCTTTTGCTGTGCAGAAGCATTTTAGTTTAACTAAATTCAATTTATTTATTTTTGGTCTTGTTGTATTTGTTTTTTGTTTTAGGTTTGTTTTTTTTTTTTTGCAGATTTTGGCCAGGGCCAGGTTTGAACTTGCCACCTCTGGTATATGGGGCCAGCACCCTACTCCTTGAGCCATAGGTGCTGCCCTGTTTTGGGATCTTAATCATAAATTTGTTACCTAGACTAGTAACAGCTGAGTTGAGAATCAAATCAAGAACCGAATACCATTTACAATAGTTACAAAAGAGATGAAATACTTAGAAATATACTTTGCCACGGAGATGAAAGAGTTCTACGGGAAGAATCTCAAAACACTGATGATAGAAATTATAAATCACACACACACACACACACACACACACACACACACACACACACAACGGAAAAACATCCCAAACTCCTGGATTGGAAGAATCAATATGTTTTAAATGTCCATGCTGGCCAAAGTAATCCACAAGAAAAGTTTATCCTAGATTTTCCTCTGGGACTTTTATGGTGTCAGGTCTTATATTTAAATCTTTAATTCATCTTGACTTAATTTGTGTGTATAGAGGGATAAGATCCATTTTAATTACTCTGCATGTGGCTATCCAGTGTTCCCAGCACCATTTATTGAACAGAGCATCCTTGTTTTTGTATTTGTTTTTTGAGACAGAGTCTCACTATGTTTCCCCGGGGAGAGTGCCATGGCATCACAGCTCACAGCAACCTACAACTCTTGGGCTTAAGTGATTCTCTTGCCTCAGCCTCCCAATTAGCTGGGACCACAGGCACCCACCACAATGTCCGGCTATTTTTGTGTTGTAGTTGTCATTGTTGTTTGGCAGGCCCAAGCTGGATTCGAACCTGCCAGCTCCAGTGTATGTTACTGGCACCCTTAGCCACTGAGCTACAGGCACCAAGCCAAACAGGGCATCCTTTTTACAGTATATGTTTTTCTTCTTTGTCAAAGATCAGTTGATTGTAGAGATATGTTCTTATTTCTTGGTTTTCTATTCTGTTTGATCTATGTATATACTTTCTATATTATACTGTTTTGGTTACTTTTATCATTGTATAATAATTTGAAGTCAGTAATATGATACCTCCACATTTGTTCCTTTTGCTTAAAATTGCTTTGGCTATTCTGGCTCTTTCTTGGTTTGATGGAAATTTAGGATGGCTTTTTCCAGTTCTTTGAAAAATGACTTTGATGCTGTGGTAGAAATTACATTGAATCTCTAAATTATTTTGAACATTAAGGACATTTTTAAAAATATTGATTCTTCCAAATCATGAGTTTGGGATGCCTTTCCATTTTTTGCATCATCTATAGTTTCTCTACTGAGTGTTTTTCACTTCTTGTAGAACTCTTTCATCTCCTTGGTTAGTATTCCTAGGTATTTCCTCTTTTTTGCAACTATTGTAAATGATATTGAGTTCTTGATTTGACTCTCAACTTGGCTGTTACTAGCATATGGAAATGCTATTGATTTGTGTACATTAAGTTTGTAACCTGAAACCTTACTGAATTTATTTATTAATTCAAAGAGTCTTTTGGAGGTATCTTTAGGGTTTTCTAGATATAAGATATCATTGGCAAACAGGGACAGTTTGACATCCTTTTCCAATTTGGATGCCCTTGTCTTATTGCTTTGGCCAGGACTTCCAGTGCTATATGGAGTAGAAGTGGTGATAAGATAAGAAGTGGCCTTCTTATCTTATTCTACTCAGAGGCAATGCTTCCAACCTTTACCCCATTCAGTATGACAAATTCAGCCATTTGTCATACATGGCTTTTATTATTTTGAGGTATATTCTTTCTATGACTAGTTTCTTGAGCCTTTTTATCATGAAATGGTGCTGGATTTTATCAAATCTATACAATGTTCCTATGTTTTTTGAGGTTTTTTGTTTTTATTTGATTTGATTTCATGAATCACATTGGTTGGCTTGCATATGTTGAACCATTCTTGAATCCCTGGGATTCAATCCCCATCCGATCATGGGGAATTATCTTTTTGATGTGCTGTTTGATTGGTTTGATCGTACTTTATAGAGGATTTTTGCATCCATGTTCACCAGGGATATTGGTCTATAGTCTTCTCTTTTTGTTGTGCTCTCTCCTATTCTTGGCTTTGATACTGGCTTATAGAATGAGTTAGTTAGGGAGGATTCTCTTTTATTTCAACATTATAGAACACTTTAAGTAGGACAGGTACCAATTTTTCTTTGTAGGTCTAATAGAATTCAGCTGTGAATCTAAGCATTTTGGCTTTTGGGGTGGGGGGAATTTTTGTTACTGACTCAATCCTGTTACTATTGGTCTGTTCAGGATTTCTATTTATTCCTGATTCAATTTTGGGAGGTTATGGGTTTCCAAAAATTTATCCATTTCCTCCATATTTTCTAGTTTGTGTGAATAGCAGTGTTCATAATAGTCTTGGGTGACCTTTTGTACGTATGAGTATCAGTTATATTGTCTCCTTTTTCATTTCTGATTAAGCTTATTTGAATCCTCTCTCTTCTTTTCTCAGTTTATATATCTAGTGGTTTACATTTAAGGCAGATAAATTTTTCTAAGGAGAAGGAACTATCCAGTGAAGTATGGGATGTTTAACAATATCCCTGGCCTCTACTACCTGGATGTCAGTATCCCCTGACCATTGTGACAACAAAAAATGTCTACAAATATTACCAAATGTCTTCAGAAGTAGTAAAGAATACTTATTTGAGAAATGTATGTGGTAAACTTTGGCTGATGTCAGAATTTTCACTCCCAGCCCTTCAGTCTTCTTTAATATAAGCTGTCTTAACATTTTGCAAAATGTCTGACTACTCTAGCAAATGCAGAATGTCATCATGTTACTTTTCTAAAACACTATGTCAGAAAACCACCATCTGTTAAAATGCTGCTTTGCACACATTTTATCTATATAAAATTTTAATGAATGCTTAATTAAAAAAAACACTTACAACTTTTACAAACTAATTAAAATGCCCTCTCTTTTATATTAACTTCAACAAATGAGTATGTTATGTTGGGGATATTACTTACTAAGATCCTTGGTCTCCTAATGAAAAAAACCTAACCTAGACCATTGTCCAAGATTACTTCTTTAGTCCCTTCCAGCACTAAAAATCAATAAACATAATAAAATCTCACTTTTATTTTTCATCCAAAATCTAAAAAAATTTACCCACTAAACTTACTATTGCAATATTTTTAACTAATAAAATGCTACATTCAGATATTGGAACAATTATACTCAAAAGAAACCAAGAGTTATAATTTCCTTTATACGTTAGAACTCCAATGTATATCTGGGGAAATGAGCTATAACTTTATCAAAAACAATAATACAAATACACAACATAACTAATGAGAAAAGAGATATAACTTCAAATGCAAAAGAGATTTTAAAATTACAAGCAAATACTATTCTATCATTAAAATTAGAATTATTGGCAAAAATGAATCTTCCATGAATAAAAGGGCAAAGCAATTTAAAAAGTTGTCCAAAGAGAGGCTAAATAAGCTCATTTTTATAGCAGAACTCTTTATTCAAAACACAGATTATTCCTATGCTATTTTAACTCTTCCGATGTCGAAAATCTTCAAAATGTATTGTTTTTTTTTTTTAAAAAAAACACTTTTGTAATCATAATACTAAAACATAACTAATATATCGATAATTATTAAAATAGCTATCTCACTAATATAAATGCAAAAACCCTAAGAAAAGCATAAGTAAATCATATCCTAAAGCATCAAAGGAAAGATCTTGCATGACTAAGGAAGATTCTGGACATCCATTATTTCATTTAACAAATGTTCACTAAGCATCTACAAGGTGGATCATAATTCTCAGTACTAAGAATATGTCAAAACAAAAATAGAAATTTCTACCTTATGGAAATCATACCAGCAGAATAAAGACAAAAAATAATTGGTGTCATAAATAAGTAAATTGCACAGTAGAGAGTGATGATACAGGAGAAGAAAAACTAGAGCAAGATAAAGAGACCAAGAGTGATGAGATCTGGGATGGGTTGTAATTTTAAGGAAAGAGGACAGGAATATACCCCATTAAGTTGCTAGCATTTGAGCAAAAATCTGAATAAAATGAGAAAATTTGCCTTGTGGATACTTTAAAGAATAGCATTCTGTTATAGTATTTAAAGCCATGAGACTAGATGGTTTCAGGGATAGAGTAAAATAAAACAAAGAGTGAGCCTTAAGGCACTAAAATATTAATAGGAGAGAAGAAACTACCAAAAATGGTAATCCCTATCAAAATTATGATGACATTTTTCAGAGATATAGAACAAACTTTTGCTAAAATTTGTATGAAGTGACTAAAGACATAGAATAGCCAAAGCAATCTTAAGCAAAAACAAATAAATAAATAAATAAATAAAGGCTGGATGTGTCGCACCGCCTGACTTCAAAATATGCTGTGAGACTATAGTAATCAAACAGCATGGTACTACCATTAGAGTAGACACATAGACCAACAGAACACAATGGAGAGTGGCAAGCGCAGAAATAGATCTGTGTATTTTACAGCCTACTAATTTTCAAAAAAAGTGCCAGTAATACACAATGGGGAAAGGCCAAACTTTTCAATAAATGGTTCTGGGATTACTAGATATACACATACAGAAGAATGAAATTAGACATGTCTTATACTATATACAAAAATTATCTCAATGTGGATTAAAGCCTTAAACATAAGAACTGAAACTGTAAACCTACTAGAAGAGTACGTGAGGGAAATCTCCATAACACTTGTCTGGGCAATGATTTTTTGGACATAAAGCCAAAAGCACAGGCAACAAAAGCAGAAATAGACAAATTGGATTAAACTGCCTCTATCCAATCATTTGATGACATTTTACCCAGCTCTGTGCCTGTTCATTCACCTTATGTGGGGTATGGTGGTTAGGAACAGGATGAAAAGTACATCTCAGAAGCTGTATAGAAACTAAGATAATCTACACTAAAGAAACTAATGATTGAAATTTTCTTAACTCTTCTGCAGTTATCTGATAAATCTTTGAGAGTTTCAGAGAGTCAATGGATAGAGAAGGCATCTTTGAGAAACAAAACTGTCTCTCCATAAATTCTACTATTCAGTTCACGTTTCTTGGATTCGTATGTTACAAAATGGAATAACAAAACATATCTTGCCAGACTACTGTAAGGATTGAATAATATAATATATGCAAAAGTTTTTAGTAACCAGAAAAGTGGTAATCTACCGAAAGAATTTCATCCAATATGGCTGGGTAAAATGTCATCAAATGATTGGATAGAGGCAGTTTAAGAGACTGAGCTGGGTTTTGAAAGCTAAGTAGGGTGATATAGTTTTTTTTTTCTTACCACGCATTTAACTTTATTAATTTTAATAGTGTGGAAATTGTACATTAATAATTATAATTCATCTGAATTTTGTAAAGGAGAAAAAGAAGGAAAGGGGCCCATGAAAGTTCAAGTCATGGAACAGAAGAAGGTAATTCTCTTCACAGACTATGGAAGCTTCATCTTAGATGTAGTATACTCACAGTTAGATAATAGCAGTGACTAGTTTACTAGACATTGCCTAAAGTAGTTGTTTTAAAACATACTGTCCATTTGGCTATTTATGATTAAAATCAAAGCAAAAAATTATAAAAATACAATGTTCAAAATTGACTTCAGTGGAAAAAAAAATGGTTGCACTCAAGGGAAAGTAAAGAAAACCTAACAGAATCTTTGAGGAGAAAGTTTCCATGAGGAAACATTCCTATTGGATGCAAGGCAAAAAGAAAACAAAATTATATTTAACTCCAAGTCATAAAATTATGTTTTCAATACTTTCAAAAAGCATATTAAAGCATTTTTCCAGCTAGCTTCTATAGATGAAAAAATTAACATTTATAATTTAATGAACAGCATGTCTGTGCAGTTCCCTGTAATATGTGAATGGTGTGCACAATGTTTTTTTACTCAGATAGATCGACCTATTCAGAATAATACTAAGGTAATTCAATGGTTGCTAGTTATTTACTCCTGAATCTTGCTTTAAGTGTTGCTTGGCTAATAATTCATTTTATGAATATTTTATTAATCCAATTATTACTTATTTATATTGAGAACATAAAAGTTAAATAAAAAATTCATTTACTGCTACGAATTAATGGTTACTAAGTAACATTTAATTTGAAGTTCTAAAATTAAATTGCATATGGAAGGAATATATTCAATAATTAAGAAAACATTTTTTAAGTAATTGTATTATTACAGTTCTCTCCAATATTTCTATAACCTAAGATTTCCTCCTTTGACTCATTTCTACAAGCTAAGATTTCCTCCTTCTGACTCATTTCTACAACCTAAGGTTTCCTCCTTTATTTTATCATATTTTACCACGGGCAATGTAAGACTGTCACCACCTATGCATGAGCCAAAACAAAATAATTTTTCTGCACCACACTGCATAATGATAAAGACGTGGTAAGCAAGGTTACTATGCATTAACCTTGGGAATGGCACAGAAGGGTGGTATACCACAGGCATCTATGACACCTCTTCTTCGCTGGTGTTGGAATAACACACCTTACCTAATCTTTGCCCCTGCCTCTCTGAATCTGAGAATTTTGTTATGCATCTACCCCCAAGATGTTCTAGCTCTTAAGGTAAAATTCATAACGATTCATGAAAACTGAGGATCACTAATGAAACGTGTACTAATCTATTGGATGTGTAAAACACAATTGAGTTGTCTTTGGGATGTTACTTTAAAATAATTCCAATACTGTTTTTGAAAATTTAATATTAACCCATTCCATTTTAAATGTGTTGATCTTAGCAAGATCACCTTATTTACTTCATGGAAACACTAAAGAGCCACATTATATATGGACTATTTCAAAATTTATGGTCAAACGCCAAATGTATATGGATCTCCTTTATTGCCATCCATATCTGGATATGTTTCCAACCATTCTCTGCCTGATCCTGTGCCCAGGAGGCTGACTTCCATGGCTTGCCTTCTGTATTCTGCTTGAGTTTGCCAAAAAGAGGCACCAGAGAATGGAAGGAAAGAGAGATGTGCATTTATTCCCTTGGCCCCCTCCCTGCTGGGTGCAGGACAGAGCAGCTACATTCTTCTGCCTAAATTCACAGCTCCCTGCTGGCCTTCCTCTCCTTCAGCTACATCTGTCTGTGTATTCCAGCAACCACTCCCTTCCCCTTTGTTTCCTTTCAGGACTTTAAGTGATACAAGTAATAAAGCAGAATACTACTTTAGAAAACACTTTACCCTGCTTTTTTGCTAGACTTGAGTTATTCCTTCATATGCTATTTCAGTTTATTAGGAAGAAACGGTTTATTATTTGAGAAGAAAGTGTATTTCTCAAATATAGGGGATTATACCCCTTTGGCACCCATCAAACATCACAGCCCCCTAATTCACTGAAATGAGACAGCAATGTGTGCTTATTAGGCAATCAGCAAATGGTTGTTGGTTTCAAACACTTAAGTCTAACTTGAATAATTTCTACAAGTGGTTCTTTTATAATCCCAATTACCTCAGGAATGTTACCTGGGACAAAAAAATAAATAAATAAACAATTTAGCAAAAAAGAAATCATCATCAAACAATAAAAAAAGAACATATAATAATTTCAAAACTCAAAAGTTTTCCATCTTGCTATATATTTGCATAAGTTTAAAAGATTGAATATGGCCACCCTACAATATTTTAGTAATTACTGTTACAAAATGGAAGAGAAAATAATATATAAGTAAGGCAAATACTATTTTTCTATAGTCGATTTCAAACAAACATTGAATTATATTTCTTATTCATCATTTTTAATAGTTAACTTATAAAAATTTATTTGCACAAGTTAAAAATAGAAAATTCAATTGTGCAGAAATGTATTTAACTTTTCATTATGTAAATCAAACAATTAGAACACTCATATCTTCTGCAAATGAAGATTAAGTATCCTATTTGTGTTGATTAGTTCACTCTCTTTCACAAGGCCCAGACCTACTGGCAATGAGACAGTCCCATTCCAGGCTGAAAGACAGACATTTTTAAATCCAGAACAAGCTAATCTGCCTCACTGAAAAAGGCTGAAGAGATAAAAGAACCTATTAAGCTTAAGTGATCAGAAAATGTGTAAACCCAGACACTGAAGAGAACGGCAAGGACATAAAGCATGGGAACCGCAGAGGAGGTTCATAACCTGTTCTGTGTGTGACCAGAAGTTAACATTTAATCACCTTATGGGACGAGGCTTAAGCCAAGCTTAAAATACAAAAAAAGCTAAGAAACCTTCTCTCCCTTCCACATCTTGGAAAATATGATGCTTCAGCTTTTGAAGTATAATTGAGCTATTAAAGAAACAAATAGGACAATAAAAATCTGCAGAATGATGAACATTGTTCATTTGGAATCACTGAAAAAGTATTTTTTCCTACATAGTGGAACCTGCCTTGCCTTACAAAATCCAAAAATTTCTTATGTAAAAAAACTAGAAAAATTCTCAAAATTCCGTAATATAAATTTTAAAGGTAGGTAATTATAAAAAGGATTAAACTTTGTGAATATTAATGTATAGAAACACTTCAATTACCAGGTTGGAAAAGCATTTATTCTAAGGGATTTTTTTTTAAACTTCTAATTATAATGCATTGTTTATTTTTTCTCAGCCCACTATCCTAAAAAGCAAAATTCTTCAATATTTACCTTTTAGAATTTCAAAACAGTAATTAAAATTGCTTTAAGGTGATGTTTTAAAATAATATTTACTTTTTAATAAAGTAAATGGCTTTTGAAATATAAATTACAGAAGAATATCAAGAAAAAAATAAAAATCATCTGTAATAAGGCAACCAAAGATAGCCACGATCAATCTACATTTGGTACTGATTATACAACTTGATTCTTGTCTTATTTTTTTTTTTCAGAGTTTTACTCAAACAAGGAGAATTTTATTCAAGACTAATGCCATGTGGGTGAGAGATGAAATTCATCTCTCTTGAAACAAAAATCAGAAGAGGTTTTCGGCACCAAAATGAACTAGTGGAAAAATAGTGATGGACATTAAAACAAGGACAGTCAGTCTGATAAGGCCCCTGTGTTTGTTACTTTGGAAGTTAGTTTCCTATCCTCCTACAAAGAATGGGAGACAGGGACTCCTCACCCTAGTAGTACAAAATTTACATGTCAAAGAAGCAGAGAAAGAATTTACAATTATAAGTTTTCTAAAATAAATTAACCATGCTGGTGACACTCCTGTAGTACCAGGTATGTGAGGCTAAGGCAGAAGGCTCATTTGGAGTTTGAGGCTGCAGTGAGCTATGATCATACAACTGCACTCCAGCCTACATGACAGGGTGAGACCCCCATCTTGAATCAATAAAAATTAAAAATAAGTAAATAAATAAATAAATAAATAAATAAATTCTCTAAGAAAAGAGAGGTCAGGTGCCTAGATTCAGGAAGAAACCTGTGAAAACTCAAGTTGAAAGGAACATTATAGCCATCCTTGTCACACTTTGTCGCCAGATGAGCCCATTGTCCCTTGTACTAAATGGCTGGTTTTATGGGCATAAAAACCTAAAAAGAAATTATCTGCCTTAAATAATAACTATAATTTCCTATTAGCTTTTCTTATATCAAAATAATAAGACACTCAATGGTTATCATTGACCAAATTCTTCTAAAAGATACGTAAATGCACCTGGATATCAAACACTTAATTCATTTTTTCAGATGATCTCACAAGGGTCAGCTACAGGGAGTAAAATTCCTATAAACCGCGCCCTCCACACACGCATGTACTGGTTTGTGACATAAGAAGTAAAGCTTCAGTGTACTAATCCCTAAAGATGTGGGAAGATTTTGTTAGCACCTTCCTCCACCCACAAGTAATTCAGCCTAGAATAATTAGTAGGAATTCAAAAGAGGAGCAAGAATGAAAGACAAATGCCCTCTTACTTGAAAAATAAATTTCCAGTTAAATTTACAACTACAAGGACCACAAGTTATTTCAAAATTTACTTATTTAGCCCTGTAAAATGTAGAACAAAATGTCTATTGTCAAATAGCTGATAACTAGTCATGCTTCAGAATATAGATCTTTATCATAGGCAGATTATTCTAGTTAATGAAACACACCCCAAAAGGTGTGTATATAGGAATAAATATTGGAAGAGAAAAAGATACAACATTCAGTTTTTACATTTGTTGCCAATATGTCAATAAAGTAAAATTTATTTTTCTTAAAATGGATGGATTAGTGACATTTTCAAGAACAATCAAACATTAATACTTTTTTTAATCTATAGAATTTTATATCAATTAAAATATAATCTCTTAAAGCACTGTGAACATATTGGGAACTTTGCCTACATATCTATTCCTATAATAGAGAATTTTCTAAGTGCATTCCCATCTAACTCTGTTACCAAATTTGGTAATACCATTTTCTCACCTTTATGACTTTAGTTTCACACAAAAGTTATATAGTATTTTTGCAGGAATTCAGCATTAAGAAAGCAGAAGCATGCTACAAAAAAAAAAAATGTGTAGTATCATACAGTCACAGCCTTTTAGCAAGAACGCTTTTTTTGAAATCCTTTTGATGATTTCTGGTACCTTTTCCAAAGCATACTTTGATTCATTATTACAAAATTCTGGTTAATAGATAAAACTTGCCCTTAAAAAAAACACCTGGTTTTTAATGATCTGGAAATGGCAAACTTCTGAGAAGACCAAAACCATGGTAACCCCATATAAAGTAATAATTATATCTCAAATTCAAATGCATTCATCATCTTCTCCCCAAAAGGCTTTTCTTTGGCTGTGTCCTTGTCTTTAAAAATAAATCTGATCTTTAAAGTTAAAAAAAAAAAAAATGGCATTGTCATCATTCAAGTTGCTCAGGCTTTCAACCACAGGGGTATTCAGCTATGACCCTATCATATTAAAGTTTCCTGTTAAGCCGTGTCTGTTAATGTTCTCTCTCCAGCCCAACACATATTACTACAAGAATTATCTCTCTAAAACAAAATAAAAATTGAAAACACAATATCACTAAACACTCACTAAAAGACAAAAATGAAAAAGAGCATAACACATACCAAGTGTGCTAATGATGTAGACAAGACAAAAAACTCTCCTATGGTTCTAGTGGGATTGTAACTTAATATAACTTGTTTTGAAGTCATTTTCTACTAAAGCTGAATATGTGCATATCCTTAGACCCAGAAATTTTACTCATAGAAACAGTCCAAATGACAAGAAATGTTTTCGCAAGCTTGTTCTTTGAAAAAAAAAAAGAATAGCAGAACAAAAAAGTAGCTTTTTTTTATTAAATCATAGCGGTGTACATTAATGCGATCATGGGGCACCATACACTGGTTTTATAGACCATTTGACAAATTTTCATCACACTGCTTAACATAGCCTTCCTGGCATTTTCTTACTTATTATGTTAAGACATTTACATTCTACATTTACTAAGTTTCACATATACCCTTGTAAGATGCACCACATCTTACACATTGATGGGTGTAATCCCATCAATCACCTTCCTTACACCCACCTCCCCCCTCCCTTCCCCCCTTCCCCCTATTCTTAGGTTATAATGGGGTTATAGCTTTCATGTGAAAGCCATAAATTAGTTTCAGAGTAGGGCTGAGTACATTGGATATTTTTCTTCCATTCTTGAGATACTTTACTTAGAAGAATATGTTCCAGCTCCATCCATGTAAACATGAAAGAGGTAAAGTCTCTATCTTTCTTTAAGGCTGCATAGTATTCCATGGTGTACATATGTCACAATTTATTAATCCATTCATGGATCGATGGGCACTTGGGCTTTTCCCATGACTTAGCAATTATGAATTGGGCTGCAATAAACATTCTGGTACAAATATCTTTGTTATGATGTGATGTTTGGTCTTCTGAGTATATGCCTAGTAGAGGAATTATAGGATTGAACGGCAGATCTATTTTTAGATCTCTAAGTGTTCTCCAAACATCTTTCCAAAAGGAATGTATTAATTTACATTCCCACCAGCAGTGTAGAAGCGTTCCCTTTTCTCCACATCCACACCAACATCTCTGGTCTTGGGATTTTGTGATATGGGCTAATCTTACTGGAGTTAGATGATATCTCAAAGTAGTTTTGATTTGCATTTCTCTGATGATTAAAGATGATGAGCATTTTTTCATATGTCTATAGGCCGTGTGCCCGTCTTCTTCAGAGAAGTTTCTCTTCAAGCCCCTTGCCCAGCCTGTGATGGGATCACTTGTTCTTTTCTTGCTTATACGTTTGAGTTCTCTGTGAATTCTGGTTATTAAACCTTTGTTGGAGACATAACCTGCAAATATCTTCTCCCATTCTGAGGGCTGTCTGCTTGCTTTATTTACTGTGTTCTTGGCTGTGCAGAAGCTTTTTAATTTGACCAGGTCCCAGTAGTGTATTTTTGAAGCTGCTTCAATTGCCCAGGGGGTCCTCCTCATAAAATACTCGCCCAGACCAATTTCTTCAAGGGTTTTCCCTGCACTCTCTTCTACTATTTTTATAATTTCATGTCTTAAGTTTAAATCTTATTCCAGTGAGAGTCTATCTTACTTAATGGTGAAAGGTGTGGGTCCAGTTTCAGTCTTCTATAGGTTGCCAGCCAGTTCACCCAGCACCATTTGTTAATAGGGAATCTTTTCCCCACTGAATGTTTTTAATTTGCTTGTCAAGGATCAAATAACGGTAAGTAGCTGGATTCATCTCTTGGTTCTCTATTCTGTTCCAGACATCTACTTCTCTGTTTTTGTGCCAATACCATGCTGTTTTGATCACTATCGATTCATAGTGTAGTCTAAGGTCTGGTAGCGTGATTCCTTCTGCTTTGTTTTTATTTTGAGTAATGTCTTGGCTATTAGAGGTTTTTTCTGATTCCATATAAAATGAAGTATTATTTCTTCAAGATCTTTAAAGTATGACAGTGGAGCTTTAATAGGGATTGCATTAAAATTGTATATTACTTTGGCTACTATGGACATTTTAACAATGTTGATTCTTCCCAGCCATGAGCATGGTATGTTTTTCCATTTGTTAACATTTTCAGATATTTCTTTTCTTAGAATTTCATAGTTCTCTTTATATAGATCTTTCATGTCCTTTGTTAGCTAAACTCCCAAGTATTTCATCTTCTTTGGCACTACTGTGAATGGGATAGAGTCCTTAACTGTTTTTTCACCTTGACTACTGTTGGTATATATAAAGGCTACCGATTTATGAATGTTGATTTTGTAACCTGAGATGCTGCTGTATTCCTTGATCACTTCTAAGAGTTTTGTAGTAGAATCCCTGGTGTTTTCCAGATATACTATCATATCATCTGTGAAGAGCGAAAGTTTGATCTCTTCTGACCCTATATGGATACCCTTGATCGCCTTTTCTTCCCTAATTGCGGTGGTTAAAACTTCCATTACAATGTTAAAGAGCAGTGGAGACAATAGGCAGCCTTGTCTGGTTCCTGACCTGAGTGAAAATGATTTCAATTCAGCTCCATTCAATACAATATTGGCTGTGGGTTTGCTGTACATGGCCTCTGTCAGTTTAAGATATGTCCATTCTATACCAATTTTCTTAAGTGTTCTGACAATGAAAGGATGCTGTATATTATCAAAAGATTTTTCTTCATCAATTAAGAGATTCATATGGTCTTTGGTTTTTAATTTGTTTATGTGCAGAATTATACTTATAGATTTATGTATATTGAAACCAGTCTTGATACCCTGGGATAAAACCGATTTGGTCATGATGCATGACCAAGTTTGATGTTTGATGTGTTGCTGGATTCTGTTTGTTAGAATCTTGTTGAATATTTTTGCATCTATATTCTTTAGTGATAATTGGTCTATAATTTTCTTTTCTTGTTGGGTCTTTTCCTGGTTTGGGGATCAGGGTGATGTTTGCTTCATAGAACGTGTTGGGTAGTCTTCCTTCTTTTTCTACATTTTGGAACAGGTTCAATAGTATAGGTACTAATTCCTCTTTAAAGGTTTGGTAGAATTCTGACGTGAAGTCATCTGGTCCCAGGCATTTCTTTTTAGAGAGATTTTGTATGGTTGGTGCTATGGCAGAACTTGATATGGACCTGTTCAACATTTCCACTTGATTCTGGCTAAGTCTTGAAGGTGACGTGTATCCAAGTATTGGTCAATTTTCTTCAGATTTTCATATTTCTGAGAATAAAGTTTCTTGTAATATTCAGTAAGGATTTTTTGAATTTCTGAGGAGTCTGTTGTTATTTTGTCTTTGTCGTTTCTGATTGATGAGGTTAGAGATTTTACTCTTTTTTTTCCTGGTTAGGTTAGCCAAAGGTTTATCTATTTTATTGACCTTTTCAAAAAACCAACTTTTTGATTTACTGACCTGTTGTATAATTATTTTGTTTTCAATTTCATTTAATTCTGCTCTATTTTGGTTATTTCTTTTCTTCTACTGAGTTTGGGGTTGGAATGTTCTTCCTTTTCCAGTTGCTTGAGATGTCCCATTAAGTTGTTGACTTTCTCTCTTTCCATTCTCTTGAGTAAGGTTTGCAGTGCTATAAATTTCCCTCTTAGGACTGCCTTTGTGGTATCCCAGAGGTTCTGATAATTTGTGTCTTCATTGTCATTTTGTTCCAAAAATTTGCCAATTTTCTTCTTAATCTCATCTCTGACCTAGCTATCATTCAGCATAAGGTTATTTAACTTCCATGTTTTTGTATGAGTATGCAGATCTTGTTGTTACTGAGCTCAACTTTTATTCCATGGTGGTCCAATAAGATGCAAGGAATAATTTCTATTCCTTTAAATTTACTGAGGTTAGACTTGTGAAATATGATGTGATCATTTTGGAGTATGTTCCATGGGCTGATGAGAAGTATGTGTATTCAGTTTTGTTGGGATGAAATGTTCTGTAGATGTCTGCTAAATCCAAATGTTGGATGGTTAGGTTTAAATCTAAAATTTATCTGCTCAGCTTCTTATTGGAGGATCGATGCAACACTGCCAAAGGAGTGTTGAAATCTCTAACTATTATGGAGCTGGAGGAAATCAAGTTGCTCATATCTGTTAGAGTTTCTCTTATAAATTGAGGTGCCTTTGGTTGGGTGCATAGATATTAATAATTGAGATCTCATCATATTGAGTATTACCCTTAACAAATATGAAGTGACCATTCTTATCCTTTGTTACTTTTGTTGGTTTAAAGCCTATTGTATCTGCAAATAAAATTGCAACACCTGCTTTTTTCTGATTACCATTTGCCTGAAATATGGATGACCATCCTTTCACCCTGTGTCTATATTTATCTTTTAAGGTAAGATGAGATTCTTGTATGCAGCAAATATTTGGCCTAAATTTTTATATCCAGTCAGCCAACTTGTGCCTCTTTAGAGGACAGTTTAAGTTGTTCACATTAATGGAGAATATTGATAAGTCTGGTAAAATCTGGAGTATCAAGTTTTTCAAAAGTCCAGTGGACATTTTTAATCCTTTTGTCACTGTGGAAGTTGGAGTTTGATGAAAAGTTTCTGAGTGAGTTTACTTTTGTGGTAGAGGATTGGGCTGGTCATTATGGAGGATAAGTCTGAGAATACCCTGAAGAGTTGGTTTGGTAATGGCAAATTTCTTCAACATGTGAATGTCATTAAAGTATTTAATTTCGCCATCATAAATGAAACTCAGTTTAGCTGGATACAGGACCCGGAGTTGAAAGTTATTTTGTTTTAGGAGATTAAAGGTCGATGACCACCCTCTTCTGGCTTGAAAAGTTTCAGCAGAGAGATCTGCAGTCATTCTAATATTCTTCCCCTTGTAGGTAATGGATTTGTTATGTCTGGCTGCTTTCAGAATTTTCTCCTTCATATTAACTTTAATGAAGGTAATTATGATATGCCTTGGGGGCTGTCTTATTCAGATTGAGTCATGCTGGGGTTCTGAAACTGTCTGCTATCTGAATTTCAGAATCTCTTGGCATGTCTGGAAAATTCTCTTTCATAATTTCATGGAGAAGGGCCTCTGCACCTTGCAAGGCCACTTCATCACTTTCAGGGATTCCAGTGAGGGGGATATTAGCCTTCTTTTAATTATCCCAGAGGTCTCTGAGAGAATGATCTATTTTTGCTCTCCATTTCTCTTCCTCTTTGAGAGTTTGGGAGCATTCAAAGGCTTTGTCTTCAATGTCAGAAATCCTTTCTTCTGGTTGCTCCACTCTGTTACTGAGGGATTGCACTGTATTTTTCAGATCTTTGAGGGCTGCAAATTCTTGTCAGTGCATCAAAATCTTTGGTGGTTTTGTCTTTAAATTTGTTAAATTCTTGAGACAACTTTTGAATTTCTCCTCAAATTTCTAATTCTCACTTTTGAATTGCTGCTCGATTTTCTAATTCCAAATTTTCCTCCAGTCTATTAATCTTGTTTGCAATCCAAATTCTGAATTCGATTTCTGACATCTCGGTCACCTGTGTATGAATGTGATGTTCAGTTATATCTGCCATATCTTTCCATGGGGGGATTGATCTTTTCTGATTATTCATGTTACCAGAATTTTTCCGCTGATTCCACCCCATTTTGGTTTTACACCATTTGATTTTATTCCCTGGAGCTTTGTCGAGGACCCATACAGTGCCATGGCCTGAGAAACTGGGGACCTGTTTGGTGTGGTGGGGCTAAGTGGTTCTGTCTTGTTTTCAGCTGGTCTCTGTTTGACCCTAGTGAAATAGTTACTCTGGGTTGAAATCTCAGCTGTGGAGAAATACCAGTAATTAAGTCACCTCGCCCTCCACAGGCAACAATTGGAAAAGGAAAATCAAACCTTCCTACAACCACACACCCAGGGCACCACCTGAATAGTCCTCGGGAGGTTGGCTCAGTTCAAAAGGTCCAAATCAATTATCTCAGTCAGCACCTGTCACAGGTGGGCAACTGGATTGCAGGGGTGTGGTGACTACTCAGATATGGCTTGTTCCGGTGTTCCATGGAGTCATGAGGACCCACCTAGCAAATAGATCAGTCTGGGAAGGTTGATGCCTCCTTCCCCACCTTGCACCTCTGTCACACCCAGTCACTGATAGCCACGCAGGGCTGTGAACCAGTTGCCTCTAGTGAACAGATACTCCAGGGGGTTGCACCTGCTTGAATCACAAGGAAATCTATTTCTGCTCAGCCAGGCCACTGCACTCTTCCTCTATGTAGCAGGGGGAGGTGAGGCCTGACAATCTCGGGTACTTGATGGAGGCTGGGGAGTGTTCACTCAGTTCCAGCCCCGTTCCTGATTGATGTTACTGACAGAACAGAACAGAACATCTTTGTGGGGATTTGTTTCTGTCCCTGCTAAATTCACCTGCAGAAGAGAAGATGTTTTCAGTTCCCTGAGCCTGAGCCTCAGGCCCTGTCTTTGTTCCTGCAGGTTTGTATTTGGTTACCTGTCGGTTCTAGCCTCCTGTCTTCCTTTGTCTATAGGCTGACGATCCCCTGAGGGCCAGGTGCATCTTAGGCTCAGTAAAGCAGTCCTCTGGGTCAGCCCCGCCCTGGGAACTTCCCAGCTCTGCGCGTGCATTTCTAGTTCCTGCGCTCCACCCAGGCTGGTACCACCTCAGGCAAACACTTTACTCACTGGGCCTGCATTTCCGTCCCAGATCTGTTCCGTGGTTGTTGCCACCTGAGTAGAAGCCCGGCCTCTTCTTGTTGCCCAGGGAGATGGTGGTGTGACTTCAGAATATCTGGGAATGAGCCCTATTGTTGCCAAAAGATGGCTGCTGCTCTGCGCCTCAGGGCACAACCGCTCCAGTGTGGTTCCCTCTCAGCCGACTGTCCTCTCCTCATTCCCGTGTGGCACAGTCAGCACTGACCAGCTTCAGTTTAGGCCCTGTCCACACCCCTGGAGAAATCACCCAAGAATCTGGACTCCTGGGGGACAGGCCTCCAGACCTCAGAGTGAGAGTGGAGGGGAGTTCTGGGAGCTCAGAGTTGCAGGTAGAGAATATATACAGTTTTATACAGTTTTATGCCTGGCAGGAGAATGCCATGGCACCCTAGTAGGGGAGGTAGGTCCAGTTTTTAGAGGGTCTCTCCCGTAGACTGTAATGAGAGGACCTTTGAACTCTGCTCATTTGTTTGTGGGGCACTCCGAGTCATTCTCACGGGGTAGGGGATTTCTGTCCGCTTGGTGATGGATTTTGTACCTTTTGCTTGTATCCTTGGGATCGCAGCTTGCCTCAGCAGGGTTGATGTGCGTTCTTCAACCTTCTCTCTTGGTGCAGCTCTAATCTACCAGGTTACTTGCTAAATTTCTGTCCTCTAACTCTCCTTCTGTATGGGAGCCTCTGTGGAAAGCTGGCTTCAGTCAGCCATCTTGTCTCTGCCCAGCTATTTCTAATATAAGGTGATACTTTTTATTTCCTCAACATGTCTATAATTATAGTCTAATTATAAAACATTCATTATGTTTACTTCAACTTCTATAAATTGCATTAAATATATATAGAATTATATACATTTAATTTATCAATAAATGACTTTATTGATAAGGGCAGTCCTCTGCCCTTCATACTGGCAACTGTCCAGTTCATCATAACTTCATTCTTTATACTCACTTACTTTACTTTTTTTACTTTTTTCCAGTATTTTTTCGGCCTCAATTTCTCTATTTACCAGTTTTGCATATAGTTTTCTTGTATGCTATCTCAATCTATTTGTATAAGATGACTATTTTGTTGACATTTTAAAAAAATTAAAAGGTAAGTCTAGATTCAGAGAAAACAAATGAAATGCTGTGCTGTATGCAAAATTTGCGTTTTTATTCTGAATAGAGGAGTAACATGTTTTTGCAAATAAGAATCAGCATTGTTGGCTCGGTGCCCATAGCACAGTGGTTATGGCACAGCCACATACACCCAGGCTGGTGGGTTTGAACCCAGCCCAATCCAGCTAAACAACAATGACTACTGCAACAAAAATATAGCCAGGCATTGTGGTGGGCACCTGTGGTTCCAGCTACTTGGGAAGTGGAGGCAAGAGAATCACATGAGCCCAAGAGTTTGAGGTTGCTGTGAGCTGTGACGCCATATCAGTCTATGGAGGGCAACATAGTGAGACTCTGTCTCCAAAAAAAAAAGTATTAAAAAAAACAAGAATCAGCATTGTCATCATTTTGATTGTTGTAACTTCCACTTTATTTTGAATATAAGACTTGTTCCTCTAAGATCTTTTATCATTTAGTCTTGGATTTAATCCTCATAAATAAGGTAAATCAATATATAGAAGATTGTTGCCCAAGAGTCTGATGCCTATAAATAACCTGTCTTTTTTTATTTTTAACTTGAAGCTCAAAGCATCTTTCCTAGCTAGAATACATCAAATAATATCTGCTGTCAAAATACATTTATTCATTAGTTTGAACTACTTGTGTTGAATGTAAGTTGAACAATTTTACACATATCAATTCCCCTAAATTTTTATGACAGGAAATCAAATAACATATGCTTTATTGCCACGGGATCATCCAAGATAATTTTTTTGTCAACACATAACACTACAAAGAATGGAATTCAGGTATCGTACTTATTCTGACAGTGTTTTTCTGTAAGAATCATTGTGAAAGCATCATGATATCTTGCTCTGTTAGGTAATTAATCCGTACTCTTCCTAAATACTCATTGCAACTCTATGAATCATTTTAGTTAATGAAAGATGTTGTGTAACAGAAGTCCTGGAATATGAGGAGACACATGCTGGCTGTGGGTGTGCAAATTAAGGCAATGCCTTCTGCAGGCATCCTTCAGGTGTCCTGTGTGCACAGGGACACAGCTAGTGCCATAAAAGAAAAACAAAAACAAAGTCTCTTCTCTTAAGAAGGCAGCAACACAGGTAAGAAATAACATTGAACTTAAAAACATACAAAAAATTCTATGAATTACTTACTGTGGGAGCCCACAGAAAAGAGAGACTAACTTGGGGGATTTGATCCTTGGAGATCACTCCTGGCTGGGTCCTACCGAGCGAGGAGTGGGGAGCCTGTGGCCTCAAGGCCACACGTGATCCTCTGGATTCCCAGCTGTGACCCCTCAACTGAATCCAAACTTCACAACAAATCCCTTTATGAAAAGTATTTGTTCCATAAAATTTAGATTTAGTCAAAAGGCTGCACTCAAGGATTCCAAAGGCCACATATGGGCCCCAGGGCAGCTCAGGTTCTCCACCCCATAATGTTGTTCTCAGTTTTAAATGAAATTTCATCAGGGCACTTTAGTTAAATTTTGCATTTATTTATAAAGGAGGAACTTTCTGAAAGAATTTACCTCCTGCCAGAAAACTAAATTTATTAATAAATCCAAATTGAGGTGAGGTGCTCAAGCAGAACAATCGCAAAGTGTGATGTCAGTGATCTTTGAAAGCTACTAACAGGCCTTTATCTCTGGGCTTAGCAATCCAATTAAAAGCCACATTTAGACCCTCTGGAATTAAAAAACTCTTTTCTTTTTGTTCCACATGTTTTCTTTTGTCCCAATATGATATTTCAAGTCTATTTATGCTGAATGCAGTACAGTCTGCATGAGTTAGCTTGCCCAGAGAGTGAGTGAAGGTGGAGAGTGCAGAGGAAGGGAAGCCATCTCCAATAACTCCGGATTAGCTGGTCTTATGTAGGATGGACTATATATGTTAAAAAAGAAAAGGTGGCCAATGTTAAGAACACGTTTTTAGTAATCCCTCATGGTTTGTGTTCAGATCAGGTTACCCTCAAATCCTTTAAGTGTCGTCACACCCAGTAGCAACTCACCCACTGGGATTTCTCCAATGGCCACAAAATGTATTTGACATATGAAGTTACATGGCATTAGTAAAATAAAGAACTAGGGTATTGCCTTAGTCCATGTTGTGCTGCTGTAATAGAATACCATAAAACAGACTAATTTATAAAGGACATAAATTTTTTTTTCCTGCAGTTCCAGAGGCTGTAAAGTCCAAACCACGAGCATTTGCGTGAGTTTTCTTGCCCTGTTCTCACATGCAAAAGGCAAAAAGGCAAGATCCCTTTTCATACTGGCATTGATCCATTCATGAGAGCAAAGCCTTCATGACCGGCATACATCCGGAAAGGGACCACCTCCCAACGCTGTTGCATTGGAGATTAAATTTTCAACATACAAAATTTGGAAAACACATTCAAACCACATAGACAACTACAATGTATGCATAAAATGTCTTTGTTCATCTACATACACCTGTTTTTAACATTATAGAAATCAGGATGTCCAGGATGATAAAAGTTTAAATACTTAGTTCTTACAGTATGTTCACAAGGAGAATATTCCTAATTCTAATACACTATCTCCTCTTCCCAGGGAACTTTATGTAGGAAATACTTGAACACATTGCAGTACTCAAACCAGCACATTGGATAGCATCTTCCACAACACTATTTTCACTGATTGAAATACAAAACACTCCTACCTACCTCTCTTGCCTATAAATACATACATGAATGTGTATGATCACCCTGTATAATATAAATGTGTTTACCAAAAACTGTTCTGGTTACTATAGCTGCATAAAAAAATTACCTGAAAGCTTAGTGACATGAAATGATTACATTTATTTTGCTCACAATTTGGGAAGGGGTTGGCAAAGATAGCTTATTTCTGCTTAAGTTGGCATCAGCTGGAATGGCTCAAGGCTGGGAACTAGAATCTTCTGAAGGCTTGCTCACTTGTCTGGCAGTTGATGCTGGCTGTTGGATGCAACCTTTTCTGGGGTTGTTTGCTGGAACTCTCTATTCCATATGGCATCTAGCTTCTAAGAGTAGCTGCCTGACAGAGCGCAAGAGAAAAAGAGAGTGAGAGAGGACTGAAAATTATTCTGGACAGAGGAAACAGCAAGTATAAGTGTCCTGAGTTAGGAATTATTTGATGTGTTCAAGAGGTAGAAACATAAAGAAAGGCAAGTGAGGCTGAATGAGGGACACGGGTTGACAGAGTCTTCTTGAATATGTTTTGAAATCTTTCTCCACTATTATGTCTTCAGATGTGTTTTCCGCCACACTCCCACTCGTTCTGGGACTCCAGGGTGTTGAATCCATGTGTCATGCAAGTTCACATCTGTGTTGTACATTCTTGTGCTTCTCTGTGCTTCAGTCTGATTATTTTCTCCTGACCTGTTTTTCAGTTCATCAATTCTCTCCTCAGCTGTTATTAATCTGATAGGTCATTTGTCAATTTCTTAATTTCAGTGAGTCTTTTCAGTTCTAGAAATTCTCTTTATTCCTTTCCTTATAACTTCCACTTCTCTACCAGAATCCTCACCTTCATATTTAACTTATAAAACATATTAATCATAAATTCCAAGTTTGTTAATTCCATAATTGTGATATTCAGATCTTCTGTGGATATGTTCTATTGTCCAGGTTTTTATTTTTTCTGTTGGCTTTCATTCACTTCTTAAATTTTTATACATCTAGTTAGTTTAGGCTGAATACCAAATACTCTGAAAGCTCTGAACGATGTTCTTTTCTACCAGAATTATGTTCTTTGCTACAATTGCTCTTGCAAAGCAACTGAGGTAGGGAGAGGTTGCTATATTTAATCAGGCACTGAATTAATTAAAAAACTAAGTCTCCATAATTTTGAGGACTGGTTTCTGACTAGTACACTCTTATTCCTAGATATTAGACCTTTGGGGTCCTAACTAAAAATTTAGGGGATTTTTTGTTTTTATTTTTCTTACCAAGTGCTTTCTTCCTTAGAGAGCATCGAATTCTATTTTTTGTTCCATAATGCTCATAGGTGGCTAAAATTGTTTCTTAGCCTCTCATCCTCTAAAGTTTTAACTTGAGTTTCTTAGTTGTCACTTTTAAATCAGCAAATGTCTCAATGGGAAAATTAGTAACAAATGTTTGACCCATTTCTGTGTATTTCCTTACATAGTCTCACTATCTTGATATTCCTCTGTTGCCATCAAATGTATCTTTTGTATTTATTTCAACTTTATAGGCATTCTCTATGGAAGAGTTGCTCAGAAACAAACCATTAATAGTATGCCACTGCTGAAAACTGATCTCAGAATAGATGGTAGATGCCGTATCCTTTTTTTTTTTTTTTGCAGTTTTTGGCTGGGACTGGGTTTGAACCCGCCACCTCTGGCATATGGGGCCGGTGCCCTACACCTTTGAGCCACAGGTGCCGTTCCCGCACCCTTTTTATTTTTTATTTTTGACAAGGTCTCCCTCTTGTTGCCTGGGCTAGACTGCAGTGGCATCATCATAGTTCACTGCAACCTCAAACACACAGGCTCAGGTGATCCTCCTGCCTCAGCCTCTTCAGTACCTGACACTATAGGGTGTCCCACCATGCCTGGCTAAATTTTTTATTTTTTTAATAGAGACAAGGTTACTATGTTATTCAGGCTGGCCTTGAACTCCTGACCTCACCTTGACCTCCCAAGGTGCTAAGATTACAGCCATGAGCCACCATGCCCAGCCCAAGATAGCTTATTCTTAAGGATTAAATGACTTTAAAAATATTACTCTGTTCAAAGAGGTCTTATTTTATCACAGATGAGCCAATCCATCCCTATCCCCCTTTCTTTATTCTTCTTCATTTTTATCTTGCTTGTGTTTTTATAGCATTTATCATAATCTGAAGTTATCCTTTTAATTATTTGTATAGTTATTATTTTATTAAAAATTATCTGTTTTCCCCAATTAAAATATAAGTTCCATGATAACAAAAGCATAACTCCCTTGATTATAACTATATAATTTATTATATGTAATAATTATATATCTAATGCTCAGGACATTGCCCACAATACTCAATACATATCATTTTAATGAATGACTGAATGACTCAGTTGATATAATCAGTCAGGAGTTTCAAGAGGTGTTCTCCAGAAAGGCTTAAATAAAAATAAAACTAAAAAAAATAGGTAATATGCTATTAGCTGCAGTGAACATTTTATTCTGTGTACTTACTACTAATGCATAAAGCAAGAATGATTCACCTAATGAGGTTAATAAAGTTAGAGAAACCCTATCTAACCTCTGTGACAGATTGCCCACCATGTCAATCATTAATAAGCATTTGCTGGGGGCTTGTTTGTCTGCAGATATGAAAAGCCATGGGAGCATCTGAAAACCAGGGCCATTTCATCCTCATTCTTTTCTTAAGTCAGCAGGTGTTATGGCTACCACTATTCCTCTCTCGAGTTTACTCTACAATTACTACTACTATAACTGCAACATCATTTTCTTCTTTCAATAGTCATTTTCTTCATCTTTCTACTTTAGATCTCTAAAGGTGTTTCTTAGGGAGTGCATTTATTTTTTTATTATTATTTTTTTTTTTTGTAGAGACAGAGTCTCACTACTTTATGGCCCTCGGTAGAGTGCCTTGGCATCACACAGCTCATAGCAACCTCCAACTCCTGGGCTTAAGCGATCCTCCTGCCTCAGCCTCCCAAGTAGCCGGGACTACAGGAGCCCGCCACAACGCCTGGCTATTTTTTGGTTGCAGTTTGGCCGGGGCCGGGTTTGAACTCGCCACCCTCGGTATATGGGGCCGGCGCCTTACCGACTGAGCCACTGGCGCTGCCCGGGAGTGCATTTATTTTTATTTATGTTCTTTCCATAAACCTCTCTTATCTCAATGTTACTGCAGAGTTATTTATTGTAGGTGTGTACACATGCATTCAGAAATGTGTATGGGTTAAGGACAAGGATAGAGAGAATCAAATGCTGGCAGAGATACTGAAATATACTATCAATATATTTATATTAATATACTATTAATGAGCTCATGTTAAATAAACTGGGTATTCAATCTGCCCGAACCTCTGAACCATGCTCAAGAGAGCAGGATATTTTAATGGACATTCTTTTTTTTATATCTCCTAATATTCAGGAAAAACTATGACCTGCAGCTAACCTGAAAATTTGTGTATATGTGGAAACCATATTTATCACCTGCTCACAAGACTCACTTCATGGTGAGCTGTGACAGCTGGTGATACAGTGCTGCAAGTTTGCACCAGGTCAGTGTCTCAACATCGAAGAGTGGATGTACACACTACAGCTACGACAATTCTTTCCAGATACTAGAATTCGGATGTGTTACTTGCTTTTCCAGAACAGTTATCTCTACCCAATTACATCTAAATAGAAAATAAGATGTAAGGATGCTGGAACCAACAATATTCCATGAATATTTCTGGAAGGCAAATGGATAGAGAAGGTTGATATTAATGTTTGTATAAGCAAGTGTAGAGGAAGTTGACTAATAAAGTCCAGTAGCACTATATCATCAGAAGAACTGAGTTTCATTTCTGTAATATGCATAGAAGACACAAGGCACAGTCTACACCCTTGGGAAACTCACAATCAGAAAAGAAAAAGGCAATAGAAGCTGTCTCAATATTTTTTCTACCAAACAGAACCTGGAAATGGTAATAAATTTGCTAAGAAAGGCTTAGGAAATGATCACCAAAACACCTAGCTTAAAAAAAAAATCTACACATATATGGACATACATAACCACAAAGGTAGTCCTAGCTTTACCAAAGTAATTCAGATATTCCCTGAGCCACTGTTTCCTTGACTGACATGAATAGTCTTTGCTGCCATCCTTTGGACATGGGAGCACTATCAAAACAGCATGTCCTATACATTATTTTTGCTACTATTCTGTCCTGAGGACTCTTAGTTTTCCATGTGTAGGCTTCCCATGACTTACTGCAGCTTCAACATGAAGGGTGAACAAAACATTTGCAGCAGCCCACAAAGCCTCAGGAGTGCACCACTCCAAGTGCTGGGGGCACCATTCACATTGAATTTCAAGGAAGTTGGGCCCTACAATAAGACACACTGTCCCAACTTTGGCAAGGATGCCAATATAGAGTGAAGGCACCCTCTATGTGTAACAGTGCTTTGCTTTTCAATCACTAATAATAATCTAATAATAAATCAAGATTTGTAACTCAAGTTCTACTAAGAATTTTGTCTTTACTGGGATTGTAATTATTCAGGATTTTGGTATAAGAATAAACTAATAACTGGGTTCAGAATCTAAAGGTAAATCCAATACTCACTATATATATATATATATATACATAAAGTTATTTATTGTAGGTGTGTACATATATATGTATGTGTGTATATAAAAATTAATTTATATGTAATATGCTACAGCACAAACTTTTTAATATAATCTCCATTGTCATCTTTCAAATAAGTAATTTTTCCAAGTATTCATTCTTTGAATTGTTTTTCATCTGTCTGCTCCTTACATTTTTTACTCCTCAGGGTTCTAGCCTGGCTTGTTTTCTTCTTAGTAGACATACTATCCCATTGATTTCATCCAGAAAATCACACTTACTATAGCCTACATGTGGCCCAACCAAAACCAGAAAGAGCTCTATCCTGAGTGTCATAACCAAGCATTTTCCTATTGTCTAGGCTTCTCAATTTAAGTGTTCCTTGTATCTCCTCCCACTCTACCTACATAAAATTGAGCTTATTACTTTTCCTCTCAACCCAGATCTTTTCTTGTATTTTCTCTAGTTTTACAGCATCACTATCTTCTTAGACACTCAAATCTTAAATCTAGACAAAATCAGTTTAGAAAAAACACCTAAGGGCAATGAGTCTGACAGCTGTGCTTTGTTCTGCATCCCAAAAGTTCTGAGTTAGTTCAGGTTCTCATTATCATCTATCTGGAATATAATGATAGTTTACTACCAGTTATTTCTGCCTCCAATCTGGAAGCACCTCTCTGCAAGCAGCTGCCAAAATGAGTCTTAAAAATATATCTGATCACACAAATCCATCCTAAAAACCCTTCAATAATTTTCCAGTTTCCTCAGAACATGGTCCAAATCCTTGGTACAGCATCATGCTTGCACGGACACCACGCACCTACTAGAACCATCTGGTTTCTCCCCATCTCCTGTCAGCTCCATACTTTCATTCTGTTCTAACTGTACCTCAACATTTTACGAATATACTGTGTTGTCTCACATCTTTGAGTCATTGCAAATGATATTCTCATTTGTTGCCTAGAAAGTTGACTAAAATGTAAAAGATGAGTAAAGTATAGAGAAATCGGTAATTTCATATGTGGTTGATAAGAGTATAAGTTGTTATTGACTCTTTTGGAAAATAATTCCATAGCATCCTAATCTTTTTAGGAAAAAAAAGATATTTCTATTTTAGGGGGAAAACACTTAAATCCTAATCTTCTTGTTTCAGTGTCTACTTCTAAAGCTAAATATAAGAATGAGAATAGTAAAGTGTAATTTAACTAAAATTTACCATTAAGAAAGATTCTATATATCTAATGAGTGTCATATAATCTAAAAAACCGAAATATAGAGTCTTTTCATCACTGTCTTTTTCTTAAGAGGGAGGATATTTTTTTTTTCACCATCTCCTTCAAGAATCAGACAGAAGTATATTTAAAAAGCTGAAAGCTTATAACCTAGATGACAAAGAAATGGCCTAAAAAATCCAACCTATTACTAGTGAGGACTTTGAGCAGTCCTGTACTTTCTTGGGCCCTCATTAAAGTTTCTTTATTTTCATAAGATACACATTGAAGGTCAGTATGCTGTACTGAGTACATTGAATATAGATGCTCCTTCGCACTTGATTGTGAGGAGGATTTGGACCAATCCCAAAGTGAAAGGAGCTCACTGTTTTTGAGAGGAATGAACATTGTTAGCATCATAATGAAGTTTGCAGCCTTGCTGCCCAGTGCCTTCTGATGAGTCAGGTGGACAGGCATGCTGAGAAAGGGTAAGTGATGGACAGCTGATGTACTAATATGACCACAGCGGTCAGAAAGAGATGGTGAGGCATCTGCCGACCCCCTGGTTTGCTGAGTTCAAATCCATGTGTCATCACTAGCTAAATGAGGAGGAAAGGAGCTGACCCTGCTGCTTTTTGAAACTGACCCCACATGTCCTCATTCACCTTTGCACTGCTCCCCAACCCCTGTAGAGCGACCTGCTTACCAGTCCTTAAAACATACCTTTTTAGTGAAGCTTTTGGATGCTGGACGTTGGACTTACATAAAAACTATTTTTAAGCAAGATTGATAGAAAATACACTAACCAGAGTATATACAGATTAAATAGAAATAAATTGCAGGGCTATAATTGGCACTGATTTTTTTTATATTTTCATGTTTTTATTAAATATAAATAAACAATTCACTTTGGCTTATCAGAAAACATAATTTGTCTATGAAGTGTGGCTGTGATTTGAAGCAGAAATTTACTGATAAGTAACCCATTTTTGTATTATTATCCAATGTCTTCAACAAAGTTGAGAACTAGAAGTCAGTAGCCTAAGGGTCAAATGCATGTACCTAATTCCTTAAACAACAGCCCATCTTCAGGAACACTCATAAAGAAAACCATATACCATTGTATGGCAAGGTATTAGCAAAATTTTTATAAGGAAAAAGTAAAAGAGGGGAAAGAAACTCATTTTCTACTCTCAGGGAAAAATATACTACCATATATAGACACTACCCAGAACTAGAATTAATGTTCAAAATCACCAAATGGTGTTGGATGGAATAAAATAGTTTTCTTATGTACACTTTTTGACTATTTCTACTTGTTGAGATCAAAAAGAGAAATTAATCAATCTTTTCTTGTTTCTTTGACTATATGCTTCATCATTAACCCTGGGGAATAATGTAGCTTTAACAAACTAATCTCATGACAAATTCACTTCCTTAGACATTCTTCTCATATTTATCTACCTGATTGAAATCAACATAGGCAAATGTGGTCCACTTTGCAACATACAGGGATACATGGCACTTATTTCCCGGTACTGGTCCAAAAGTAAGTTTGACAATTAGCTATCTAATTTAGCTAATTAGAATGTGACCATTGATGAGTATCTAAAATTTGGATATGGGCCTATGCTAGATTATCAATTATGAATGGAAAAGAATTTATACATTTAGATAACTTCTGCCTCAAATTCATTGTGTCAAGAATGAATTTGGATGTTGGCAAGACCTCAAACTGCATGCATAATTTGTGAAATTATGGGGATTCTTAGGTGGCCCTACTAGTACAGATGCTCTAAGATTATGTTTGTATACATATATTACCTAAAGTAGGGCTTGCCTATACTACCTAACTTGACTACTTTGGTCTTCTCACTAGAAATACAGTCTCATTTTTATTCACTCTAAATGGAATGTCATTAGTGTCATTAGTGTCACTCTAAATGGACACTCATTAAAGTGCTGTAATAAACTATTTGGCTTGTACCAATATTAGAAAGAAAAATGAGAGGCTAAAAATGAGGGGAGCAAAGGAGAGGAAGAACTGAAAATAAGGAGAACACAGGCTATAGAGATGGAACATGAAAAGGGAAAAGATTTCCCCAACTTCTTCTCCCAGAGGAGGAATTTCAAGGATGAAATGACTCAAGAGGCCTCTATATAGATCCATAGAATCCAAGAAAATTATGAACAGGCTTCAAGCCTACCTACAGTATGAATTTAGGTTGGCTGTAGAAACAACTCAAAAATACCTAGTGTCATAAACTCATCTTAGATTTCATGTGGAAGACTAACTATTAAAGAAAATTTAGTCTCTGAGAAGTCACTTGAAATGATATTGACACAGGGTGGGTAGAGCCCCAGCCAGGACAGCCGTAGCTGAGGGGAGGACCTGCCCTCTCTGCCTTGGGGGTGTTGGTGCCAACAGGTTGGAGGGTTGGGTGGGATGGGGCACAGAAGGCTACAGTAGCTGGAAGGGCTGGACAACTGCTGGGGTGACACCTCCAGGTTGCCAGCTCAGGAAGTGTCATAGTGTTGTCCCCACCCCAGCCTCTGTCTCCCTCCCTTGCACTTGGGGCTGAACCCCCCCACAAATTGACCCAGGCCTGGTCAATTTCATGTAAGTTTGCTAGGCCTGGAACAGAAGGGATTGTATCCATTCATTTGAAGGGGGGGTGGGGATTTTTTCCAACTTGAATTTTTCCCTCTGCTGGGAGCTCTAGTGCTTTTTCTCTGTATTCTTTTCTGTAAAATAAATCCTGTCCTACCACCAGTCTGTGGTCCCTGGATTCATTCTTCAAATCCTGGAGATCAAAGACCTACTGAACAAGAAATCTGGTAACAATACCATTAAGATTCCAGAAAGTAGAGTAAATGTTTAACAGTTTCTGGATTATCAAGAACAGTGCTGCATAAAATACTAGGTAATGAAAGCTTTCTCAAAATTATGCTGAGGGCATCATGGTCCAATAGGAGATCTATAA
Source organism: Nycticebus coucang (assembly GCF_027406575.1). NCBI lineage: Eukaryota > Metazoa > Chordata > Mammalia > Primates > Lorisidae > Nycticebus > Nycticebus coucang. The sequence continues at coordinate 77,628,329 of NC_069784.1, read as the reverse complement.
ATACCACTCAAAAAAAAAAAAAAAACAATACAACCATCTGTTCCTTTTAAACATCAGTGAGCCCATCTTTAACAGTCTTTAAACAAATTTTCAGACTGACCATGGGCCCAAATGGTAACCATGATGCCCATTAATGATATCTAATTCCCACAGGCCTCCTGGATCTCAGGGTGTATGAACCAAAAGAAAACTACCTGGATCCTTCACAGGCATCAATTTCAAATAATCTAGTAACTTAAAGGGAAAAAAATGCATTTATCTTATTAATAAATGTTGCAATACAAAGTACAAGAAAGACATTATTCACACAAGCAAAAGAGGAGTCTAATACATAGATACTAACTATATTATGAAGGACTACGAAAAATTTTGAACCTTATAGTGCCAATTGAAAACATAATTCAGTAGCTGGAAAGCTGTTATCTCCCTCAGATTTCAGCCTAACTCTCCATAGCAGATAAAAGCAAGTGCCATATTGAGAAAATCTTTTGTAGAAGAAGGTGCTAAATCTCCAATTATATCTCGGAAAAAAAAAAAAAACCTCAACAGTTGCTCATTATAGAAAATGACACATATTTTGAGATCAAGAGTCAGCCACCTGCCTGGTGAATAAAGCAAAAGAAAGATAAAAAAATTTCTTCTATAATCCCTGATAATATAAGTTTGATAAGGAAAATGATAGAGATTAATACACAGCATAGCTGTGTGATCATACTTAAAATTAATGGTCTTCAGAGTTCTTTTTTCTGCTTCTCTCATGACTGTCCAAAAAAATACCTTTTGGAATGTATAACCTCGCATATCGCATTTGAGAGTCACGGAGTAAAAAATTAATTTTAAAGAGAATCACTTGAGCCCAAGCGTTTGAGGTTGCTGTGAGCTATGACAGTACAGCACTCTACCAAGGGTAAAAAAGTAAAACTCTGTCTCCAAAAAAAAGAAATTTTTAAAAAATAATTTTATAAGCCATTTTACAGTCAGGCACAGGAAAAATCACATGTAAATGTATATACATGCATATGTGTACATATTTTTATATAAAATTTGCTATAAAATGTGCATCAATCATACTCCTCCTTTTAATCTTTAAGATTAAAATTTTGATCCTTAAGAAATGAAAGAATAACACCCAAATTGAGATATGCATGTGTGTGTGCATGAACACACACACACCCACACACATTTTTTTATATGTATATATTCTATTTTAGTTGCAGCATGTTTGTCCAAACACTAAGTTATGCAGCAAATCACAATTTGTCAGATGTGGCAGCAGGTAGCTAACAGTTATTAGTTTTAGTTCAATGCTTGCAGCCTTAGGAACAAAGGCGTTATATTCTGTGCACATTTAAAAATCAATTTCATAAGTTTGAAATGCCAACAGTTTTCCATAAATGTTGCTGTAATTATTTTAAAGCACCTACCAACAATTCAAGAAAAAAGTAACTTAACTGTTTTGTACCCAAGTCCTTTGCATAGACAACAACAATATGATCTAGAGCTGGGTGACTTTATCTTTGTTTTTGTTTTTAAATCAAGATATCTGTCATAGTTCAATTATTAGTGTGATTTTCAAGAAGCCATTTTTAGGCAGGCATAAAAATGAATTCAATCAATTTAAAGAATACTGACTAATGTGGAAGATGAATAGACTAGAGCAATATAAAAAGGCTGCTTTTGTGGGCTCAAAATCACCAACCTGAATCATATCTACGAGCATGAAAAAACCACAAGAGATTATCTCATATTCAAATCAGTTACTACTTTATTGTTCGCCTGTACAGTGCTTCATTCAGGAATCTCATTTACACAGGTGACAAAAATCAGTAAATATGATATATGCAAATACGAAGAAAAGTCTAAAATCATGATCTCTGCTAAAGGCTTTTTCATAAAAGTCCCAGAACTTCTAAGTAGGCAAACATATATTCACACTCAACACAATCAAATTTTTTGTTGATTTATATTTCATTTTTTATGAATCATTTTTATTACCTGGGTTTATAGTTATAGTGTATAAAATTTATCTGGATAGCTTTTTCATGCTATGTATCCAGATCTCATCTACAACCATTCTCTGTACTTTTCAAAATCACTTATACAGATAGTATCCAAAGAATAAACTACTCTGGCCCTCAGCCTAAGCTCCCCTATTCAAGGTGCACTAGGTAAACAAAATAAAATTTCTGTCTTTTAGTTTAAAAACAATTGAATATTCTACCCCTAAGCATTCTTTGCATTATGATATCTATTTTGCTGGGCTTTTATTTGTTTTTCATTTTTTTCCTCTTCTTTTCTTTTCTATTTGAAATTTTTATAATAAAAATTGGAGGAAAAATGTCAAATTAATCATATATACATGTTTCAATCTGGCAGAATTCCCTAAATCTATACTTTTGAATATCTGAAAGTAGATTCTAATCCTTCCCCACTTGATCCCTAAGACCTAGTTACTTCTAATTAATTAACCAATGTCCAAAATCCTAGACAATGAATGATAAAAATATGATATGCATGCTGCCACTCACAACCTATGTAAAATATACTAATGAAGTGGGATAAAAATGGCCACCTGGTGCCTTCAAGAAGACACCTTACCAGCTGACTTACTGCATTTCTAAAAATAGGCTCTCCACAAAACAAATCTCAACAATTTTTTTTTAAATTAAAATCATATCAAGTATCTCCTCAGACCACAGTGAAATGAAAGTAGAAATTTTGAATAATGAATGTCAGAAACTATACAAATACATGGAAATTAAACCATATGTTCCTGAATGACCGTCATTGGGTTGATGAAAAAATTAAGACAGAAATTAGAAAAATTTTTAAAGTAAAGTAGGAAACACAACATATAAAAACCTGTGAGATACAGTAAAATCTGGTAAGAGGGAAGTTTATAGCACTAAATGCCTAAATCAAAAGAGTAGAAAGGTTACAAATTAGCAATCTAACAAAATACCTCAAGGAATTAGAAAACAAAGACCAAATAAACCCAAAATTAAATTAGCATGAGGAAATATATAACAAAGATCAGGGTAGAAACAAATGAAATAAATACTTTAAAAAAAATACAAAGGATCTACAAAATGAAAAGTTGGTTCTTCAAAAAGAAAAACAAAATTAATAAACTGCTAGCTAGACAAAGTAAGAAAAGGAGAAGAACCAAATAAACAAAATAAATTTAAATAATTTTTTTTTCCAAATTGAAACTAATACCACATAAGTATAAAAGATAATTGAAACTAATACCACATAAGTACAAAAGATCATCAGAGAGTACATCTCTACACCTACAAAACCTAGAGGAAATGGATAAATTTCTAGGAACATACAGCCTCCCAAGACTGAACCAGAAAGAAATAGAAAATCCAAACAGACCAAAACAAGTAGTAAGATTGAATCAGTAATATAAAATATCCCAACAAAAATAGCCCAGGACCAAATAGATTCATTGTCAGATTCTACCGAACATACAAAAAAGAACTAGTATCAATCCTCCTGAAACTGTTCAAAAAAGTCAAGGAGGAAATTTTTCTGACTGCAAGTGAAAGTTTTTTTTTTGTTTGTTTTTTTTTTTAAGTTTTTGGTGTTTCTGGGGAAAGAATTTCAGGGAACACCACTTAAGCCAAGCAAGTAAAAGCTTTTATTGAAAACAAATGTACAATCTCAGGAAAAGGAATCGGCAAGCTTGAAAGAGAGAAGCTGCACTGGGCATAGGTGGTTTTAGATCTTTGTAGTCTTATTATGATAACTGAAGATGGCATATGTAAGGCCAAGGGATAGCTTTTATTAAGAATTTTGTTAGCATCAGTGTAACCTGGCTTATTGTACCCTCAATGAATCCCCAACAATTAAAAAAAAAAAAAAAAGGAATTTTGTTAGCAATTGCTAGAAAAGGGTACTCTTCTATGTATATATTTTTGTATGATTAGTGATATTATAATTATCCAAAGTTCATGAAAAGCAGTAGAGATGACTGATAAGCTAGTGGAGGCCAGTTCTTGCCTATAGTTATCAGCCCTTCCTGTTAGCTTCTGCTTGAGAATTTTTACTTTAACATTTGCAGCTAATCTTCAAGCCCCTGCATCTGTTCATAGCTATGTCTCCTATTTTATTATTCTAGCAGTATCATCATGATCTCAAAACCAGGCAAAGACACAATGAGAAAAGAAAACTACAGACTAATATCCCTGATGAACACTGATGCAAAAATCTTCAACAAAATACTAGCAAACAGAATCCAACAGTACATCAAAAAAGATAATGAACCATGAGTTTATTATAAACTCATAATAAACTTGATAATAAACCAAGTGAGTTTCATCCCAGCGATGCAAGAATGGTTCAACATATGCAAATCAATAAGTGTGATGTATCATGTAAACAGAAGTAAGGACAGAAACAATATGATCAGCTCAGTAGATACAGAAAGATCACTTGACAAAATTCAGCATCCTTTCATGATAAAAACCTTCAAAAAACCAAGCATGGAAAGAACATACCTAAAATAATGAAAACAAATGTACATATATGACAAAACCACAGCTAACATCATACTAAAGAGAAAAAGTTGAAAGCATTCCTCTAAGAATTGAAACAAGGCACTTTTCTACTTTTACCCCTCCTATTAAACATCATGCTGAAAATCCCAGCCAGTATAAACAGGCAAGATAAAGACATAAAAGGCACCCCAGTTGGAAAAGAAGAACTCAATTATACATGTTTGCTAATGACATGATATTATATATGGAAAAACCTACAGAATTTATAAAAAAAAAACTTTCAGATTTGATAAATGAATTTATTAAAGTTGCTGAAGATAAAATCAACATATAAAAAGTCAGTAGCATTTGTATATACCAATAATAATCTGAGAATAAATACCAAGAAGGCAATCTCATTTACAATGGTTATTAAAAAATGCTAAGAATAAATTTAACCAAAGAGATGAAATATCTCTACAAGGAAGACTACAAAACACTGATGGGAAAAAATTGTAAATGGTACCAAAAAATGGAAAATCATGAATGTTTATGGACCAGGAGAATTAATATGGGTAAAATGATAATACTTCCCAAAGCATTGTAAATATTCAATGCAATTCCTATGAAAGCAACAATGCCATATTTCACAGAATTAGGGGAAAAAAGATCCTAAAATTCACATGAAACCCAAAATTAGCCCTCAAAATCAAAACAATTCTAATCAAAAGGAAAAAAATCTTCATATCTCACACATTACCTGACATTAAATTATATTACAAGGGTATAGTAACCACAGCAGCATTCTATTAGTCTAAAAACAAACACATAGATCAGTAAAACAGTAGATAATCAAGAAATTAATCCATGTATTTATAATCAACTTATTTTTTATGACAGTATCAATAATTTACATTAGGAAAAGGTCACTCTCTTCAACAAATGGTTCCAGGAAAACTGGAGTGCTATATGCAGAGTAATGAAATTGAACCCCTCTCTCTCATATACAAAATCAACACAGGAAGGATTCAATACTTCAATGTAAAACTTGAAACTATAAAAATACCATATGCAAACAGAGAAAACTCATTTGGACATCTCTCTATTTGAGGCAGTTAATTTATGACTAAGGCATCAAAAGCACAGGCAACAAAAACAAAAATATACTAATGGGACTTAATTAAACTAATAGTTTCTGCACAGCAAAAGAAATAATAAATGAAGTGAACAGGTAACCTGCAGAATAAAAGAAAGTATTTACAAACTATTTGTTCAATATGGTACTAATATACAGAATATACAAGGAAATCAACTGAACAACAATAAAAAAACACCATAAACTATCTCATTAGAAAAGGAGGTAAAGGATATGAGTAGACATTTTTCAAAAGAAATAGAAATGGCTAACAGGTATATTAAAAAATTATCAACATCACTAATCAAAGAAATTAGTACAATCTTAATAGAAAATAGTATGAAGATTTCTCAAAGGATTAAAATAGAATTGCCATAAATCTAGCAATTCCACTACTGTGTATCTACCCAAAGGTGGGGGGGATCAATTTGTCCAGCAGATACCTGCATTCATATCTTTATTAGAGTACTATTCACAATAGCAAAGATAATGGAATCAACTTGTCTATTAACCAATGATTGGGTAAAGAAAATGTGGCAAGTATACACAACAGCATACTATTCAGCCATAAAAAAAGAATGAAATCATTTCTATTGCAGAAAAATGGATCAAACAAACATGGTCACTTGAGTAAAACATGCCAGATACAGAAAACCAAATATTACATGTTCTCATTCATAAGTAGATGCTAAAAAATGTGTTAACATGTAACAATATAATATTCATAAAATTGATATAAATAAAAATAAATAAAAAGTGAAGCAAAATTAAAAAAGAAAAATACCCCCCTCAAAAGTTTCCTGTAGTCATGTGGCCCCTAATCACCAACACAGAGGCTATCCAGGATTTTGTCTAGGAGTAGTACAACTTCAGACCTAACCCTCAGGAGTTCCTTTATATAACCACCTACATGTGACTTATCCACCTGGTTCTTAGTGAGTCCTCCCCTTTATATTGACACCTACATTCTGTGTAATCCCATAACCATCATTCTATTTCCCAGTTTAGCAAGAGAAATAATAAATAAAGTGAACAGGCAACCTGCAGAATAAAAGAAAGTATTTACAAACTATTGTAAATAGTATTTCCTTTTGATGATCATACATGAATTCTGCACCAGTTTTTCAGGATCCTCTCAGGCAAGTCTGTCAATCACTAGGACCTGATCAATGCATTCCTGCATACACATACCAAATAGTCACATGTTTTATTTTGAGTCCAAGTTCCAAAATAAGCACAAGCAGTGGAAATGGAAAGAGAAAGATGAGATAATTGAATTATTTATTAAACATTCAACCAACATTTACTGAGCCACCCAAGAATCTGTCATGTCAGTCAGACAAAAAAAATCCTTCTATTCACAAGCTTATAATGACTTTCAGAGAATTGCAATACAAAGTTATTTTAATGTAAATTTTCAGTCACTTCATACTGCTCAGGGAACAATACAATAAGAGGACAAATTCTAAATATTTAGGTACCCAACTAAAATGTTCCCAGATTTATAAAACAGACATTAGTTGGTCTGAGCAATATGATATCCTATGACATTATAAGAGATGGGAATTATAATACCCCTCTGATAGAACTGTATAAACAGAAACTAAACAAAGATACAAGGGACTCAAATGTGACCCTAGAACAAATGGGCTTAATAGACTTGCACAGAGCAAACCATTCCAAAGCTAAGGAATGTACATTCTTCTCATTAGTCCATGGAACATACTTCAAAAAAGATCATATCCTAGAACACAAATCAAACCGCAATAAAATCAAAAGAATTAAAATTATACCTTGTACCTTTTCAGACTACAAGGCAATAAAAGTAGAACTCAACTCCAACAAAAATTTTCATCCCCACACAAAGCCATGAATATTAAACAACCTTATACTGAATGACATTGGTTCAAGAAGGAGACATAATTAAATTCCTCAAACATAACAACAATAAAGACACAAGCCACAAAAACCTGTGGGGTACTGCAAAGCAGTCCCAAGAGGAAAATTTATTGCATTAGATACCTACATCCAAAAAATAGTAAAAGAGCAGTTCAGCAACCTAATGAAGCATCTCAAAGAAATGGAAAAGGAAGAGCAATCCAATCCAAACCCAGTAGAAGAAAAGAAACAACCAAAACTAAATCAGAAGTAAATGAAATTGAAAACAAAAGAATCATCAGAAGAAATGAAACAAAAAGTTGATTCTTCCAAAAGTTAAAATCAATAAATCTTTGGCCAGATTACCTAGAAAAAGAAAAATGAGAAATAACAGCAGATTCCACTCAGATACAACATGTTATCTCCGACTACTACAAGAAACACTAAGCCTGGAAATTTGACAATGTGGAGGAAATAGACCAATCCCTGGAATCATATCATCTCCCTGGACTTAACCAAGAAGAAATAAATCTTTTAAACAGAACAATATCAAGCACTGAAATTGAAGAAACAATAAAACATTTTCCAACAAAAAAAGAAAGCCCTGGGCCACATCGCTTCACACCAGAATTCTACCAAACCTTCAAAGAAGAGCTTGTACTTATACTACAGAACCTATTCCAAAACATTGACAAGGAAGGAAGGTTCCCCAACATGTTCTATAAAGCAAACATCACCGTGATACCAAAACCAGGAAAGGACCCAACTAAAAAGGAGAACTACAGACCAATTTTACTAATGAATATTGATGCAAAAATACCAAATAAAATCTTAGCCAGTAGATTACAGATACAAATTTTTAAAAATTATACATCATGATCAAGTAGGCTTCATCCCAGGGATAGAAGGTTAGCTAAGCATACACAAATCCATAAATGTTAATTCACCATATCAATAGAAGCAAAAACAAAGACAATATGATCCTCTCAATAGATGCAGAAAAGGCATTTGGCAAAGTTCAGAATCCTTTTCTAAAAAGAACACTTAAGAAAATGGGCATAGGTGGCACATTTCTTAAACTGATTGAAGCCATCTACAACGAAGTCATAGCTAATATCATACTGAATGAAGTAAAATTGAAAGCTTTTAAACTTAGAACTGGAACCACACAAAGATGTCCTCTATCTCCATTACTATTCAACATAGTGCTGGATTTTCTAGCCAATCCATTCAGGCAAGAGAAAATTATTAAGGGACTCCACATAGGGGCAGAGGAGGTCAAACTCTCACTGTTTGCCAATGATGTGATCTTATACTTAGGAAACCCCATAGACTTAACCACAAGACTCCTGACAGTGATCAAGAAATACAGTAATGCCTCAGGATATGAAATCAATGTCCACAAATCCCTAGCCTTTGTATATGCCAATAGTAGCCAAGTTGAGAAGTTAATAAAAGACATAATTCCCTTCACAGCAGCTTTCATAGAAAATGAAATAGCTACTAAAAGAGGCAAAAGATCTCTACAAAGAGAATTATAAAACCCTAAGAAAAGAAATAGCAGAAAACATTAACAAATGGAACAACAGACCATGTTCTTGGCTGGGAAGAATTGACATTGTTAAAATGTGTATACTACCCAAAGCAATCTACAGAGTCAATGCAAGCCCAATTAATATATTAACATCATACTTTGAAGAACTGGAAAAAAATAGTTCTTCATTTTGCATGAAACCAGAAAAAAAAGCATAAGCCAAGGCAATTTTTAGTAATAAAAACAAAGCCAGAGGCATCACTCTACCAGACTTCTACCAGACTTATACTACAAGTCCACGGTGATCAAAACAACATAATATTGGTACAAACATAGAGACACATACATAGACATAGAAACCAAGAGATAAAACCAGTCTCTAGCTGCCAAATGATCTTTCATACACAAAACAAAAGCATAAACAAAGCATACACTGGATAATAGAATCCCTATTCAATAAATAGTGCTGAGAGAACTGGATAACCACATGTAAAGACTGAAACTGGACCAGCATCTTTTACCATTTACAGAAATTAACTCAAGATGGGTAAGATATTTAAATCTAAGACATGAAAGAGTAAAAATCCTAGAAGACTGTATGGGAAAAACTCTTGAGGGTGTCATTCTGGGGAAAGATTTTATGAAGAAGACATCAGTGGAAATCGCAACAACAAAAATAAGTAAATGGGATTAGATTAAGCTGAAAAGCATCTGCACAGCTAAGGACACAAAGCAATTAAAGGGAAATGGTATTTTCATGTTTTAAATCTGACAAAGTTGTTGATAACTAGAATCTACACAGAACTGAAATTAATCAACAAAAAAAGAACAAATAATCCCATCTTTCACTGGGAAAGAGACTTGATCAGAATCTACTCTGAGGAAGACAGACGAATGACTAACAAACCTGTGGAAAAAATGCTCATCACAGAAATGCAAAACAAAACCACCTTGAGATATCCCCTAACCCTAGTGAGAACCAGCCACATCACAGTGTCCCAGAGTTGTAGATGCTGGCACAGATGTAGAGAGAGGGGAACACATTTACAGTGTTGGTGGTACGGCCACTCTTTGGAAAGAAGTATGCAGAATCCTCAAAGGACTCAAATTAGACCTTCCATTTGATCCTGCAATCCTATTCCTAGGCAACTATTCAGAAGAAAATAAATCACTTTATCATAAGGCCATTTGTACTACATTGTTTATTGCAGCTCAATTTGCAATCACCAAGATGTGGAAACAACATAAATTCCCAGCTACCCAGGAATGGATTAACAAACTGTAATATATGTATAGCATGGACTACTATTCAGCCATGAGAAAAAGGCGGAGACTTTACATCTTTTATATTAACTTGGATGGAATTGAAACACATTGTTCTCAGTAAGGTACCATGAGAATGGAAAATCAAATATTCAATGTACTCAATCCTAGTATGAAGCCAGTAGATGATCTAATACACACCCACATAAGAGAAAAACTCAATTCAATCCAAGTCAGAAGGAGGGGGAATGAAGGAGTGGGCAGAGGAAGGAGGGACGGGGATGGGTGTGCTCCCTCTTAATGGGCACAATGTAAGGGTATATGGCATACCTCTTGGGAGGGGGACACACTACAGGAGGGATTCTACCTTACAAATGCAAACATTGTAACCTAGTTGTTTATACCCTCATATTAATTTGTAATACAAAATAAATAAATAAAGTTTCAATTTGTAACTTTTATATTGTTCCTATTTATATTTTTATCCAAGCACTACATTCACAGAGCTTTAAAAGTCTAACAGTATTATGAACCTCCCAAAAAAATTAGCCATACTCCAGCCCACACACTCCTCACTTAAAATTTCCAACAAAAAGAGGCAACTTGGGTCATATCTCTTAGTTAATCATTTTCTAATTTAAGAACATTTCATTTATGTTAGTGAACAAAGTCATGATGATTATTGTATCCAGAGACTTTTTTTTAAGGGCTTTAGAATTACCATATTGAATCCTCATAATAACCTACAAGATGGCAATTCTTATTTTCTGAATAAGAAACTGAGACAGAAAACGATCAAGTAATTTACTCAAGGTCACACAGACATTAAATCTAACCGAAGCTATATTAAAAGTCTAGACTTCTCCACTATGTGATTCATTCATGTAACAAAAACCACTTGTACCTCCTATATCTGTATAAAAAACAACAACAAAAAAATAATTATGTTCCTGGAACCCTCATTAATGAATATATTAAATTCCGTTTTTGACATGTGTTTATTTTATATTTGTGCAAAAGTTATGATTTAAACTTTGTTTAAAAACTGTATTCTATAACAGGAGAAAATAATGGAAAGTGACCATTGGATTTGACCACTAGGGCAAGATCTGCATGGGAAGTTGATAAGAGAGTAAGACACACTGTAGTCTTGCACAGTGATCTGTGCTTGAAATCCCAGCCACTTAGGTGGCTGAGGTGGGAGGATCACGGTGGGGCCAGGAGTTCAAGATTAGTTTGAGCAAAAACAAGGAAGTCTAACCCAAACAAGTCTGGTTTATATTCATGCGTGTGGCCACAGCTATATACAGTAGAACCTTCATATTGACTACTTCCATTGACCACCTCCTTATGTTGACCTAGTTTTTATATGCAGAGGATGCACCACATGTATGTATTGGTACAGAAGGCCTAGTTCCTTATGTTGACCACCTCCATATGTTGACCAGTGTATTACAGTCCTTTGGGTGAACAACTTACAGACGTTCTCCTGTGTATATTTCCAAGAAATAGTCTTGGACTGCTATTTATGAATTTTTTCAAGTTTGATATTAGCTATTGATTTTATATAATGAAAAATTGGGATATGACCACCTCATACCACATAAAACACAAACTCACACATACGCCTCTTCACCAATATTATTAATATTTTGCCTTAATTACTATTCAGTTTGTGTTTGGCTACATTTCCTTTCTCGTATTTTTCATTTGGCTTTTTATTTATAAGATACTATTTTCAAAAAAAGATCTGAATTATAGACACCACCTCTTACAAAATTTGATCTATAGGTAGTCCCCAAGTTACAAACATCAAGTTAATATACAACTCACACTTATGAACGGTGGTTATTACAGTAAGTCCCCAAGTTACAAACATCCTATTGACATGTGACTCACACTTACAAACAGGAGCTATCATAGGTACTAGGTAAATATACCTGTTCCAACTAATATACAAATTCAACTTAAGTACTAATCTGCAAAATCTATTTCATTTATCACCCAGGAACTTCCTGTATTTGTTTCAAGAGTCATCTGAAGTATACCATATCTTTAGTGTACCATATCTCAATAGGTTTATATCAGCCCCTATTTATCAACCTAAATAAATTTTAGTAGACTCACTACTGTACTGTCTCCAAGATCATAATTGGATCCACATTATGCTGGTAAAGAATATAAGTGTAACTGAAAAGACTACATACATTGTCTTATTAATGTACATACTTGTTCCCTCTTATGAGGACATATTTTATGGCTAAACTCCTGGAATTGAGATAATGTACATTTCCCTGACTAGTGCTGAAGAGGTATCTAGGAGACTTGGGGAAGTTCTACAATTCTCCTCTGAAGAATGTTCTAACTTCTACCCTCAACCCCACATAGAGATGCACCTGAATGCTTGGGAAAAGCAATCAAAGAAGATTTACCTATAATTTTTTTCTTTTTTTTTTTTATTAAATCATAGATGAGTACATTAAAGTGATCATGGGGCACCATACACTGGTTTGATAGACCGTATGACACATTTTCATCACACTGGTTCACATAGTCTTCCTGGCATTTTCTTAGTTATTGTGTTAAGACATTTACATCTACACTTACTAAGTCTCACACATACCCTTGTAAGATGCACTGCAGGTGTAATCCCACCAATCACACTCCCTACGCCCACCTCCCCCCTCCCTCAACTCCCTTCCCCCCTTCCCCCTATTCTTAGGTTATAACTGGGTTATAGCTTTCATGTGAAAGCCATAAATTAGTTTCATAGTAGGGCTGAGTACATTGGGTACTTTTTCTTCCATTCTTGAGCTACTTTACTAAGAAGAATATGTTCCAGCTCCATCCATGTAAACATGAAAGAGGCAAAGTCTCCATCTTTCTTTAAGGCTGCATAATATTCCATGGTGTACATATACCACAATTGATTAATCCATTCATGATGGATGGGCACTTGGGCTTTTTCCATGACTTAGCAATTATGAATTGGGCTGCAATAAACATACTGGTACAAATATCTTTGTTACGATATGATGTTTGGTCTTCTGGGTATATACCTAGTAGAGGAATTATAGGATTGAACGGCAGATCTATTTTTAGATCTCTAAGTGTTCTCCAAACTTCTTTCCAAAAGGAATGTATTAATTTGCATTCCCACCAGCAGTGTAGAAGTGTTCCCTTTTCTCCACATCCACACCAACATCTCTGGTCTTGGGATTTTGTGATATGAACTAATCTTACTAGAGTTAGATGATATCTCAAAGTAGTTTTGATTTGCATTTCTCTGATGATTAAAGATTATGAGCATTTTTTCATATGTCTGTAGGCTGTGTGCCTATCTTCTTCAGAGAAGTTTCTCTTCAAGTCCCTTGCCCAGCCTGTGATGGGATCACTTGTTCTTTTCTTGCTTATACGTTTGAGCTCTCTGTGGATTCTGGTTATTAAACCTTTGTCAGAAACATAACCTGCAAATATCTTCTCCCATTCTGAGGGCTGTTTGCATGCTTTACTTACTGTGTTCTTGGCTGTGCAGAAGCTTTTTAGTTTGATCAGGTCCCAGTAGTATATTTTTGAAGTTGTTTCAATTGCCCGGGGGGGTCCTCCGCATAAAATACTTGCCAGATTGATTTATTCAAGGGTTTTCCCTGTACTCTCTTCTGCTATTTTTATAGTTTCATGTCTTAAGTTTAAATCTTTAATCCAGTGAGAGTCTACCTTAGTTAATGGTGAAAGGTATGGGTCCAGTTTCAGTCTTCTACGGATTGCCAGCCAGTTCACCCAGCACCATTTGTTAAATAGGGAATCTTTTCCCCACTGAATGTTTTTAATTGGCTTGTCAAAGATCAGATAATGGTAAGTAGCTGGGTTCATCTCTTGGTTCTCTATTCTGTTCCAAACATCTAATTCTTTCTTTTTGTGCCAGTACCATGCTGTTTTGATCACTATCAATTTATAGTATAGTCTGAGGTCTGGTAGTGTGATTCCTCCACCTTTGTTTTTATTTCTGAGTAATGTCTTGGCTAGTCGAGGTTTATTCTGATTCCATATAAAAGGAAGTATTATTTTTTCAAGATCTTTAAAGTATGACAGTGCAGATTTAATAGGGACTACATTAAAATTGTATATTGCTTTGGGTAGTATGGACATTTTAACAATGTTGATTCTTCCCAGCCATGAGCAAGGTATGTTTTTCCATTTGTTAACATTTTCAGCTATTTCTTTTCTTAGAGTTTCATAGTTATCAGTATAGAGATCTTTCACGTCCTTTGTTACATAAAATCCCAAATATTTCATCTTCTTTGGCACTACTGTGAATGGAATAGAGTCCTTAACTGTTTTTTCACCTTGACTATTGTTGGTATATATAAAGGCTACAGATTTATGAATGTTGATTTTGTAACCTGAGATGCTGCTGTATTCCTTGAACACTTCTACGAGTTTTGTAGTAGAATCCCTGATGTTTTCCAGATATACAATCATATCATCTGTGAAGAGTAAGTTTGATCTCTTTTGACCCTATATGGATACCCTTGATCACCTTTTCTTCCCTATTGAGGTGGCTAAAAGTTCCATTACAATGTTAAAGAGCAGTGGAGACAATGGGCAGCCTTGTCTGGTTCCTGATCTGAGTGGAAATGATTTCAATTTAACTCCATTCAATATGATACTGGCTGTGGGTTTGCTGTAGATGGCCTCCATCAGTTTAAGAAATGTCCCTTCTACACTAATTTTCTTAAGTGTTCTGATCATGAATGATGCTGTATATTATCAAAATCTTTTTCTGCATCAATTGAGAGAATCATATGGTCTTTGGTTTTTAATTTGTTTATGTGCTGAATTATACTTATAGATTTACGGATATTGAACCAGGCTTACAAGCAGAGAGAGGGAGGAGGGAGAGGGGTGGGGTCTTGGTGTGTGCCACACCTTCTAGGGGCAAGACATGATTGCAAGAGGGACTTTACCTAACAAATTCAATCAGTATAACCTGGCTTATTGTACCCTCAATGAATCCCAAAAAAATGAAAAGAAAAAAAAAGAAAAAAAAATGACTTGGTCATGATGTATGATTTCTTTGATGAGTTGCTGGATTCTGTTTGTTAAAATCTTGTTGAATATTTTTGCATCTCTATTCATTAGTGATATTGGTCTATAATTTTCTTTTCTTGTTGGGTCTTTTCCTGGTTTCGGGGTCAGGGTGAAGTTTCCTTCATAGAACATGTTTGGGTAGTCTTCCTTCATTTTCTACATTTTGGAACAGGTTGAGTAATATAGGTACTAATTCCTCTTTAAAGGTTTGTTAGAATTCTGACGTGAAACCATCTGGTCCCGGGCTTTTCTTTTTAGGGAGGTTTTGTATGGTTGATGCTATTTCAGAACTTGATTTTGGCCTGTTCAACATTTCCACTTGAATCTGACTAAGTCTTAGAAGGTGACGTGCTTCCAAGTATTGGTCAATTTCCTTCAGATTTTCATATTTCTGAGAATAAAGTTTCTTGTAATATTCAGTAAGAGTTTTTTGAATTTCTGAGGAGTCTGTTGTTATTTTGTCTTTGTCGTTTCTGATCGATGAGATTAGAGATTTTACTCTTTTCCTCCTGGTTAGGTTAGCCAAAGGTTTATATATTTTATTGACCGTTTCAAAAAACCAGCTTTTTGATTTATTGATCTGTTGTACATTTCTTTTGTTTTCAATTTCATTTAATTCTGTTCTAATTTTGGTTATTTCTTTTCTTCTACTGGGTTTGGAGTTGGAATGTTCTTCCTTTACCAGTTGCTTGAGATGTCCCATTAAGTTGTTAACTTCCTCTCTTTCTGTTCTCTTGAGGAAGGCTTGAAGTGCTATAAATTTCCCTCTTAGGACTGCCTTTGTGATATCCCAGAGATTCTGATAATTCGTGTCTTCATTGTCGTTTTGTTACAAAAATTTGGCAATTTCCTTCTTAATCTCATCTCATCTCTGACCCATTCAGAATAAGGTTATTTAACTTCCATGTTTTTGTATGAGTATGCAGATTCCTGTTCTTACTGAGTTCAACTTTTATTCCATGGTGGTCCGAGAAGATGCAAGGAATAATTTCTTTTTTTTTTTTTCCTGTGGGTTTTGGCCTGGGTTGGGTTTGAACCTGCCACCTCTGGCATATGGGACCAGGGCCCTACCACTTTGAGCCACAGGTACTGCCCACAAGGAATAATTTCTATTCCTTTAAATTTACTGACATTAGACATGTGACCTAAGATGTGATCGATTTTGGAGTAAGTTCCGTGGGCTGATGAGAAGTATGTGTATTCAGTTTTCTTGGGATGAAATATCCTGTAGATGTCTGCTAAATCCAAATGTTGGATGGTTAGGTTGAAATCTAAAATTTCTTTGCTCAGCTTCTTGTGGGAGGATCAATCCAACACTGCCAAAGGAGTGTTGAAATCGCCAACACTTATGGAGCTGCTGGAAATCAAGTTGCTCATGTCTGTTAGAGTTTCTCTTATAAATTGTGGTGCATTCTGGTAGGGTGCATAGATATTAATAATTGAAATCTCATCATATTGAGTATTACCCTTAACAAATATGAAGTGACCATTCTTGTCCTTCCTTAATTTTGTTGTTTTAAAGCCTATTGTATCTGCAAATAGGATTGCAACATCAGCTTTTTACTGATTGCCATTTGCCTGAAATATGGATGACCATCCTTTCACCCTGAGTCTATATTTGTCTCTTAAGGTAAGATGTGACTCTTGTATGCACAAAATATCTGGCTTGAGTTTTTGTATCCAGTATGCTAACCTGTGCCACTTTAGAGGACAGTTTAAGCCATTCACATTAATGGAGAATATTGATAAGTCTGGTAAAATTTGGGGTATCGAGTTTTTCAAAAGTCCAGTGGACATTTTTAATCCTTTCGCCATTGTGCAAGTTAGTGTTTTTCAAAAGTTTCTAAGTGAGTTTACTTTTGTGGTAGAGGATTGGGCTGGTCATGATGGAGGATCGGTAGGAGAATATCCTGAGGAGCTGGTTTGGTTATGGCAAATTTCTTCAACATATGAATGTCATTAAAGTATTTAATTTCTCCATCATAAATGAAACTCAGTTTAGCTGGATACAGGATCCAGGGTTGAAAGTTATTTTGCTTTAGGAGATTAAAAGTTGATGACCAACCTCTTCTGGCTTGAAAAGTTTCAGCAGAGAGATCTGCAGTCAGTCTAATATTCTATACTTTGTAGGCAATGGATTTCTCTTGTCTGTCTGCTTTCAGAATGTTCTCCTTCATATTAACTTTAATGAAGTAAATTATGATATGCCTGGGGGCTGTCTTATTCAGATTGAGTCATGCTGGGGTTCTGAAACTGTCTGCTATCTGAATTTCAGAATCTCTTGGCATGTCTGGAAAATTCTCTTTCATAATTTCATGGAGAAGGGCCTCTGTGCATTACGAGGCCACTTCATCACTATCAGGGATTCCAATGAGGTGGATATTAGCCTTCTTTGAATTATCCCAGAGTTCTCTGAGAGAATGATGCGTTTTTGCTGTCCATTTCTCTTCTTCTTTGAGAGTTTGGGAGCATTCAAAGGCTTTGTCTTCAATGTCAGAAATCCTTTCTTCTGCCTGCTACACTCTGATTACTGAGGTATTCTACTGTATTATTCAGATCTCTGAGGGCTGCAAATTCTTGCTTCAGTACATCAAAATCATTGGTGGCTTTGTCTTTAAATTTGTTAAATTCTTGAGACAACTTTTGAATTTCTCCTTGAATTTCTAATTCCAACTTTTGAATTGCTGCTCGATTTTCTAATTCCAAATTTTCCTCCATTCTATTAATCATGTTTGCCATCCAAATTCTGAATTCGATTTCTGACATCTTGGCCAGTTGTTTATGAATGGGATCTGCAGTTACATCTGCCATATCTTTCCTTGGGAGGGTTGATCTATTCTGGTTATTCATGTTACCAGAGTTTTTCCGCTGATTCTGCCCCATGATTGTTTTACACCATTTGATTTTTCCCTTGGAGCTTTGCTGAGGACCCATACAGTGCTATGGCCTGAGAAACTGGGGACCAGTTTAGTGTGGTGGTTCTGTCTTGTTTTCAGCTGGTCTCTGTTCGACCCTAGTGAAACAGTTACTCTGGGTTGAAGTCTCAGCTGTGGAGAAATGCCAGCATTTAAGTCACCCCGCCCGCCACAGGCAACAATTGGAAAAGGAAAATCAAAGCTTTCTACAACCATACACCCAGGGCACCACCTGAATAGTCCTCAGGCAGTTGGCTCAGTTCAAAAGGTTCAAATCAATTGTCTCAGTCAGCACCTGTCTCAGGTCAGAGAGTTTCAAAGGTCTCTGGCAACTGGATCACATGGTCTGGTGACTACTCAGATATGGCTTGCTCCATTGCTCCGTGGAGTCAGGAGGACTCATCCAGCAAATAGATCAGTCTGGGACGGTTGATGCCTCCTTTCCCACCTTGCATCTCTTTCACACCCAGTCATTGATAACCCTGCATGGCTGTGAACAAGTTGCCTCTACTGAATAAATACTCCAGGTGTTTGCACCTGCCTGAATCACAAGGAAACCTATTTCCACTCAGCCAGGCTGTTGTTCTGTGCCTCTATCTATCAGGGGGAGGTGAGGCCTGACAACCTCAGGCAGTTGATGGAGGCTGGGGGGTGTTCACTCAGTTCCAGCCCTGTCCCTTATTGATGTTACTGACAGAACAACTTTGTGGAAATTTGTTTCTTCCCTGCTAAATTCTCCTGCAGAAGAGAAGCTGTTTTGAATTCCCAGAGCCTGTGCCTCAGGTGCTGTCTTTGCTCCTGCAGGTTTATATTCGGTTACCTGTCAGCTCTAGCCTCCTGTCTTCCTTTGTCTATAGAATTACGATCCCCTGAGGTCTGGTGCATCTTAGGCTCAGTAAAGCGGTCCTCTGTGTCAGCCCCACCCTGGGATCTTCCTGGGTCTGCACATGCATTTCTAGTCCCCGCACTCCACCCAGACCGGTACCACCTCAGGCAAACACTTTACTCATGGGGCCTGCATTTCCATCCCAGATCTGTTCTGTGGTGGTTGCCACCTGAGTAGATGCCCAGCCTCCTCTGGTTGCCCAGGGAGACAGGGTGTGTGGCTTCAGAATATCCGGGAGTGAGCCCTATTGTTGCTGAAAGACCGCTGCTGCTCTGCGCCTCGGGGCACTGCCACTCTGGTGTGGTTCCTTCTCAGCCAACCATCCTCTCCTCACTCCCGTGCCCCAGAATCCTCACTAACCAGTTGTAGTTTAGGCCCTGTCCACACCCCTCGAGAAATCACCCAAGAATCTGGACTCCGGGGGACAGGCCTCCAGACCTCAGAGTGAGAGTGGAGGGGAGTGCTGGGAGCTCAGGTTTTTTGGTAGAGAATATATACAGTTTTGTACAGTTTTATGCCTGGGAGGAGAATGCCATGGCACCCTAGTAGGGGAGGTGGGTCCAGTTTTTAGAGAGTCTCTCTCGTAGACTGTAATGAGAGGACCTTTGAACTCTGCTCATTTGTTTGTGGGGCACTCCGAGCCATTCTCATGGGGGAGGGGACTCCCGTCCGCTTGCTGATGGATTTTGTACATTTTGTTTGTATCCTTGGGGTTGCAGCTCGCCTCAGCGTGGTTGCTGTGCATTCTTCAACCTTTTCTCTTGGTGCAGCTCTAATCCACCAGGTTACTTGCTAAATTTCTGTCCTTTAACTCTCCTTCTAGACGGGAGCCTCTGTGGAAAGCTGGCTTCAGTCAGCCGTCTTGTCTCCGCCCCTCCCTATTACTTTTTTTATCAAAAAAATCAAGTCAAAATGTTTACTCAACAGCTTTGAACATCACTAAGACACAGAGTGAATTACAAAGAAAAATTCATATATTGAATTTAAAATTTGTGGGTGATAACACCTAAGAAAATATGACATTGTTAAAATTATAGGTACTTTAAATAACACCAATTTTATAGTATCACTGAGATAATTTTCCAATTTGTTGAAAATTTAATATTGTAAATGTTCATAGTAATTTGGAATGGGTTAAACTGTTGTTACAATTAAGTTATTGAATGCAAATAGATATTACACAAAATTTTAAATTTCATGAAAAAAATCTCTTCTAAGTAAAGTTTCACTTGGTTATATTATTTCCTTGAAAACATATTCAAATACTGCAAAAACTAAAATCCAGTTAGTTTCCTTCCTCATAAACACGAATCTTTAATCACTAAAACCTATATTGATAATGCCAAATCAAACTAACCATGTGGTTTTAAAATCAAATACTTTTAAAAACTTACATATCAACCATCTAGACTTCTCCTTCCTCACAATTAACTTCCATTTGTCAACTTAAAAAGAAAAACATAAAGTAAACCCTAAATATTTACTGATAAGAAAAATATTTGAAATTATAATATAATTTGATTCATGTCCAAAATTATCAGAATTATAGCAGACAGCTTCAGAACCCCAGCACGACTCAACCCCAATAAGACATCCCCCAAGCATATCATAATTAACTTCGCTAAAATTAATATGAAGGAGAAAATTCTCAAAGCAGCCAGGTGAAAGAAGGCCATTACGTACAAAGGGAAGATATTAGAATGACTGCAGATCTCTCTGCTGAAACTTTTCAAGCTAGAAGAGGGTGGTCATCGACTTTTCATCTCCTAAAGCAAAGTAACTTTCAACCCAGGATCTTATATCCAGCTAAATTGAGTTTCATTTATGATGGAGAAATTAAATACTTTAATGACATTCATATGTTGAATAAATTTGCAATAACCAAACCAGCTCCTCAGGATATTCTCAGACCTATCCTCCATCATGACCAGCCCAATCCTATACCACAAAAGTAAACTCACTCAGAAACTTCAGATCAAACTCCAACTTCCACACTGGCAAAAGGATTAAAAATGCCCACTAGACATTTGAAAAACTCGATACCCAAAATTTCACCAGACTTATCAATATATTCCATCAATGTGAATGGCCTAAACTATCCTCTAAAGAGGCATAGGTTGGCTGACTCAATGTAAAAACTCAGGACAGATATTTGTTGCATACAAGAGTCACATCTTGGCGGTGCCTGTGGCTCAGTGAGTAGGGTGCCGGCCCCCATGTGCCAAGGGTGGCGGGTTCAAACCCAGCCCTGGCCAAACTGCAACCAAAAAATAGCCGGGCATTGTGGCGGGCGCATGTAGTCCCAGCTACTCGGGAGGCTGAGGCAAGAGAATCCCATAAGCCCAAGAGTTAGAGGTTGCTGTGAGCTTTCTAATGCCACGGCACTCTACCCAAGGGCAGTACAGTGAGACTCTGTCTCTACAAAAAAAAAAAAAAAAAAAAAAGAGTCACATCTTAACTTAAAAGACAAATACAGACTCAGGGTGAAAGGATGGTCATCCATATTTCAGGCAAATGGTAATCAGAAAAAAGCAGGTGGCACAATTTTATTTGCCGATACAATAGGCTTTAAACCAACAAAAGGAAGGAAGGACAAGAATGGTCACTTCATATTTGTTAAGCATAATACTCAATATGATGAGATTTCAATTATTAATATCTGTGCACCCAACCAGAATGCACCTCAATTTATAAGAGAAACTCTAACTGACATGAGCAACTTGATTTCCTCCAGCTACATAATAGTCAGAGATTTCAACACTCCTTTGGCAGTGTTGGATTGATCCTCCAACAAGAAGCTGAGCAAAGAAATTTTAGATTTAAATCTAACCATCCAATATCTGAATTTAGCAGACATCTACAGAACATTTCATCCCAAAACAAAACTGAATACACATACTTCTCATCAGCCCACGGAACATACTACAAAATCGATCACATCTTAGGTCACAAGTCTAACCTCAGTAAATTTAAAGGAATAGAAATTATTCCTTGCATCTTCTTGGACCACCGTGGAATAAAACGTGAGCTGAGTAACAACAGGAACCTGAGTACTCATACAAAAACATTTAAGTTGAATAACCTTATGCTGAATGATAGCTGGGTCAGGGATGAGATTAAGAATGAAATTGCCAATTTTTTGGAACAAAACGACCATGAAGACATGAACTATCAGAACCTCTGGGACACTGCAAAGGCAGTTCTAAGAGGGAAATTTAGAGCACTGCAAGCCTTCTCAAGAGAACGGAAAGAGAGGAAGTTAACAACTTAATGGGACATCTCAAGCAACTGGAAAAGGAAGAACATTCCAACCCTAAATCCAGTAGAAGAAAAGGAATAACCAAAATTAGAACAGAATTAAATGAAATTGAAAACAAAAGAATAACACAACAGATCAATAAATCAAAAAGCTGGTTTTTTGGAAAGGTAAATAAATAGATGAACCTTTGGCCAATCTAATCAGAAAAAAAAAAGAGTAAAATCTCTGATCTCATCAATCAGAAACAACAAAGATGAAATAACAGACTCCTCAGAAATCCAAAATATCCTTAAGGATATTACAAGAAACTTTATTCTCAGAAATATGAAAATCTGAAGGAAAATGACCGATACTTGGAAGCACATCACCTTCAAAGACTTAGCCAGCATCAAGTGGAAATGTTGAACAGGCGCATATCAAGTTTGGAAATAGCATCAACCATACAAAACCTCCCTAAAAAGAAAAGCCCGGGACCAGATGGTTTCACGTCAGAATTCTAACAAACCTTTAAAGAGGAATTAGTACCTATATTACTCAACCTGTTCCAAAAGGTAGAAAAAGAAGGAAGTCTACCCAACACGTTCTATGAAGCAAACATCACCCTGATCCCTAAACCAGGAAAAGACCCAACAAAAAAAGAAAATTATAGACCAATATCACTAATGAATATAGATGCAAAAATATTCAACAAGATCCTAACAAACAGAATCCAGCAACACATCAAATAAATTATACATCATGACCAAGTTGGTTTTATCCCAGGGTCTCAAGGCTGGTTCAATATACATAAATCTATAAATGTAATCCAGCACATAAACAAATTAAAAAACAAAGACCATATGATTCTCTCAATCGATGCAGAAAAAGCTTTTGATAACATCCAGCATCCCTTCATGATCAGAACACTTAAGAAAATCAGTATAGAAGGGACATTTCTTAAACTGATAGAGACCATCTACAGCAAACCCGCAGCCAATATCATATTGAATGGAGTTAAATTGGAATCATTTCCACTCAGATCAGGAACCAGACAAGGCTACCAATTGTCTCCATTGCTTTTTAACAGTGTAATGGAAGTTTTAGCCTCCGCAATTAGGGAAGAAAAGGCGATCAAGGGTATCCAGATAGGGTCAGAAGAGATCAAACTTTTGCTATTCACAGATGATACGATTATATATCTGGAAAACACTAGGGACTCTACTACAAAACTCTTAGAAGTGATCAAGGAATACAGCAGCGTCTCAGGTTACAAAATCAACATTCATAAATCAGTAGCCTTTATATATACCAACAATAGTCAAGATAAAAAAACAGTTAAGGACTCTATCCCGTTTACAGTAGTGCCAAAGAAGATGAAATATTTGGGAATTTATCTAACAAAGGACGTGAAAGATCTCTATAAAGAGAACTATGAAACTCTAAGAAAAGAAATAGCTGAAAATATTAAAAAATGGAAAAACATACCAGGCTCATGGCTGGGAAGAATCAACATTGTTAAAATGTCCATACTACCAAAAGCAATATATAATTTCAACGCAATCCCTATTAAAGCTCCACTGTCATACTTTAAAGATCTTGAAAAAACAATACTTTGTTTTATATGGAATCAGAAAAAACCTTGAATAGCCAAGACATTATTCAGAAATAAAAACAAAGCAGTAAGAATTACGCTGCCAGACCTCAGACTATATTACAAATCGATAGTGATCAAAACAGCTTGGTATTGGCACAGAAACAGAGAAGTAGATGACTGGAACAGAATAGAGAACCAAGAGATGAACCCAGCTACTTACCATTATTTGATCTTTGACAAGCCAATTAAAAACATTCAGTGGGGAAAAGATTCCCTATTTAACAAATGGTGCTGGGTGAACTGGCTGGCAACCTGCAGAAGACTGAAACTGGACCCACACCTTTCACTATTAACTGAGATAGACTCTCACTGGATTAAAGATTTAAACTTAAGACATGAAACTATGAAAATACTAGAGAAGAGTGCAGGGAAAACCCTTGAAGAAATTGGTCTGGGCGAGTATTTTATGCGGAGGACCCCCGGGCAATTGAAGCAACTTCAAAAATACACTGCTGGGTCTTGATCAAACTAAAAAGCTTCTGCACAGTCAAGAACACAGAAAGTAAAGCAAGCAAACAGCCCTCAGAATGGGAGAAGATATTTGCAGGTTATGTCTCTGACAAAGGTTTAATAGCCAGAATCCACAGAGAACTCAAATGCATTAACAAGGAAAGAACAAGGGATCCCATTGCAGGCTGGACAAGGGATTTGAAGAGAAACTTCTTTGAAGAAGACAGGCGCGCAGCCTTCAGACATATGAAAAATGCTCATTATCTTTAATCATCAGAGAAATGCAAATCAAAACTACTTTGAGATACCATCTAACTCCAGTAAGACTAGCCTATATCACAAAATCCTAAGACCAGAGATGTTGGCGCGGATGTGGAGAAAAGGGAACACTTTTGCACTGCTGGTAGAATGCAAATTAATACATTCTTTTTGGAAAGAGATGTGGAGAACACGTAGAGATCTAAAAATAGATCTACCATTCAATCCTGTAATCCCTCTACTGGGCATATACCCAGAAGACCAAAAATCGCATCATAACAAAGATATTTGTACCAGAATGTTTATTGTAGCCCTATTCATAATTGCTAAGTCATGGAAAAAGCCCAAGTGCCCATCGATTCATGAATGGATTAATAAATTGTGGTATATGTACACCATGGAATATTATGCAGCCTTAAAGAAAGATGGAGACTTTACCTCTTTCATGTTTACATGGATGGAGCTGGAACATACTCTTATTAGTAAAGTATCTCAAGAATGGAAGAAAAAGTTCCCAATGTACTCAGCCCTACTATGAAACTAATTTAGGGTTTTCACATAAAAGCTATAACCCAGTTACAACCTAAGAATAGGGGGAAGGGGAAAAGGGATGGGAGGGAGGGGGGAGGTGGGTAGAAGGAAGGGGACTGGTTGGATTACACCTGCAGTGCATCTTACAAGGGTATATGTGAAACTTGATAAATGTGGAATGTAGGTGTCTTGGCACAGTAACTGAGAGAATGCCAGGAAGGCTATGTTAACCAGTGTGATGAAAGTGTGTCAAATGCTCTGTGAAGCTAGTGAATGATGCCCCATGATCATATCAATGTACACAGCTATGATTTAATAAAAAAAAGCATTTAAAAAAATAGAAAATAATAATAAGATGAAAAAATATTTAAATTTTAAAAGTATATATAACTTTAAAAAGCTCATTTGAAATGTAAAGATAGAGAAATAATAAACAAGAAACATATGAGTGAGTTTCCTGCTCTGGCTATGATGAAATAATAGAATTCAGACTCATCCTCTTACAAGAAACAACTAGAAAATGGAACAAAATACATAAAGCAATTCTACAGAGACATTGAATAATAGAAAACACAGGCTATGAGAAATTGATTTAAATATAAAAACATGGATTATTAAAGTGAAGGTAGAGGGAAAGCTATCTAATGCAAAAATTGGAGAGGCTGTTTTAATATCAGATGTAATAGACTTAAGAACAAGGATTATTAGCAGCATGAAGAGGAGTCTTCATAACGATAAAGAGGTCAATTCAAACTCTCAATAACAACCTTAAATATGTATTTACCTAATAACAGCATTTCGATACATGTAGCAGTCTATGGCCATACCACCCTGCGTGCACCTGATCTTGTCAAATTTATGCAGCAGAAATTGGCAGAACTGATCAAGGTAAAACCATCCACAGCTTAGAGACTACAACACTCCTCTTTAAGGAGTTATTACTATAGTAGAAAGAAAATAAATATGAATGTAGAAGGCATTAAAAAAAAGTCAACCATTTCAAACTAATTGCAATTTTTATATATTTGTTAATTTCTATAGATTTGGGGAATACAGGAGGTTTTTTTCATACATAGGTGAATTGCACAACAGTGAAGTCAGGGCTTTTAGTGGATCCATCACCCAAATAGTATACTTTGGGCCCAAATAGTATACATGGGTACCGTAGCTCACATCTGTAATCTTAGCACTCTGGGAGGTTGAGGCAGGAGAATCACTTAAGCTCAGAAGTTCAAGACCAGCCTAAGCAAGAGCAAGACCCCATCTCTACTAAAAATAGAAAAATAGCTGGGTGTCATGGAAGGAGCCTATAGTCCCAGCTACTTGAAAGGCTGAGGCAGGAGGATTGCTTCAGCCTCGTAGTTTCAGGTTACTGTAGGGCTAGACTAATGCCATGGCACTCTAGACTTGGCAACAGAGTGAGACTCTATCTCAAAAAAAAAAGCAAAAAAAGCCAAATACCTTATAGGTAATTTCTGATCACTTACTCATCTCCCAATGTCCTTGTGTATGAGTCTCCTCCACTGAGTGACCCACTGTTAAGCTTCCACTTGTAAATCAGTTTGGTTTTCCATTCCTGGATGTAAATGGCCTCTAATTCTATCCACACTGCTTTTTTTATGTCTGAGTACTATCCCATGGTGTTTATATACCCCATTTCTCTAACCAGTCATTAATTAATGGACACTTAGATAGATTCCATATCTTTGAACTATAAATTGTGCTACAATAAATATGAGTGTATATAGCTTTTTAATATAATAACTTCTTTTCCTTTGGGTAGATACACATTAGTAGTATTGCTGGATAAAATGGTAGGTCCGCTTTAATTTATTTATTTTTCAATTTGACATCATCTTTAATAGAATTATATAGTGGGAAAGAATAATTATGAATTTTGAGAAACAAGAAGTGAGCATAATCTATTTCACATTTATAATAGAATGAAGTGCTCAGAAGGCTTGCGGGATAGTGATTAATTTAATAATTCTAGGCATAATCATTCATAATGGTTATATTTCCATACCATATACTAATACATGTAAATGGAAAATGTAATAAAAAACAATTTACTTCAGAACTTTCCCAAGAGTCAGATTAGCTTTATGAAATATTCACTGAAGCATAGATGGATTTGCATCTGATATGCATGTGGCCTATTCGGAAATAATTTTTTCTTTCTTTTTTTTTTTTCTCTTTCTTATTTAAAAACATTATAGGAGTACTAATGTTTTGGTTCCATGGATTGCTTTTGTATGGCTTCAGACAAAGTTATAAGTGTTCTCATCACCCAGATAGTGTATTGTACCCAATAAGTATGGCTTCACCCATTCCCCACCTCCTCCTTTCTACCTGTTTGATTTCTGTTGACTTTTACTTCCATCTGTGCACATGAATGCTATTCAGTTAGTTCCAACTTAATAGTTAGTACATGTGGTGTTTGTTTTTCCATCTTTGTGATAGGTACTTCATGAAGATGAACGGTCTCCAGTTGCATCTACATTGTTACCAAAGGAATTAATTCATTTGTAATGGCTGAGTAGAATTCCACAGTATACAAATACTACGTTCTATTAATCCACTCATGAATTGATGCCACTTGGGTTAATTCTACATCTTTGCAGTTATGAATTTTTCCACAATAAACATTTGAGTACAAGTTTCTTTTTGATAAAATAATTTTTTTCCCTTTGAATAAATACCCAATAATGGGATTGCTGGATCCAATGGTAGGTCTACTATTTGTTCTTTGAGGAAGCCACACAGTATTATTCATAGAGATTGTACTATTTTAGTCCCAACAGTGTATAAGAGTTCCTTTCTCTCCACATCCACACCAGCATCTATTGTTTGGAGACATTTGATAAAAGCCATTCTTACTGAGGTTTGAGGATACATCATTGTGGTTTTGATTGGCATTTCCCTAGTGATTAGTGATGTTGAGCACTTTCTCATATATTTAATGGACATTAATCTGCCTTCTATTGAAAAGCTTCTGTTTATGTCTTTTGCCCACTTTTTAATGGGATTGTTTGATTTTTTTTCCTAATGATTACCTTGATTTCTTTGAATATTCTGGTTATTAGCCCTTCAACAGATGTGTAGCAAGCAAATATTTTCTCCCATTCTGTAGGCTACCTATTCGCTCTGTTCATCGTTCACTTGGTTGTACAGAAGCTTTTAATTGAGTCCCATTTATGTATGGTTATTATTGCTGTGATTGCCATTACGGTCTTCTTCATAAATTCTTTACCTGGGCCAAAATCTAGAAGAGTTTTTACAACATTTGCTTCTAGAATTCTACTGGTTTCATGCCCTACATTTAAGTCAGTTATCTATGTTGAATTAATTTCAGTGAGTGGTGAGAGGTATGGATCCTGTTTCAATCTTCTATATAAGGCAATCCAATTATCGCAGTACCATTTATTGAAAAGGAATTCTTTTCCCCAGCATATAGTGTTGTCTGCTTTGTCAAATATCAGATGGCAATATGTAAATGGTTTTATATCAGGGTTATCTACTCTGTTCCATTGGTCTATGTCTCTATTTTTGTGCCAGTACAATGCTGTTTTGGTTGCTATAGCCTTGCCACAATTTTAATTTTTTTTTTTTTTTTTTTGTAAAGACAGAGTCTCACTTTATGGCCCTTGGTAGAGTGCCGTGGCATCACACAGCTCACAGCAACCTCCAGCTCCTGGGCTTAAGAGATTCTCTTGCCTCAGCCTCCCAAGTAGTTGGGACTACAGGTGCCCGCCACAGCACCCGGCTATTTTTTTGTTGCAGTTTGGCCGGGGCTGGGTTTGAACCCGCCACCCTCGGGCATATGGGGCCGGCGCCCCCCCCACAATTTTAATTTTTTAATTTCAGGTTAATGTGAGGGTACAAACAACCAACCAGGTCAATATTTGAATTTGTTAGGTACAAATTCTTGTAGATGTGTCCCACACCCAAAAGGTGTGCTACACAAGCCTACATTATACCCATTAAGTGTGAACACACCAATTCCCTCCTCCTCTCCTCTCTTCCCTCTTTCATTCTCCCTCCCCCAACCTGTATTAAAATGAGTTTTTCTCCTATGCAGGTGTGTATTATATCATCACTGTCTTCATAATAAAATTGAGTACAATGGATATTTGCTTGTCCATTCTTTCTTGTGATACTTTAGTAAGAACAATGTATTTCAACTCCATACAGGTTAATACAAAAGATGCAAAGTCACAATCATTTCTAATGGCTGAATAATATTCCATGGCACACATGTACCACAGTTTGTTAACCCATTCCTGGGTAGGTTGGCATTTAGATTGCTTCTACATCTTGGCAATTGCAAATTGAGCTGTGATGAACAATCTGGTGCAAATGTCCTTATGATAAAATAATTTTTTTCTTCTGGGTAGATGCCTACTAGTGGAATTGGGGGGTGAAATGGGAGGTCCATTTGAGTTTTTTGAGGATTCTCCATACTTGTTCCAAAAAGGCTGCATGAGTTCGCATTTTCCCACCAACAATGAAAAAGTGCTCCCCTCTCTCCACATCTGTGCCAGCATCTGCAACTTTGGAACTTTCTGATGTGGCCTATTCTCTTCAGGGTTAGGTGACATCTCAGGGTAATTTTGATCTGCTTTTCTCTGATGATTAGGGACCATGAACATTCTTTCATTTGTTTGTTATCCATTCATCTGTCTTCCTCAGAGAAGGTTCTGTTCATGTCTTTTTTACCGTGATAGATGAAATTGTTTGTTCTTTTCTTGTTGATTAATTTAAGTTCTCTATAGATTCTAGTTGTCAAGACTTTGTCAGATTCATAACATGCAACATCTTTTCCCATCCTGAAGATTGTCTACTTGCTTTAATTGCTGTGTCCTTAGCTGTGCAAATGCTTTTAGTTTAATTAAGTTCCATTTGCTTATATTTGTTGTTGCGACTTCCACTGAAGTCCTCTTCATAAAATCTTTCCCCAGGTCAAAATGCTCAGAAGTTTTGCCCACACTTTCATCTAGAATTTTTATCATTTCATGCCTTATATTTGACTCTTTTATCCATCTTGAGTTAATTTTTGTCAGTGGTAAAAGATGTGAGTCAAGTTTCAGTCTTTTACATATGCTTATCCAGTTCTCCTAGCACCATTTATTGAATAGGAGTTCTTTTCCCAGTGTATGTTCTTGTTTGGTTCATCAAAGATCAGATGGCAGCCAGACATGTGTTTCATCTCATGGTTTTCTATTTGGTTCCATATATCTATGTCTCTATTTTGTGCCAATATTATGCTATTTCAATAACTGTGGACTTGTAATATAACCTGAAGTCTAGTGGAGTGATGCCTCTGCCTTTGTTTTTCTTAGTAAAAATTGGTTATCTATATGGGCTTTTTTCTGGTTCTCCATACAAAATAAAGAACTAATTTTTTGCAGTTATTCAAAGTATTATGTTGATATGTTAATGGGGTTTGCACCAAATCTGTAGATTGCTTTGGGGTAGTATACACATTTTAACAATGTCAGTTCTTCCCAGCCAAGAATATGGTCTGTTCTTCCATTAATGCCTTCTGCTATTTCTTTTCTTAGGGTTTATAATTCTCTTTGTAGAGATCTTTTGCCTCTTTTAGTAGATATTTCATTTTCTATGAAAGCTACTGTGAAAGGAATTGTGTCTTTTATTAGCTCCTCAACTTAGCTACTATTTTCTATGAAAGCTACTGTGAAAGGAATTGTGTCTTTTATTAGCTCCTCAACTTAGCTACTATTGGTGTATACAAAGGCTAGGGATTTGTGGACATTGATTTTATATCCTGAGGCATTATTGTATTTCTTGATCATTTTCAGGAGTCTTGTGGTTGAGTCTATGGGGTTTCCTAAGTATAAGATCACATCATTGGCAAACAGTGAGAGTTTGACCTCCTCTGCCCCTATCTGGACTTCCTTAATAATCTTCGCTTGCCTGTTGCTTTGGATAGAAAATCCAGCACTATATTGAATAGTAGTGGAGTAGAGGACATCCTTGTGTGGTTCCAGGTCTAAGTTTAAAAGCTTTCAATTTTACTTCATTCAGTATGATATAAGCTGTTACTTTGTTGTAGATGGCTTCAATCAGCTTAAGAAATGTACCTCCTATGCCTATTTTCTTAAGTGTTGTTGTTAGGAAAGGATGCTGAATTTTGTCAAATGCTTTTTCTGCATCTATTGAGAGGATCATATGGTCTTTGTTTTTGCTTCTATTGATGTGGTGAATTAACATTTGGGGATTTGCATATGCTTAGCCAACGTTCCATCTCTGGGATGAAGCTTATTTGATTATGATATATAATTTTTTTAATGTGTAGCTGTAATCTATTGGCTAAGGTTTTATTTGATATTTTTGCATCAATATTCATTAGTAAAATTGGCCTGTAGTTCTCTTTTTTAGTTGGGTCTTTTCCTCATTTTGGTATCAAGGTGATGTTTACTGCATAGAACATGTTGGGGAATTTTCCTTCCTTATCAATGTTTTGGAATAGGTTCTGTAGTATAAGTATAAGCTCTTCTTTGAAGGTTTGGTAGAATTCTGGTGTGAAGCAATCTGGCCCAGGGCTTTATTTTTTGTTGGAAAAGGTTTTATTGTTTCTTCAATTTCAGTACTTGAAATACTTGATATTTTTCTGTTCAAGAGATGTATTTCTTCTTGGTTAGACATGTATTTCTTCTAGGGAGAGAATGTGATTCCAGGGATTGGTCCATTCCCTCTACATTGCTAAATTTCTAGGCATAGAGTTTCTTGTAGCAATGAGAGATAATGTCTTTTATTTGAATGGTATCTGCTGTAATTTCCCCTTTTTCATTTCTGTTTGAGATTATTGGAGATTTTACTTTGCTGCTTATAGGTAATCTGGCCAAAGGTCTATCAATTTTATTTATCTTTTTGAAGAACAAACTTTCTATTTCATTGATTCTTTTGTTTTCAATTTCATTTATTTCTAATTTAATTTTGGTTATTTCTTTTCTTCTGCTGGGTTTGGAGCTGGATTCCTCTTCCTTTTTCATTTCCATAAGATGATTCATTAGGTTGTCAATGAATTCATTAGGTTGTTCTCTTTCTATTGTTTTAACATAGGAATCTAATGTGATAAATTTCTCTCTTAGGACTGCCTTTACAGTATCCCATATGTTCTAGATACTTGCAGCTTCATTGTTATTTTGTTTGAGGATTTTAATTATTTTGTTCTTTATTTTCTCCTTGACCTAACTGTCATTCAGCATACGGTTGTTTAATTTCCATGTCTTTGTGTGGGGGTGAAAATTTTTGTTGGAGTCAAGTTCTACCTTTATTGTCTTATAGTCTGAAAAGGTATAAGTTATAATTTCAATTCTTTTGAATTTGTTGAGATTTGATTTGAGTCCTAGGACATGATCTATTTCAAAGTATGTTCCATGGACTGATTTAAAAAATGCACATTCCTTAGCTTTGGGATGGTGTATTCTGTGTATGTCTCTTAAGCCCATTTGTTTAGGGTTGCAGTTGTATCTTTGTTAATTTCTGTTTAAAGGATCTGTTCAGTTCTGTAAGAAGGATGTTAAAGTCCCCCACTATTTTGATGTCATAGGATATCATATTGCTCAGACTAATTAAGGTCTGTTTTATAAATCTTGGAGCACTTCAGTTGTGTGCAAAAATATTTAGAATGGAAATGTCCTCTTGTATTTTTCTCTTGACTAGTATGAAATGGCCATCTTAATCTTCCTTAAATTTAGTTGCTTTAAATCCACTTATATCTGAAAATGAGATATCGACCCCTCCTTTCTTCTGATTTCCATTCACCTTAAATATTGTTTTCCAACCCTTTACAATAAGTTTTGGTTTTTCCTTCAAGGTTATGTATGTTTCCTGGAGATAGCATATGGATTGCTTGTTCTTTTTTATCCAATTATTCAACCTGGGCCCCTTCAGTGGGGAGTTCAAGCCATTAACATTTATTAAGAGAATTGATGAGTGTGGTGGAGTTCTATTCATCTTATTTTGTGAAAGACCATTGCTTAGTTTTATTGTGGAAATAAATAAAATTTATTTATTTATTTGTGCTATTATGGAAGCTACGTTTGTCCTGAAGTTTCTGGATATTTATGTTGCTAGTGGTCCATTGTGTTGGTCAGAGTGGACCAACACAGGGTGGACCAGGTTGGTCTTAGTATTTCGTGTAGAGCTGGTCTTGTTGTGGTGAATTCTTCAATGTTTCCATATCAGTAAAAGATTTGAATTATCCACTGATTTTGAAGCTTAGTTTAACAAGATACAGAATTGTGGGCTGAGATTTATTTTGTTTAACAATGTTAAAAGTAGATGACCATTCACTTCTGGCTTGGAAAGTTGAAAAGTTTGCTGTTGCCCTGATGGATCTGCCCCTGTAGTTCAGTTAGTGCTTACTCCTGACTGCTTGCAGAATTTTCTCTTTTGTCTTGACTTTGGACAGGTTCATTACCATATGTCTTGGAGATGCTCTATTTGTGTTGAGATGACCTGGGATTCGATATCCCTCTAAAAGGAGTGCTTCAGAGTCCTTAGTGAAACTTGGGAAATTTTAATTTATGGTATCCTCCAGTAGGGCTTTTATTCCCTTGGGATATTCTTCTTCCCCTTAGGGATCCCTATAGTTCATATGTTTGAATGCTTCTGAAATCATATAATTCTCCAAGTGAATGTTCTGCTTTCTCTCTCCTCTTTTCTACCTCTTTATCTACCTGGGTTAGCTCAAGAGTTTATCATCTAGTTCTGAGATTCTTTCTTTTCCATGGTCTAATCTTTTATTAATATTTTCTTTTTTTATTATTGTTACTTTCTATTGTATCTACAAGTTCCCTGATTGACTCCTTTAAGTCCTTAAGTTCTGCCATATCCTTTCTATATTCTGCATATATTTTGTCCACTTTGGGGTAAGTTTTTTTGACTTTCTTGTCAATTCCCTTTATTGTTTTTGCCATCCATATTTTAAATTCTATTTCTGTAATTTCCATTACTTCTTTATAGGTGGAATCCTCTGCAGTAACTACCTCATGATACTTGAGGGGTTTGCTCTGTTTTGGCTTTTCATGTTGTCAGAGTGTTTCTATTGGTTTCTTCCCATGTGTGTTTTCTTCATGTTCACTTCTTTCCCCTGCTTTTTCCTTCTCACTACCTGTTTTACTCTAAATTACCTTTACCCAGAGATTAGGTATTGAAGCAGCCTTTTAATATAAGGCCTTAAAGATGATAAAGGTGGAGAGTTAGAAGGGATAAAGAAAAGGAAAGGGGAAAGAGAAAAAAATAGAAGAGGATGGCAGAAGGAAAGAATTAGAGAAAAAGGAAAGAAAGAGAGAAAGAGAGTAATATGAGAAATGGTATTGTTCAGCAGGGTGCCTTAAGCATACCCACAACTCTGTAACTTTGGAAAGCTGGGCTAGGTGGATCCCCCAAAGGGAGGATCTCCTTGCCAGCATGGGCAAATTCAAGACCCCACCTCTGCCAAATATAGAAGAAATCAGTAGTATGTCACAGTGGGAACCTACCAATACCTCTTTCCACAGTTCAAAGCTAGAAGGACACTCTGGACCATGAGCTCATGGCCTCCTTGAGCCAGATCAATGCCATGACCCCCAGCCAGCTCAACGCCGTGATCACCCAGCCTTTAGAGAAAAGAAAAATATGGAAAAAATAGATAAAATTAAAAACACAGTTATATAAGATAAAAGGAGAAAAAAGAATATCTTAACTGTAGTATGAGAAATTTATGCGAGAAAGATGAGAAAAGTAGAAAGATCTTTACCAAAAGAGAGGAAAATGAGAGATATAAAAAAAAACAAATAAAAGGGGCTAAAAATCTTTTTTAAAATAGAGGATAACTTGCTATTGAAGAAAGTAAAAATGACAAAATAAAAGTACAACCAAATAAAGAAAGAAAAAAAAACAATAAAAATGAAAAAAGTACAAAATATAAACAAAAAAGGTGTGTGTGTGTGTGTGCGCGCGTGTGCGTGTGTGTGTGTGTGTGTGTGTGTGTGTGTGTGTGTGTGTGTGTGTGTGTGTTGCAATATATTGTCTAGACTCAAAGTGGCACTGTGGTGTTAGGAGACAGAGAATGCATGCTGGTTTTACTTTACGTGATGGGGATCAGAAGCCACTCTGGTTGCAAAGGAGACTGTGTCCTGTCTTCTTGACTTATTTTTCCTCAATCAGGGTCTGTTTACTTCATCAGCATTCAATCTCCATGGGATTGCAGTCCTAAAGCTCTTGCCAGATTTCTTAGGAGACACATCAAACAGAGGCCCCTGACAACAAAGTGGCCTTCTTAGGGGTGCGATGGCTATTCAGCTCACCCCAAGGATGATTGCTCAGTCCCATCAGGAACACCAGACCCAGGTGTGCACTAGAACCCTGCAGATTGTTCCTCCTGTATGCATGGGCTTCCCACAACAGCAGTGCCCTAATAGTAGCCAAGCCAATTGAAGAACCTCCCTGCCCAGTGTTGAATGGCAGGCACTGGATGATGTTTGATTTTACCCTGCTCCAGTGAGCAGCTTGGTCCAAAATCAAAAAACTGCAGGACAGCCTTTTCATGTCCCTAGTCCTCTGAGGGAAAGCTGGCTGGCCAGCCTCTGCCCATACCTGTCACTTGCCTTCTGTGTTGGTGTTCCTCAGCTCCATGTCTCCTCATTGGCTCCTAGAGTTTCCTACAGCTTCACTGGTCCCCTTATGTTTCTGGGTAGATTCACCCAGCCAGAAATGTCTGAAATCCTCTTTCCCCTGTCTCACTGTGAGTAGGTGGTAAGGAGATGTCCCTAGTCTGCCATCTTGCTCCCTGTCGGTATTGACATTTTAACTATGTTGATCATACCAATCCACAGACATGATATGGTTTGTTTATGTTATCTGTAATTTTCTTCCTCAGTGTTTCATAATTCTCTTTGTAGAGCTCTCTTATCTCTTTGGTTAAATATATTCTTAGATATTTTATTTTCTTTGTAGCTACTGCAAAAGAAATTAAGTCTTTGATTTGATTCTCAGCTTGAGTGTTGTTGGTGTAAAAGGATGCTACTGATTTGTGTACATTAATTTTGTAACCAGAGACTTTGTTAAATTTATCAATTCCAAAAAATCTCTTGGCAAAGTTACTAGGGATATTCTAGGTATAAGATTATACAGTCATAAAAGAGTATTCCAATTTGAATACCCTTAATTTACTTCTCCTGTCTGATTACTCTGGCTAGGACTTTTAGCACTATGTTAAATAGAAGTGATGACAATCAGAATCCTTGTCTTGTTCCAATTCTAAGTGGAAATTCTTTCTACTTTTCTCTATTCAGTATGATACTGACTGTGGGTATGTCATATACAGTTTTTATTTTTGATAAGTTCCATCTATGCCATTTTAAGAGTTTTTATAATAAAATGATATTAAATTTTGTCAAATGCTTTTTCTGGATCTACTGAAATGATCATATAATCTTTGTTTTTGCTTCTGTTTATGTAGTAAATAACATTTATGGATTTGTGAATGTTGAACCATCCTTGAATCTCTGGAATGAAGCTCATTTGGTCATGGTGGATTTTTTTTTTTTTTTGATACGGTGCTAAATTTTGTTTGTTAGAATTTTGTTGAAAATTTTTACATCTATATTCCTAAGAGTATTGGTCTATAGTTTTCTCTTTTTGTTGTACCTTTTCCTGGCATTGGTATCATGTTGATACTGGCTTCTTAGAATGAGTTGGGGAAAAATGTTTCCTTCTCAATTATATGAAATAATTTCTGAATTATGAGTACCAATTATTCTTTGTAAGTTTGATAAAATTCAGCTTGACGTTATCTGCCCTAGGACTTTTTTTGTTGGAAAAATTTTTACTGCACCTTTAATTTTGTTGCTCATTACTGATCTATTCAGGAGTTCTATGTCTCCTTGATTGAGCCTTGGAAAGTGGTGTATTTCCAGGAACTTGTTTATTTCCTCAATGTTTTTGAATTTGTGTGTGTTGATATTTGTATAATATTAACAGATGATGTTTTGCGTTTCTGTGATGTCAGTTGTAATATTTCCTTTTTCATTTCTGTCTGAGCTTAATTTATATCCTTTATTTTCTATTTCTGGTTAACCTTATAATAGTCTATCAATTTTGTTTATCTTTTCAATGAATCAATTCTGTGTTTGATTAATCTTCAGTATTTTTTTATTTCTTCTTTCATTTAGTTCTGCTATAACCTTATTTATTTATGTTATTTGGTAGGGTTTGGGGACTCCTTTTATTTATTTGAGGAATCTCTATACTGTTTTCCACAGAGGTTGTACTAATTTACATTCCCACTAAGAGTGGATAATCATTATCTTTCATCACATCCATGCCAATACCTACTGGAATTTTTGTTGTTGTTTGTTTGTGTTTTACTTTTTAACAGTGGTCATTCTGATAGGATAAAGTAGTATCTTCTGGTGATTATAATTTGTGTGTCACTGATGATTAGTAATGCTGCACTTTTTTTTATATGTTTACTGGGCCTTTGCATGTTTTCTTTTGAAAATGTCTGTTAATATCTTTTGCCCACTTTTTCTGGGGTTATTTGGGTTTTTTTCTTGGTGACTTGTTTGAGTTCATTTTAGATTCTAGATATTAGTTCTCTGTCAGATGTATGTTTATGAATTTTTTAACCCATTCTGTAGGTTGCCAATTTAGTCTGTTGGTTATTTATTTTGCTATACATATATTTTTAGCTTAATTATGTTCCATACAATTATTTTCACTTTTATTGTATTTCCCTTTGTGGTCTTAGTCTAAACCCTCAAAATGGCAACTCAGACCTGCAACTAGAAAGGTAATGTGAGCAAAAAAAAAAAATACATAGAAAGTGCTGTCACTCACATCTCAGTCTCAAAAGCAGCCCATGGCAGGGAAGTGGAGACCTTCCTAGAGTTATGTGGGAACAACTTGGCTCCTCTAGTCCCCCCTGGAATGACACAATGATTACAAGCATGCCCTTGGTATCTAGGCTCTCAGAATTGCACCCAGCTCAAGCTTCTCTAGGTTTGGGTGTCTTTGGGATTCTGCACGAGTTCCCTTTCTGGAATGACATCTCTGTGCCATCTCCAGTCAGCCCCATATGTTAGGCCCAAGACCTGCAAGAGTTGGGGGAGTCTTTCGTAGTCAAGATTGTAAAAGCTCATCTCAGAGAGTGGAGCCCTGAGGGCCTCTCTGTTTTATTATATTCAAGAAATATGTATGATGAGAGAGATACATATAATGAGAGAGATTTAAGAAGAGCTATATAAAAGAGAGAGAGAGTATGTTCATTGATAGGAAGATTCATTATTGTTAATAAGCCAATTTTCTCCATATTGTAATATGCTTTGATTGTTATAACAAAATCCTAGACAGATTTTTTTTGTAGAAATGGACAAGATAATTCTACATGTAAACAGATACGCAAAAGAACTAGAAAAGCACTATTTGGCTCTCATAAAGTTATGGGTACATCTACCATATAACTTAGTTATTTTCCTAATAAAGAAATGAAAATATATAAAACTATTTGGTAAAGAATGTTCATAATAGCCCATAGCTAGAGACAACTCAAAGCCCTATCAATAGGCAAATGGATATAAGAATTTTGAAATATTCATATATAATGAACTACTTCCAAATGATAAGATGGAAAGAGTTATGCAACAATATGTATATCTCAAAAACATGCTGAGGAAAAAAAAAAAAAAGCAGTTCCAGACACAAATGAATACAATAAAGCATATACTATAGGATTCCACTCTAGAAAAGCTGAAAGAATGTGAAAGAATGCACATCAGTTTTTATCCAAGTATGGGAATGGCAGAGGATTAACTTTTGAGAAGACAGGCATGTCCTATATCTTGATTTTGTGAAGGTTACACAGTTATATATATATTTTTTAATGACCATTGAACTATATACTAAAGATGTAGTTATTAGGCATATAAAATATACCCTTATTAATACTGACTTAATATAAATAATTAAAATTATAGGAAAAAATAAATTAGAAAATTGTAAAAAAAAAAAAAGAAGAAGAAGAAGAAAGAAGGTGCTATATCTATACAAATATCAGACAAAATGAGCTTCAACATTAAAATCATACCTGGAGTTAAATTGGATATCAGAATAATAAGTGTTTCTATTCACAAGTAAAATGTGGCAATTTTATATTTAATCTATTTAAGATTGTAATGGCTTCAAAATAGACAAAGAAAAATTGATAGAAGAACATGTAAATAAAAATCAGCACTCACAGTAGATTTCAACACATCTCTCTAAATTGAGGAAAACAGACCCCCCAAAATCCATAAGGGTATAGAAGATTTCATCACTGTGATTAACAAATGATATAATGATCATACATAGAACATTTTAATAAACCTAAAGTATTTTTAAATTATTTTAAAACATAAACCTATGTTTTCAAATACTTAGAAAACGTTTACAAAAACTGACCACATTTTAGGCATATGCAAACACATAACATATAATCAATGTTGAAAATAAATGGGAAATCTAGCAACATGTAAAAAGAATAATACCTCACTCCTAAGTGGGATTTATCCTGGAAATGCAAGGCTGCTTAAATTTCACACTTCAATCAGTGAAATCCATCATATTTACAGATAAGGAAGAAAGATTATCTGATGATCTCAACTGATACTGGAAATGTATTTGACAAAATTCAATAGCTATTCAGGACCTTTTATCAAACTAGTAATGAGAATTTTCTTAATCTGCAAAAAACTTGCAGCTAACATCACAATTAATGGTGAAATGCTGAATCCTTTCTCCTAAGACTGGGAACAAGTCTTGAAAGATATTTTTGGAAAGAGAACATAGATGATAAATTTCCCAAGTTCTTTCCTGTATCCAAATGTCTTTTTATGTTCCTCTTATATTTCACTGTTTGATTTGTTGAGTTATATTACAACAATTTTAGGAGAAACAGTCATCTTGATGTATCAACTTACAGAACCTTCCTCTTCTTTCATGGTCATATGTTTAAGCCTTTTCTCATTTTTCCATCCAGGAAGGATCTCTTCTCCACCCACCTTGTAATTCTTTGATACCCAGCATATTCTGTAGTATGTAACAGTCACTTTTGTAATTCCTTCTTCTTGTTGTTTAGTTAAAATCTTCTACATGCACAAGACAGAGATTTTATCTTTACTATCTTTCTTCAGCAGCACCCAACTGATCCCCTTACGTAATGTTAGAAATCAGTATTACTTAAACAGAACAGAAATTTGCTGCCAAACAGAAAACAGGAGCAATATTTCGCCTTACCTGTCACCTAATAGCACTGAACCTTGCTCATTTCATTCATTTAGGGTACTCTTGTTGTTAAGTTCACCTTCTGCTGACATAGTTGTTAAAATTCAAATGAGGCATTAATTAACTGCTGCTCAATTCCTTTTTACAAGCATCTAGTGCTTTAGTGGCTTCATATAACCAAAGAGCTATTGCAGTTAAGTAAAGCAAATATGACACTTTCCTAAATAGAAAAATATAATTAACAGTATCTTTTCTTTTCCAACTTAGGGAAATTGCTAAACTAATACTTCACAAAATGGTACACTATCCAATGGCAAAATAAAATTATGGAAGTGTAGAGAGAGGTAATAAAATATTTTTCCTCCATTCTTCTCACAGATGGTAAGGTAATTTTAAAAAGTTTATCAGAAATGAAAGTCTAAAGCTAGAAAACAATAGATCATTTATTTATAATGATCTTCAACTAAAGATTCAGCATCTTGCATCAAACACATTTCTCAATATAGTTTTAAAACTATGATTCTGAGTTATAGAATTTGGGGGAGAGGGGAATGACAGAATATGCAAATAAAATCAAGCATGTCACTGATAACATGACATTTTCCAAAATGGGGGTTTACATGCTCATTGTCAGTACATATTCATGTTCTTTCATTTGATATTGGAATCCTACTGACCTATGTGAATACCATGTGTATCTAAAACTAGTTAAATATTAAAAACAACAGTGTGCTCCATGTCCTCAGCATTGTACTTTGTATTTACCCTTTTGACAAGAGTGGACAATATTTGCTTTCCTAATAAAGACCAGAATATATTTGGAAAGTGGAAAAGTGAAAACTGTGCTTAGCACAGTTCATAGCATATGGTAATCACTCAATAAATATTTATGGAAAGAAGGAAGGGAGAAAAGGAGAGAATCCAGCAAATGTCTTTCCAGCTCTATTTAAAACACATGCTCTGCAGTTGTAAATGAAGATGATTCATTAAAAATGAAAACAACTATTTAGAATGGAAGTAAATTCTTCACAGAAGGCATAAATTAATTACTACAATTTTATTTCCTATCCTTCTTTTTTTTATTTTTATTGTTGGGGATTCATTGAGGGTACAATGAGCCAGGTTACACTGATTGCAATTGTTAGGTAAAGTCCCTTTTGCAATCATGTCTTACCCCCATAAAGTGTGACACACACCAAGGCCCCACCCTCCTCCCTCCGTCCCTCTTTCTGCTTCCCCCCCATGACCTTAATTGTCATTAATTGCCCTCATATCAAAATTGAGTACATAGGATTCATGCTTCTCCATTCTTGTGATGCTTTACTAAGAATAATGTCTTCCACTTCCATCCAGGTTAATACAAAAGATGTAAAGTCTCCATTTTTTTTAATGGGCTGAATAGTATTTCATGGTATACATATACCACAGCTTGTTCAGCCATTCCTGGGTTGGTGGCCATT
The DNA here is from genome assembly GCF_027406575.1 of Nycticebus coucang. Lineage (NCBI taxonomy): Eukaryota > Metazoa > Chordata > Mammalia > Primates > Lorisidae > Nycticebus > Nycticebus coucang. Next base: position 77,586,279 of record NC_069784.1, on the reverse strand, counting down.
TAGGCTGTTTCCACATTTTGGTGATTGTAAATTGAGCTGCAATAAACAGTCTAGTACAAGTGTCCTTATGATAAAAGGATTTTTTTCCTTCTGGGTAGATGCCCAGTAATGGGATTGCAGGATCAAATGGGAGGTCTAGCTTGAGTGCTCTGAGGTTTCTCCATACTTCCTTCCAGAAAAGTTGTACTAGTTTGCAGTCCCACCAGCAGTGTAAAAGTGTTCCCTTCTCTCCACATCCACGCCAGCATCTGCAGTTTTGAGATTTTGTGATGTGGGCCATTCTCACTGGGGTTAGATGATATATCAGGGTTGTTTTAATTTGGATTTCTCTAATATATAGACATGAACATTTTTTCATGTGTTTGTTAGCCATTTGTCTATCATCTTTAGAGAAAGTTCTATTCATGTCTCTTGCCCATTGATATATGGGACTGTTGGCTTTTTCATGTGGATTAATTTGAGTTCTCTATAGATCCTAGTTATCAAGCTTTTGTCTGATTGAAAATATGCAAATATCCTTTCCCATTGTGTAGGTTGTCTCTTTGCTTTGGTTATTGTCTCCTTAGCTGTACAGAAGCTTTTCAGTTTAATGAAGTCCCATTTGTTTATTTTTGTTGTTGTTGCAATTGCCATGGCAGTCTTCTTCATGAAGTCTTTCCGCAGGCCAATATCTTCCAGTGTTTTTCCTATGCTTTCTTGGAGGATTTTTATTGTTTCATGCTTTAAATTTAAGTCCTTTATCCATCTTGAATCAATTTTTGTGAGTGGGGAAAGGTGTGGGTCCAGTTTCAGTCTTTTACATGTAGACATCCAGTTCTTACAACACCATTTATTGAATAGGGAGTCTTTCCCCCAAGGTATGTTCTTGTTTGGTTTATCGAAGATTAGGTGGTTGTAAGATGTTAGTTTTATTTCTTGGTTTTCAATTGGATTCCAAGTGTCTATGTCTCTGTTTTTGTGCCAGTACCATGCTGTCTTGACCACGATGGCTTTGTAGTTCAGACTAAAATCTGGTATGCTGATGCCCCCAGCTTTATTTTTATTACTAAGAACTGCCTTAGCTATACGGGGTTTTTTCCGGTTCCATACAAAACGCAGAATCATTTTTTCCAAATCTTGAAAGTACGATGTTGGTATTTTGATAGGATGGCATTGAATAGGTAGATTGCTTTGGGAAGTATAGACATTTTAACAATGTTGATTCTTCTCATCCATGAGCATGGTATGTTCTTCCATTTGTTAATATCCTCTGCTATTTCCTTTCTGAATTTCATAGTTTTCTTTACAGAGGTCCTTCACCTCCTTCGTTAGGTATATTCCTAGGTATTTCATTTTCTTTGAAACTATGATGAAGGGAGTTGTGTCCTTAATTAGCTTCTCATCTTGACTGTTATTGGTGTATAGAAAGGCTACTGACTTGTGGACATTGATTTTATATCCTGAAACATTACTGTATTATTTGATGACTTCTAGGAGTCTTGTGGTTGAGTCTTTGAGGTTCTCTAAGTATAAGATCACGTCGTCAGCAAAGAGGGAGAGTTTGACCTCCTCTGCTCCCATTTGGATTCCCTTTATTTCTTTGTCTTGCCTAATTGTATTGGATAGAACTTCTAGCACTAGGTTGAATAGTAAAGGTGACAGAGGACAACCTTGTCTGCTTCCAGTTCTAAGAGGAAAAGCTTTCAGTTTTAATCCATTCTGTAAAATATTGGCTGTGGGTTTGTCATAGATAGCTTCAATCAGTTTTAGAAATCTGCCACCTATGCCTATACTCTTTAGTGTTCTAATTAGAAAAGGATGCTGGATTTTATCAAATGGTTTTCTGCATCTATTGAGAGGATCATGTGATCTTTATTTTTGCCTCTGTTAATATGGTGGATAACGTTTATGGACTTGCGTATGTTAAACCATCCTTGCATCCCTGGGATGAAGCCTACTTGATCATGATGAATGACTTTTTTGATGATAAGCTGTAATCTATTGGCTAGGATTTTGTTGAGAATTTTCACGTCTATGTTCATGAGTGAGATTGGTCTGAAATTCTCCTTTTTGTTTGGGTCTTTTCCTGGTTTTGCTATCAGGGTGATGTTTGCTTCATAGAATGTGTTGGGGAAGATTCCTTCTTCCTCAATTTTTTGGAATAATTTCTGCAGTACAGGAATAAGCTCTTCCTTGAAGGTTTGATAGAATTCTGGAGTGAAGCCATCTGGACCAGGGCATTTTTTGGTTGGAAGATTTTTTATTGTTTCTTTGATCTCAGGGCTTGAAGTTGGTCTGTTCAGGAGCTCTATTTCTTCCTGGCTAAGTCTCGGGAGAGGGTGTGATTCCAAATATTGATCCATTTCCTTCACATTGTCAAATTTCTGGGCATAGAGTTTCTGGTAGTATTCAGAGATGATCTCTTGTATCTCTGTGGGATCAGTTGTTATTTCCCCTTTATTGTTTCTGATTGAGGTTACTAGAGATTTTCCTTTTCTATTCCTCGTTAGTCTGGCCAATGGTTTATCTATTTTATTTATTTTTTCAAAAAACCAACTCCTTGTTTCATTAATTTTCTGAATGATTCTTTTGTTTTCAATTTCATTGATCTCTGATTTGATTTTGGATATTTCTTTTCTTCTACTGAGTTTTGGCTTAGATTGTTCTTCTTTTTTCAACTCCATAAGATCTCTTGTGAGATTGTTGATGTGCTCTCTTTCTGTTTTTCAAATGTAGGCATCTAAAGCAATGAATTTTCCTCACAAAACTGCTTTTGCACTATCCCACAGGTTTTGGTAGCTTGTGACTTCATTATTGTTATGCTCAAGGAAGTTAATGATTTCCTGTTTATTCTTCCTGCACCCATCTGTTATTCAACAGAAGATTGTTTAATTTCCATGCCTTTGTATGGGGTCGAGCATTTTTGTTAGAGTTGAGTTCTACCTTTAGTGCCTTATGGTCTGAGAAGATACAAGGTAAAATTTCAATTCTTTTGATTCTGTTGATATTTGTTTTGTGTCCCAGGATATGATCAATTTTGGAGAATGTTCCATGGGGTGATGAGAAGAATGTATATTCTTTATCTTTGGGGTGGAGTGTTCTATATGCGTCTGTCAAGCACAGTTGTTCTAGGGTCTCATTTAAATCTCTTATATCTTTGTTTAATTTCTGTTTAGAGGATCTGTCCAGCTCTGTAAGAGGAGTGTTAAAGTCTCCTGTTATTATGGTATTAATCAGATATCATATTGCTCAGACTGAGTAAGGTCTGTTTCAAGAATCTGGGAGCATTTAAATTGGGTGCATAAATATTTAGAATTGAAACGTCTTCTTGTTGTATTTTTCCCTTGACCAATATAAAGTGACCATCTTTGTCTTTTTTGACTTTAGTTGCTTTAAATCCACATGTATCTGAAAACAAGATTGCAAATCCTCTTTTCTTCTGAATGCCATTTGCCTGAAAAATTGTCTTCCAACCCTTGATTCGGAGCTTTAATTTGTCTTTTGAAGCCAGGTGTGTTTCTTGCAGACAGCAAATGGATGGCTTGTGTTTTTTAATCCAGTCAGCCAATCTATGTCTCTTCAGTGGGGAATTCAAGCCATTAACATTGATTGAGATAATTGATAAGTGTGGTAGTATTCTATTCATCTTATTTGGTGAGAGTCCATTGCTTAGTTTTATCTTTTGCATCAGTGTGGAGGTTAGATTCTGTCCTTTAATTTCTGAGTTCTTACTTTGATGCTGATCCATTGTGGTGGTCAGTGTGCAGAACAGGTTGAAGTATTTCATGTAGAGCTGGTCTTGTTGTGGCAAATTTCCTCAATGTTTGTATATCCGTAAATGATTTGATTTCTCTGTCAATTTTTAAGCTTAGCTTAGCAGAGTACAGAATTCTGGGCTGGAAATTGTTCTGTTTAAATAGATTAAAGGTAGATGACCATTGTCTTCTTGCTTGGAAAGTTTCATTAGAGAAGTCTGCGGTCACTCTGATGGATTTGCCCCTGTAGGTCAACTGGCGCTTACTCCTGGCAGCTTGCAGAATCTTTTCTTTTGTCTTGACTTTGGACAGGTTCATCACAATGTGTCTTGGAGAAGCTCGGTTAGAGTTCAGGCGACCTGGGTTCCGATATCCCTCTGAAAGCAGTGTGTCAGAATCTTTGGTGATATTTGGGAAATTTTCTTTTATAATATTCTCTAGTATGGCTTCCATTCCTCTGGGGCATTCTTTTTCCCCTTCTCGGATTCCTATAACTCGTATGTTGGAACACTTCATAAAGTCCCATAATTCTGACAGTGAACGTTCTGCTTTCTCTCTCTTCGTTTCTGCCTCTTTTACTGTCTGAGTTATCTCAAGAACTTTGTCTTCTACCTCTGAAATTCTTTCTTCTGCATGGTCTAACCTGTTGCTGATACTTTCCATTGCATCTTTAAGTTCCCTAATTGACTGTTTCAGTTCCTTCAGCTCTGCTATATCCTTTTTATATTCTTCATATCATTCATCTCTTATTTGATTCTGTTTTTGGATTTCCTTTTGGTTATTTTCCACTTTATTAGCAGTTTCCTTCATTGTTTCCATCATTTCTTTCATTGTTTTCAACATGTGTATTCTAAATTCCCTTTCTGTCATTCCTAACATTTCTTTATAGGTGGAATCATCTGCAGTAGCTAACTCATGGTCCCTTGGCGGGGTTTTTCTGGACTGGTTCTTCATGTTGCCTGGAGTTTTCTGCTGATTCTTCCTCATGAGTGATTTCTTTTATCTGTTTCCTTGCCCTAATTTTCCTTTCACTTCCTCTTGCTCTTTAAGTTCTCATGCCTGTGGACTGAGGCGGGTGGATTGCTTGAGCTCACAAGTTCGAGATCACCTCATACTCTAGGAGGGTTTTCTCCAGTGTAGGCAAAACAATATCCAACTCCAAGATGTCACTGGTTTTCTTTCCTTCTAGACACCAAATACGTAGTCAGAAGTACCTGCTGACTTTCTGTTTTCAGCGTCTCTTTCAGCAGAGGGCTGGGCACTAAAGCGTCCTGTCCTTGTAGAAGGGACTGATTCTGCTGGTTTCTCTGGAAATTCTGAAGATGCTTGGAAGAGCTTCGTGTTGCTTTGTGCTTGTTTTCCCTGCTGATTTAACTTTTCTTCTTACCTCACTTTCTTCAGCACTTTCAGACTCATCCCTGATGCGCCTGAGTTTTCTCTTGGCTTTTTTGCACTAATTTTCACACTCACTTTCACTTGCTTCACTTTGGAAGTGTTCAAACTCACACGCCGGGGCCACCCCACTTGCTGTGGCGGTGCGGTCCGCGACACTCGAAGTTCCCACCAAGCCCAGTGCCGCTCTGGGCAGCCAATCTATTTCAGATCCTTCTAAATGATTTCTTTCTAATCTCAAAGAAACCTCCATGGGTTTCATTAAGACTTTTTTTTTTTTTCATTTTTCAGACTTTCTCCCTTAATCACAGCATTCTTTGTATTTTCTTACTGGTAGTTGTGGAACTGAAAAATTTTGGGTCCATTTCTTGCCTATCACTATTGCCCCAAATAAATAGTTTTATGGAAAGCACCACATCTCCTAATAGCAAATATTACTTCATTTGATTAAGATTTTATAGTTCTGCTTGGCTCAACCCCTTTGCCTCAAGCCTTTAAGGTAATCAGGGATAAATTATGTGGACGTTGATGTTACCAGAAGTTAAAGGAAAAGAACTGCCTTCTCCACTGTTTCACTTTCCATGGTTTTAATTATCCATGGTCAACTGCTGTCCAAAATAACTGAATGTAATACAATAAGATATTTTGAGAGACCACATTTTCGTAAGTTTTATTACAGTATATTGACATAATTGTTCTATTTTATAATTGATTACTGCTGTCCATCTCTTACTATACCTAATTCATAAATTAAACTTTATGACAAGTATGTATGTATAGAAAAACCATAGTATATATAAGGTTTAGGACTATCTGAAGTTTCAGGCATCCCCTGGGCATCTTGGAACATAGTCCCTGCCGATAAATGGGGACTACAGTACAGGCAAAGGGTTTACAGAGCAATAAGAGCCTTCTGTCTATAGAATCAGGAAGGCAGTGCCTGAATGACAGAAGGTCCTCTCAGAAATGTTTATCTGCAGTTTTCTTCCCATAGCTCTGAGACTGTAGGGTCACATATCTACTGTCTGACATAAATGCAATTTCCCAAACAGACGTCTTTACAGGAAAGACAATGTCTATAATGACCTAAGGTAATACTGGCAGCAACAGGAGCAATCATATCTCTTTGCAAATGACTACATTTCCTTTCTGATACACATTATATTCTTTTGAGGTTGGGGTCTATGAGTTTTGCCCTGGGACTGATCCCTGCTAAATGACCTGGTTGTCTAAATTTCAGAACTGCAGTAAGAAATACTTTTTGTCCCTTCATACAGTGCAACAATTTCTTTTTGGAGTGAGGGCAAGAGACTCTAAAGTCAGTCAATAGGTATAGAAAAATCACACAAAAGTACATTTGAAAATTCTCTTAAGTTGCTTTTGGTGTAGTTTTTGAATAATAAGAATTGCAATGAATGAGGAAAAGACAACTTTAAAGACATTAAATGCAAGCCAAACTTTTGGGATGACCAGAAGTATTGTCTAAAATCAACTTCCTTTGAAATCTGTCACACAGAACTGAATAAAGACTATGCAGGTGCAACTGTTGCTACTCCTTCTACTTAACTGGAAAATTTGCTAAAATTTATGAGCACAAATTTATTTATAGTGGCAAAGTATTGGAAACAATAGAGTTCCCCATAAATATGGAACTAGTTCAATGGCTGTGGTACATCATTAAAACGAAGTGCTATGCAACCATGAATAAGAGGAAGGTCTCTATGCTTTAATCTAAAGTAATGTTGAAGATATATTATGAAGTGAAAATAGCAAAGTAGAGAACAATGTATACTACTCCCTTGTGTAAATATGGAGGGGAATTCAAATAGATGTGTGTTTTACTTATATTGCAAAGAGAACGATAACAGAAAAATTAACAAAAATGGCAACTATTTGAAGGAAGAGCAAGATGGGAGAGGGAAGAAGGATACAATTAAAAATTTCTTCAGTATACTTTGTTAAACTTTGACTTTGGAATTGAATCATGAAAATATTCTACGTATTCTATTTTTTTTTTTTTGGCACTTAACAAATTGTCTTTATTAAAAAAGTTTTCTGATGTAACAAACACTATTGAGCAAATGATGGTATCTAATCATTTTAAAACCCAGCCTGCGAACCTACCTGCCAGGATTCTCTAGAAATGAAATCTCAGACATATTTTGAGTTCCCCACTTTCATCCAGGAGTCTCATAGATATTCTAAGAGCTTCACTGAGAGAAAACGTGTGGTGGGCCTATCCTTAGTTCATGGTTGTGGCTGTGACACTACTGATTTTTGTGCCCAGGATGGAAGCGCCTATCCAGTTTCCATCTGGCCTTTCCACCTATCATAGAAACCCCACAAAATCAAACACATTAACCCCAAATGGAAATGCCACATAAAATTAACTAATACATTGTTAAAATATAGACTTTAATGAACAATACATGATATTCATCATTTTTTTAGAATCAATCCATTGTACTTTAATGTTTCTCTTTCTTTTCTTTTTTCTACATATTCTAAAGAAAAAAAAAGTAACCCATAAAAATTAAAACAAAATTTAAACAACAAAAATAAACCTGCAGTGTTAGTACCATAACCATATGATGAAAAATTTGTTTAATATCAAATATCTTTAGAAGGCAGCTCTTTTGCCATATAGTCTTTGTAGAATACTTACAAAAGATCATTTTTTTCTTTAAATCTTTTTGTTTGCTTTAAATACTGCATAACAAAATTTCTTTAACTTTTAAAAATTATGCCGTTGACACATTCAGGACAAAAATTGTCACTTTCTATACATTTAAAATAAATTCAATTGTGAAAATCAGAAAGTAAATTTTAATTTTGCTTAAAAGTGCATTTTCAGGACAGACAAAAGTAGAATATCTCAGCTTTGTTAAATTCACACTTTCTCTGGAAAGAACTTGCCATCCATGAGGCACTACTTTTGAGTTTCATTATGTTAGTGGAAACAAAACAAAATAATGTGTCTAAGTTACAATGGAAAAGAAATAAAAGAACTGTAAAATCAATTTCTGGAGTGTTCAACAAAATATTAAATGTCACATTAAATCTCTTACAACTTAGGCTTTTAAAAAAAGAATTATCAGATAGGGTTTATACAAGTTTAATTTAGATAAAACCAGGCTTGCATCTGGGCCTTTGCTGGACTCTTTCAAAATGATACTTATTTTCAAAGTAAAAAGGAAATGTACACACACACACACACACGGCGTACAAAAGCATTAACTGAAAAGCCATGAATTACACATTACAATTTCAAAATGATTTGAGCTCAGTTTTATGTAATATCCTAAGAAAAACAGGATCAACAAAAGATACACATTAAGAAAAAAGTGCTTGATATGGCCAAGAGGGTGATAGCCCAAATCAGTCAGGGTACATCCTGTTAAGAACAGAAAAGCAAAATCCTTGCAGAGAGAAAACAAATTTGTTATGGGGAAAAACAAAAATCTGTACTGAATTCAAGGCACAACTATAAGATGCAATGGAGTAAAAGTTAATAATAGAAGTGGTTAAGGGAATCTAGAAAAGCAGACCAAGGGAAAAAAGTCAGGATTGACTCAGATTATGAATGGATTGGCTCCCAAGAAAGGTCAGTACATAAGGCACCTAAGTCAAGTGAAAAAAATAATGGGACAGTTTTCTTTTCCAGAACACTTTTTTTTTTATTTTGAGTTATCATTCAAATAAATACGTTGTAGAAAATAAAATAAAATAATAAAACAATTGCATAAAAGCAGGTATAAAATTTGGTGCCAGTGTGGCTGTCTCTTTACTTTTAGAACCCAGCAATGATTCTGGGGTTTTTTAGCTTGTTCTTTTTTTAATCAGTATATGATATATGTATGTATTTCCAGGGTACATGTGATATTTTGATGCATGCATGCAATGGGCAGTGATCAAATCAGGGCATTAGAATATCCACCACCACAAACCTTTATCATTTCTCTGTGTGGAGAGAACCTTTCATTTCTTTTCTTCTAGCTATTTTGAAATACGTATTGTATCGTTAACTAGTCATTCAACTGTGCTATCAAACTCTAGAACTTATCCTTCGTATCTATCTGTATGTTTGTACCCATTGACCAACCTCTCTTTACCCCCCACCAACTCACACACACACACACACATGCACACACTTCTAAGCCTCTGGTAATCATCATTCTACTCTCTACCTCCATGAAATCGACTTTTTTAGCTCTTATATATGTATGAGTAAGAACATAATATTTATCTTTCTATGCCTGGCTTATTTCACTTAATATAATGACTTCCACTTCCATCCATGTTGCTGTAAAAGACAGAATTTCATTCTTTTTTGTGACTGCATCATATTTTATTAAATATATATATATATATACACCACTTTTTATCCATTTATCTGTTCATGGACATTTTTGTTGATTCCATATCTCTTCTGTTATGAATAGTGCTGCAATAAACATGGAAGTGCAAGTATTACTTTGACATAACTGATTTCCTTTCCTTTGAATTCTTTTTCTTATGTTTTATTATTATATTTATTAACAATATCTTTACATATTTATGGGTATATGCAATATTTTCTTACATGCTTAAAGTACGTAATTATCAAGTCAGGGTATTAGCATATCCATCACTTAGAGCATTTATCATTTCTATGTGTTGAGGACATTTCAAGTCCTTGCTTCTAGCTATTTTGAAATATGTAATACATTGTTGTTAATTATAGTCACCCTACTATCCTATCAAACATTAGAACTTTTTTCTTCTATCTAATTACATGTCTGTATTTATTAACCAACATTTCTTAATCCCCCCCACACTCGTTCTTCCCAGCCTCCAGTAACTGTCTTTCTATTCTCTACCACCATGAGATTGACTTTTTTTTAGCTCCCACCTATATATAAGTACATGTGATACCCGTCTTTCTGTATTTGGATTCTTCCACTTATCATAATGACCTTCAGTTCTATCCATGTTGCTGCAAATGACAGGATTTTTCAGTCAAATAGTATTCCATTGTGTCCATTCATCCATTTATGAACATTTAGGTTGATTCCATATCCTTGTTATTGTTAATAGTGCTGCAATAAATGTGAGGGTGCATGTATTCTTTTAATACATTGATTTACTTATCTTTGGGTAAATAATAAGTAGTGGAATTGCTGGATGACATGGTAGTTCTACTTTTAATTTTCTAAAAAATCTCCATTCTGTCTTCTATAATAGCTGTATTAATTTACATTCTCATCAATAGTGTGAAAGAGTTCCCTTTTCTCCATCTCCTAGCCAGCATATGTTTGTCTTGTTTTTTTTTTTTTTTTGTCTTTTTGATAATAGCCATCCTAACCAGAGTGCGATAATATCTTATTATGGTTTTTATTTGTATTTTCCTGATGATTAGTAATGTTGAGCATAGTTACTGTGTACCTGTTAGGCATTTGTATATCTTCTTTTGATAAATATCTATTCAGCTCTTTTGCTCACTATTCAGTGGGATTATTTATTTTCTTCTGTTGAATTATTTGAGTTTTTGCATGTTCTAGATGTTAACCTTTTGTCAAATGCATAGATTGCAAATATTTTCTCCCACAAAACAGATTGTCCCTTCCCTCTTGATTTTTTCCTTTTCTCTGCAGAAACTTTTTAGTTTAACACAGTTTAATTTGCCTGCCTTTTGTTTTTGTTGCTTGTGCCTTTGAGGTTTTAGCCATATAATCTTTGCAGAGACCAATGTCCGAGAGCAGTTTCCCTGTGTTTTTTTTTTTCTAGTAGTTACACAGTTTCAGCTCTTACATTTAAAGTTTTAATCCATTTCATTTGATTTGTGCATGTGGTAAAAGATTGGGCTCTAGTTTTAGTCTTCTGCACATGCATTTCCAGTTTTCCCCCTACACAGTTTATTGAAGAAGGTGTCCTTTTCCCAATGCATGCTCTTGACACTGCTGTCAGAAATCAGTTGAATATAAATTCATGGATTTATTTCTGGGTTCTCTATTCTCTTCCATTGGTCAATGTGTGTGTTCTTATACCAATACCATACTTTTGAGTTACTATAGCTTTGTTATATATTTTGAAGTTTGATCATGTGATGCCTCCAGCTTTGTTCATTTTGCTTAGGATTACTTTGGCTACTCAGGATCTTTTGAGGTTCCATAGAAATTTTATAGGGCGGCGCCTGTGGCTCAGTGAGTAGGGCACCAGCCCCATGTGCTGAGGGTGGCGGGTTCAAACCCAGCCCCAGCCAAACTGCAACAAAAAAATAGCCGGGCGTTGTGGCGGGCGCCGAGCAGTCCCAGCTGCTCGGGAGGCTGAGGCAAAAGAATCACGGAAGCCCAAGAGTTAGAGGTTGCTGTGAGCCGTGTGACGCCACGGCACTCTACCCCAGGGCAGTACAGTGAGACTCTGTCTCTACAAAAAAAAAAAAAAAGAAATTTTATAATATTTTTCTTATTTCTCTGAAGAACATATTGAATCTGTAGATTGTTCAGGGCAATACAGTCATTTTCATTAATAATGTTAATTCTTCCGATTCATGAGCATGATACAAATACTTTCTATTTCTATCTTCATTGATTTCTTTTATTTTTAATTTTTTTCTGCTCTCGTTTCTCAGGTGCTCTTCAATTTCTTTAAGAGTGTTTTACAGTTTTCCTTGTATAGGACTTTCATTCGCCTCCTTTGTTAAATTCATTCCTAGATATTTTATTTTTTGTAGCCATTGTAAATGGAATTGCTTTCTTTATTTTTTTAATCTAGTTTTTTACCACCATGGAAATGCAACTGATTTTTTTCTATGTTGATTTTGTATCCTGCATCTTTATTTAATTCATTTATCAGTTCTAAGAGGGTTTTTTAGGTGAAGTCGTTAGGGTTTTTATAAATGACATCACATCTGCAAACAATTTGAGTTCCCCATACCAACTTGGATGTCTTTTATTTCTTTCCCTTGCCTGACTGCTCTGGCTAGGATTTCCAGTACCAGTCTAATACTGAGTGGATTTCCCATTTCCATAGGAATTGTGAAAGTGGACATTCTCGTCTTATTCCTGATCAAAGAGGATAAGATTTCAACTTTTTATCATTCAATATAATGTTAGCTGTGGGCTTGTCATATGTGGTCTTTATTATGTTAAGGTATATTCCTTCTACACCTATGTTGTTGAGAATTTTTATTACAAAGGTATATTAAATTTTATCAAATGCATTTTCTTTATCTATTAATATGATTGTACAGTTTTTGTTCTTCATTCTGTTAATGTGATGTATCATGTTTTTTGACTTACATACATTGAACCAGCTTGGCATCCCTGGCACCAAATCCCAGTTGACCATGGTGCATTATCTTTTAGATGTTGTTGGATTTGATGACATCCTAGTATTTTGTTCAGAATTTTTGTGTCTATGTTCATCAGTGATTTTTTTTGTTTGTTTCATTTTTGATTTTAGTATCAGGGTAATTCTGGCCTCATAAAATGAATTAGAGAGAATTCCCTCTTATTCAATTTTTTGGAATATTTTGAAAGTAATTGGCGTTAGCTCTTATTTATAAGCTTGGTAGATATGGCAATAAAACCATCTATTCCAGGGCTTTTCTTTGTGGGGAGATTTTTTATTGCTGATTTAATCACATTGCTCATTATTGTTCTATTCAGATTTTCTATTCATTCCTAGTTTAGTTTTCTTAATTTTTAATTTTTTCCCCTTTATGTTTTTTGGAATCCTGGTTCAATTTTGTAGCTTGCATGTGTCCACAAATTTATCCACTTCCTCTAGGTTTTGTTAAGATATAATTGTTTGTAATAGTCTCCAATGTCCTTTGTATTTCTATGAGATTAGTTTTAATGTCTCCTTTTGGGGTTCTGATTTTGCTTATTTGGGTCTTCTCTACTTTTTTTCTTGGTTATTCTAACTAGAAATATATTGGTTGTGTTTATTTTTTTAATGAACTTTTCATTTCATTGTTTTTGTATTTTTTTTTTTTTAGTCTCTAGTTTGTTTAATTCTTCTCTGATCTTTATTATATCTTTCCTTCTACTAATTTTGGGTATGGTTTGTTCTTGCTTTTCTCATTTCATGAAGTAACATCAATAAGTTGTTAATTTAAAATCTTTCTACTATTGTGATGTAGCATTTATTGCTAAAAACTTTTCTCTTAGTGGTACTGTTTCTGTACCCCATAGGGTTTTGGTGTTGTGTTTCCATTCCATTTAGTTGTTGAAGATCTCAAATTTTCTTTAATTTTATTTTTTGAATTTTTAGTTTTACAATTTCTATTTGGTTCTTTGTTATATCTCTTTGTTGAATTTCTCATTCAGTCAGATATTGAATTGTTTTTCCTATTTCTCAGTGTTTTTTAATATATGTTCTCTTATATTTCACTGAGATTCTTTACTATTATTATTTTGAATTATTTCTCAGGAATTTCCTAGATTTATTTTTGTTGGGAATTTTTTGCTAGGAACAGAATTCTTTTGGAGGTATCATGTTTTCTTGCTTTTTCATGTTTCTTGTGTCTGTACATTGATATCTATCTGCTCATCTGGTAAAACAGTCACTTTTTCAAAATTTTTGGATTAGTTTTTGAGGGGAAAACTTTTTCCCTCTAGATGTATCTATACCGTCATTACATAGGATGCCTTAGTTTTTATTCTGGATGAGCATAGTAGTGTGTCTCTGTATGATTTACTCAACTGTAATCAGTGTCAGTGATGTCTGTGACCTCCTAAGTGGCTTAGGCTTCAGTTTTTAGCAGAGGCTGTGGTGAGGCACTGCTGAAGATGGGAAAATCAGGTAGGCCAGTCCTTGGGCCCCAGTGGTGGCAGCAGCAGACTGAGTGTTCAGACTTAAGCTCCCACATAGTGTTCATGGGCACTAGTGTCAGTGAGTCCAGACAAAACTCTTGAGCCTCCAGCTGGCTTTCTCAGGAGGCAGCAGTGGCAGTGGCAGGTCAGGCACATAAGCAAGGCCTCAGCCCCTGGGAAGTGGGTATAGTGTTGGTGATGGCAGTAGCAGTAACAGACCAACCTACAGGCCCATAACAGCCCACTTTGGCACCAACAGTGACAGCAGCACATTGGATAAGTCATTCTTCAGGTCCACAGCAGTGTACAGGAGTAGGTGCCAGTGGTGATGATAGCAGCAGGCTGGGTAGGCCTGTCCTCAGACTCCCAGGAGAAATGCATGGATGCCAGTAATGGCATATGTGTGGATCAATCCCTAAGCCCCCAGATGACATACACAGGCACTGGTGCAGGTGACGTGAGATGAACCAGGCCTACTCTTATTGTACTCACAGACACAGGCTGTGGCAGATGAGGCTGGTTGAGCCCTAGCCCTCAATTGATGTGCACAGATACCAGTGGGCTGGGTGAGCATTTGTGGGCATCAGTGGCAACTGGCAGAGTTGGTCAATCTTCAGGCCCTTAGACAATGTTCTTGGATATGGGTGGGCTGGGCTTCCTCTTGGTGTATGCACACATCAGTGATGATAAACAGAATGGTTAATCCCCAGGTTCCCTGACAGTGCGGTCAGGCACTGATGGGTCAATGCCAGAGGGAATGTGAACTCAGTTTTCAGAGCCCTCAATGTTATACAAGGGCATGGGCTGTAGTGGACAGAGCAGGGTAACCCCAGGTACCCCAGATGGCACATTCAGGCACCACAAGTCCACAGACTGAAGCTGTTGTCAGGGCTCCTGATTGTGCGTGTGCACACCAAGAGGAGCAGGAAGGGCATGGACATCCCCAGGTCCCTGGATGGTGCTCTCTGGTGCCAGCAGTGGGCAGACGGGGCCTGTTATCCGGCCTCCCGACGGTTCAAGTGTGTACCAGTATTTTAAGTGGTTAGTTTTATTTAATAGTTTTCAATGTTTTCTTATGTGTTCTTGCTCAATGAGATGAGTAGGGGAGCAAGTCAGCATATACTCATGAGGTAAATACAATAATTTATACTATAGATAACTTCATTCCATTTTTAGACTCTAGCCACTCAAGAGACCTTAAAAAATAAAATGTTCCAAATTGCAACATTAGAATTAAGACTATCTGAGCAGTGCTGGAGGTGCAGGGAAAATATAAGCAAGTGAGTGAAAGCGAGAAATGAGAGGAGCTGAAGATTCTAACAAAAAAGATGAAATCAGTAGTGTGTGGACAACTGGGATAGTGAGGTAAATACCACTGAGTACAGAACAAAACTAATATTTTTGGCTTGAGCAACTTTCCATACGGTAATACTGTAGGTAATATAGGTTCATGTAATTTAGAAGAATCTGTTTGCTATCTAGGCAGAAATATCTAGTACATAGTTAGATATACAGTTGATCCTCTGCAAGTTGACCACACAAGGACTAGGCCTACTGTACTGACACACACATGTGGTGCATAAATTTAGGCCTATAAAATTAGGTCAATTTAAGGAAGTAGTCAATATAGGGAGATGGTCAACTATGGAGGATCTACTGTACTTCTATAACTCAGGGAGAAAATAGATCTAGATGTATTTTTTCTGTTTTATGGAGACAGAATTTTAAAACAGCAATTCATTCATTGTAAAAGTATCGTGTAGCAGCCCATATAGCCTATGGCTAGGAGGAATGAGAGTTACAAGAAATACCTGTATAGCTCAATAGTGGAACACCTTGGTGGAAAGGGCATCAAGAGGGATTTATCTCCTAAACAAGCATGAGAGCTCACGAGATGAGAGCAGTGGTGAATAGGCAGTCTCTACACCTGTGGCATTGAGAGGCACGAGATCAGCCTTATATTAGGCCGGAGGAGAAGGCAGTCGGGAGCATGCGCATTCTATCACGGACTCCCTCACTCTGACTCTGTCTCCTCTGCTGCCTGCAGAAGGCCAGCACGGTGTCTCTCTGCTGAAGATTACCAAGCTCTTCTAAAGTCTAAGTTCTATCTTTCTAAGAAGACTGCTTCTCTCTCTCTCTCTCTCTCTCTCCCCCCCCCACCTAAATTAGCCCTCATACACCTAACAGACCTGAGCAAGGTAACTTAGCGGTCCGCGTTTGCAACCTAGTTAAGCCTGGCCTGAGACCTGGCCAGTCTTGGGCCCTGACAAGTTGTGTTAAGGAATGAGATGTGACAGTATCAGTGAATAATTTTTAAATTTTTGCACTCCCACAGTCCAGTTTTAGAAAACTCATACCCTTAGCCATACACATGCAGCCACTGATCATGCAAATGGAATCATACGAGAGGTATGCTTTTATGTCAATCTTCCTCTGCATAGCAGAATGCTTTCAAGGGTCACCCAACTTATTGCATGTATGTTGTATCAGTAGTTATTTTGGGGGTAGTATTCCACTCCATGAATATATTAATTTTGTTTAACCAATAGCATGCTGATAGTCATTTGACTATTTTGGGGGGTACAATGAAACATTTTCAAAAATCACTGTGCAAACCTTCTTTGCTTTCAAGTAAATATGTGGAAGTAGAATGGCTAGTTTGTATCGACTTTTTTGAGGAGTATTCATTTAGGGTACAAAGAATTAGGTTACACTGACTGTGTTCATTATGTAAAGTCCCTCTTATAATTTTGTCCAGCCTCAAGAGGTGCGCCATACACTGTAACCCCTACCATTTCCCTCCTACCCTCTCCCTACTCCTTCTTTCTCCTTCTCCCACCTTGAATTGATTTGAGTTTTATTCTTATGACGGTATGTACAGATCATCTACTGGCTTCATATTGGAATTGAGTATAATGTATTCTTGCTTCTCAATTCTTGTGATACCTTACTAAGAACTTGTTCCAACTCTATCCAAGTTAATACAAAAGATGTAAAGTCTCCATCTTTTTATTTATTTTTATTTTTTTAATTAAATCATAGCTGTGTACATTAATGCGATCATGGGGCACCATACACTGGTTTTATAGACCATTTGACACATTTTCATCACACTGGCTAACATAGCCTTCCTGGCATTTTCTTAGTTATTGTGTTAAGACATTTATATTCTACATTTACTAAGTTTCACATGTGCCCTTGTAAGATGCACCACAGGTGTAATCCCACCAATCATCCTTCCACCCATCCTCCCCCCTCCCTTCCCTCTCTCTCACCCTTCCCCATATTTTTAGGTTATAACTAGGTTATAGCTTTCATATGAAAGCCATAAATTAGTTTCATAGTAGGGCTGAGTACATTGGATATGTTTTCTTCCATTCTTGAGATAATTTAGTAAGAAGTATATGTGCCAGCTCCATCCATGTAAACATGAAAGAGGTAAAGTCTCCATCTTTCTTTAAGGCTGCATAATATTCCCTAGTGTACATATACCACAAGTGATCCATTTGTGGATCGATGGACACTTGGGCTTTTTCCATAACTTAGCAATTATGAATTCGGCTACAATAAACAAATTGTATATCTTTGTTATAATGTGATTTTTGGTCTTCTGGGTATATACCTAGTAGAGGAATTCTAGGATTGAATGGAAGATCTATTTTTAGATCTCTAAGTGTTCTCCAAAAAACTTTCCAAAAGGAATGTATTAATTTGCATTCCCACCAGCAGTGTAGAAGTGTTCCCATTTCTCCACATCCATGCCAACATCTCTGGTCTTGGGATTTTGTGATATGGGCTAATCTTATTGGAGTTAGATGATATCTCAAAGTAGTTTTGATTTGCATTTCTCTGATTGAGGATGATGAGCATTTTTTCATATGTCTATAGGCCATGCCCCTGTCGTCTTTGAGAAGTTTCTCTTCAAGTCCCTTGCCCAGCCTGCAATGGGATCACTTGTTCTTTTCTTGCTTAGACGTTTGAGTTCTATGTGGATTCTGGTTATTAAACCTTTGTCAGAGATATAACCTGCAAATATCTTCTCCCATTCTGAGGGCTGTCTGCTTGCTTTACTTACTGTGTTCTTGGCTGCGCAGAAGCTTTTTAGTTTGATCAGGTCCCAGTAGTGTATTTTTGAAGCTGCTTCAATTGCCCGGGGGGTCCTCCTCATAAAATACTCACCCAGACTGATTTCTTCAAGGGTTTCCCCTGTACTCTCTTCTGGTATTTTTATAGTTTAATGTCTTAAGTTTAAATCTTTAATCCAGTGATAGTCTGTCTTAGTTAATGGTGAAAGTTGTGGGTCCAGTTTCAGTCTTCTGCAGGTTGCCAGCCAGTTCACCCAGCACCATTTGTTAAATAGGGAATCTTTTCCCCACTGAAAGTTTTTAATTGGCTTGTCAAATAGCAGTAAATAGCTGGGTTCATCTCTTGGTTCTCTATTCTGTTCCAGACATAAACTGCTGTTTTTGTGCCAGTACCATCCTGTTTTGATCACCATCGATTTATAGTATAGTCTGAGGTCTCGTATCGTGATTCCTCCTGCTTTGTTTTTATTTCTGAGTAATGTCTTGGCTATTCGAGGTTTATTCTGATTCCATATAAAACAAAGTATTATTTTTTCAAGACCTTTAAAATATGACAGTGGAGCTTTAATAGGGATTGCATTAAAATTGTATATTGCTTTGGCTACTATGGACATTTTAACAATGTTGATTCTTCCCAGCCATGAGCATGGTATGTTTTTCCATTTGTTAACATTTTCAGATATTTCTTTTCGTAGAGTTTCATAGTTCTCCTTATAGAGATCTTTCATGTCCTTTGGTAGATAAACTCCCAAATATTTCATCTTCTTTGGCACTACTGTGAATGGAATAGTCCTTAATTGTTTTCTCAGCTTGACACTTGTTGATATATAAAGGCTACTGATTTATGAATGGTGATTTTGTAACCTGAGACACTGCTGTATTCCTTGATCACTTCTAAGAGTTTTGTAGTAGAATCCCTGGTGTTTTCCAGATATACAATCATATCTTCTGTGAAGAGTGAAAATTAGATCTCTTCTGACCCTATATGAATAACCTTGATTGCCTTTTCTTCCCTAATTGCGATGGCTAAAACTTCCACTACAATGTTAAAGAGCAGTGGAGACAATGGGCAGCCTTGTCTGGTTCCTGATCTGAGTGGGGGATTTCAATTTAACTCCATTCAATACGATATTGGCTGTGGGTTTCCTGTAGATGGCCTTTATCAGTTTAAGAAATTTCCCTTCTATACCGATTTTCTTAAGTATTCTGATCATGAAGGGATGCTGGATATTATCAAAAGCTTTTTCTGCATCAATTGAGAGAATCATATGGTCTTTCATTTTTAATTTATTTATGTGCGGAATTATACTTACAGATTTACGGATATTGAACCGCCTTGAGACTCTGGGATAAAACCGACTTGGTCATGATGTATAATTTGTTTGATGTGTTCCTGGATTCTGTTTGTTAGGATCCTGTTGAATATTTTTGTGTCTATATTCATTAGTGATATTGGTCTATAATTTTCTTTTCTTGTTGGGTCTTTTCCTGGCTTGGGGATCAGGGTGATGTTTGTTTCATAGAACGTGTTGGGTAGTCTTCCTTCTTTTTCTATATTTTGGAACAGGTTGAATAATATAGGTACTAGTTCCTCTTTAAAGTTTTGGTAGAAATCTGACGTGAAACCCTTCTTCCAAGCTTTTCTTTCTAGGGAGATTTCATATGGTTGATGCTATTTCAGAACTTGATATTAGCCTGTTCAACATTTCTACTTGATTCTGGCTAAGTCTTGGAAGGTGACGTGCTTCCAAGTATTGGTCAATTGCCTTCAGATTTTCATATTTCTGAGAACAAACTTTCTTGTACTATTCACTAAGGATTTTTTGAATTTCTGAGGAGTCTGTTATTTCATCTTTGTTGTTTCTGATTGATGAAATTAGAGAATTTACTTTTTTTCCTGGTTAGGTTAGCCAAAGGTTTATATATGTTTTTACCTTTTCCAAAAACGATCTTTTTGATTTATTGATCTGTTGTATAATTCTTTCATTTTCAATTTCATTTAATTCTGCTCTAATTTTGGTTATTTCTTTTCTTTTACTGGGGTTGGGGTTGGAATGTTCTTCCTTTTCCAGTTGCTTGAGATGTCCCATTAAGTTGTTAAATTCCTCTCTTTCCATTCTCTTAAGGAAGGCTTGCAGTGCTATAAAATTCCCTCTTAGGACTTCCTTTGTGGTATCCCAGAGGTTCTGATAATTCGTGTCTTCATTGTCTTTTGGTTCCAAAAATTTGACAATTTCCATCTTATTCTCATCTATAACATATCTACATTCAGCATAAGGTTATTTAACTTCCTGTTTTTGTGTGAGTATGCAGATTCCTGTTAATGAGTTCCACTTTTATTCCATGGTGGTCCAAGAAGATGCAAGGAATAATTTCTATTCCTTTAAGTTTTACTGAGGTTAGACTTGTAACCTATAATCAATTTTCGAGTATGTTTTGTGGGCTAATGAGAAGTATGTGTATTCAGTTTTTTGGGATGAAATGTTCTGTAGATGTCTGTTAAATCCAAATGTTAGATGGTTATGTTTAAGTCTACATTTCTTTGTTCAGCTTCTTATTGGAGGATCTATCCAACACTGCCAAAGGAGTGTTAAAATCTCTGACTATTATGGAGCTAGAGGAAATCAAGTTGCTCATGTCTGTTAGTTTCTCTTATAAACTGAGGCACATTCTGGTTGGGTGCATAAATATTAATAATTGAAATCTCATCATTTTGAGTATTACCCTTAACAACTATGAAGTCATCTTTCTTATCCTTCCATACTTTTGTTTAAAGCTTATTGTATCTGCATTTAGAATTGCATCACTTGCTTTTTTCTGATTATCGTTTGCCTGAAATATGGATGACCATCCTTTCACTCTGAGTCTATATTTATCTTTTAAGGTTAAGATGTGATTCTTGTATGCAGCAAATATCTGGCCTGAGTTTTTGTATCCAGTCAGCCAATCTGTGCCTCTTTAGAGGACAGTTTAAGCCATTCACATTAATGGAGAATATTGATAAGTCTGGTAAAATTTTGGGTATCGAGTTTTTCAAAAGTCCAGTGGACCTTTTTAATCTTTTTGCCACTGTGGAAATTGGAGTTTGATCAAAAGTTTCTGAGTGAGTTTACTTTTGTGGTAGAGGATTGGGCTGGTCATTATGGAGGATTGGTCTGAGAATACCCTGAAGGGCTGGTTTGGTTATGGCAAATTTCTTCAACATATGAATGTCATTAAAGTATTTAATTTCTCCATCATAAATGAAACTCAGTTTAGCTGGATAGAGGATCCAGGGTTGAAAGTTAGTTTAGGAGATTAAAAGTCGACCACCCTCTCCTGGCTTAAAGTTTCAACAGAGAGATCTGCAGTCATTCTAATATTCTTCCCTTTGTAGGTAATGGATTTCTTATGTCTGTCTGCTTTAAGAATTTTCTCCTTTGTATTAACTTTAGTGAAGTTAATTATGATATGCCTGGGGGATGTCTTATTTAGGTTGAGTCGTTCTGGGGTTCTGAAGCTGTCTTCTATCTGGATTTCAGAATCTCTTGGCATGTCCGGAAAATTCTTTCATAATTTCATGGAGAAGGGCCTCTGTGCCTAGCAAAGCCACTTCATCACTTTCAGGGATTCCAATGAAGCGGATATTCGCCTTCTTTGAATTATCCCAGAGTTCTCTGAGAGAATGATCTGCTTCTGCTCTCCATTTCTCTTACTCGTTGAGACTTTAGGAGCGTTCAAATGCTCTGTCTTCAATGTCAGAAATCCTTTCTTCTGCCTGCTCCATTCTATTACTGAGGGATTCTACTGTATTTTTCAGATCTTTGAGGACTACAAATTCTTGCTTCAGTGTGTCAAAATCTTTGGTTTTGTCTTTAAATTCGTTGAATTTCTCCTCGAATTTCTAATTCTAAATTTTTGGTTTTTGTTTTTTTTTTTTTGAGGTTTTTTTTTTTTTATTGTTGGGGATTCATTGAGGGTACAATAAGCCAGGTTACACTGATTGCAATTGTTAGGTAAAGTCCCTCTTGCAATCATGTCTTGCCCCCATAAAGTGTGACACACACCCAGGCCCCACCGCCCTCCCTCCTTCCCTCTTTCTGTTCCCCCCCATAACCATAATTGTCATTAATTGTCCTCATATCAAAATTGAGTACATAGGATTCATGCTTCTCCATTCTTGTGATGCTTTACTAAGAATAATGTCTTCCACGTCCATCCAGGTTAATATAAAGGATGTAAAGTCTCCATTTTTTTAATGGCTGAATAGTATTCCATGGTATACATATACCACTGCTTGTTCATCCATTCCTGGGTTGGTGGCCATTTAGGCTGTTTCCACATTTTGGCGATTGTAAATTGACCTGCAATAAACAGTCTAGTACAAGTGTCCTTATGATAAAAGGATTTTTTTCCTTCTGGGTAGATGCCCAGTAATGGGATTGCAGGATCAAATGGGAGGTCTAGCTTGAGTGCTTTGAGGCTTCTGCGTACTTCCTTCCAAAAAGGTTGTACTAGTTTGCAGTCCCACCAGCAGTGTAAAAGTGTTCCCTTCTCTCCACATCCACGCCAGCATCTGCAGTTTTGAGATTTTGAGATGTGGGCCATTCTCACTGGGGTTAGATGATATCTCAGGGTTGTTTTGATTTGCATTTCTCTAATATATAGAGATGATGAACATTTTTTCATGTGTTTGTTAGCCATTCGTCTGTCATCTTTAGGGAAAGTTCTATTCATGTCTCTTGCCCATTGATATATGGGATTGTTGGCTTTTTTCATGTGGATTAATTTGAGTTCTCTATAGATCCTAGTTATCAAGCTTTTGTCTGATTGAAAATATGCAAATATCCTTTCCCATTGTGTAGGTTGTCTCTTTGCTTTGGTTATTGTCTCCTTAGCTGTACAGAAGCTTTTCAGTTTAATGAAGTCCCATTTGTTTATTTTTGTTGTTGTTGCAATTGCCATGGCAGTCTTCTTCATGAAGTCTTTCCCCAGGCCAATATCTTCCAGTGTTTTCTTTCTTGGAGGATTTTTATTGTTTCATGCCTTAAATTTAAGTCCTTTATCCATCTTGAATCAATTTTTGTGAGTGGAGAAAAGTGTGGGTCCAGTTTCAGTCTTTTACATGTAGACAGCCAGTTCTCCCAACACCATTTATTGAATAGGGAGTCTTTTCCCCAAGGTATGTTCTTGTTTGGTTTATCAAAGATTAGGTGGTTGTAAAATGTTAGTTTCATTTCTTGGTTTTCAATTCGATTCCAAGTGTCTATAACTCTGTTTCTGTGCCAGTACCATGCTGTCTTGACCACTATGGCTTTGTAGTACAGACTAAAATCTTGTATGCTGATGCCCCCAGCTTTATTTTTGTTACAGAGAACTGCCTTAGCTATACGGGGTTTTTTCCGGTTCCATACAAAATGCAGAATCATTTTTTCCAAATCTTGAAAGTACGATGTTGGTATTTTGATAGGAATGGCATTGAATAGGTAGATTGCTTTGGGAAGTATAGACATTTTAACAATGTTGATTCTTCCAACCATGAGCATGGTATGTTCTTCCATTTGTTAATATCCTCTGCTATTTCCTTTCTGAGGATTTCATAGTTTTCTTTATAGAGGTCCTTCACCTCCTTTGTTAGGTATATTCCTAGGTATTTCATTTTCTTTGAAACTATGATGAAGGGAGTTGTGTCCTTAATTAGCTTCTCATCTTGACTGTTATTGGTGTACACAAAGGCTACTGACTTGTGGACATTGATTTTATATCCTGAAACATTACTGTATTTTTTGATGACTTCTAGGAGTCTTGTGGTTGAGTCTTTGGGGTTCTGTAAGTATAAGATCATGTCGTCAGCAAAGAGGGAGGGTTTGACCTTAATTCCAAATTTTGAATTGCTCCTCGAAGTTCTAATTCCAAATTTTCCTCCTTTCTGTTAATCTTGTTTGCAATCCAAATTCTGAATTTGATTTCTTACATCTGGGCCAGCTATTTACTAATGGGATCTTCCGTTACATCTACCACATCTTTCCTTGGGGGGAGTTGATCTATTCTGGTTATTATTGTTACCAGCATTTTCCCGCTTTTTCCCCCCTATACAGTGGAATAACTCTGGTAACATGAATAACCAGAATATTTTACACCGATTGACTTTTCCCCTGGAGCTTTGTCGAGGACCTGTACAGTGCTACGGTCTGAGAAACTGGGGACCTGTTTGGTGTGGTGGGGCTAAGTGGCTCTGTCTTGTTTTCAACTGGTCTCTGTCCAACCCTGTTGAAACAGTTACCCTGGGTTGAAGTCTCAGCTGTGGAGAAATACCAGCAATTAAGTTACCCCACCCCCTATAGGTAACAATTGGGAAAGGAAAATCAAACCGTCCTACAACCACACACCCAGGGCACCCGTTGGGTAGTCCTCGGCGATTGGCTCAGTTCAAAAGGTCCAAATCAATTGTCTCAGTCAGTAGCTGTCTTAGGTGGGAGAGTTTAAAAGGTCTCTGGCAACTAGATCATAGGGGTCTGCTGACAACTCAAATATGATTTGCTCCAGTGCTCCGTGAAGTCAGGAGGACCCACCCAGCAAATATATTAGTCTGTGAAGTTTGATGCCTCCTTCCCCACCTTGCACCTCTGTCACACCCAGTCACTGGTAACCCTGCAGGGTTGTGACCCAGTTGCCTCCAACGAGCAGATACTCCAGGGGTTTGCACCTGCCTGAATCACAAGGAAATCTATGTCTGCTCAGCCAGGCCGCTGCTGTCTGTCTCTATCCAGCAGGGGGAGGTGAGGCCTGACAACCTTGGGTGCTTGATGGAGGCTGGTGGGTGTTCACTCAATTCAGCCCCGCGCCTGACCGACGTTACTGACAGAATAGAACAACTTTGCGGGAATTTGTTTCTGTCCTTGCTAAATTCCCCTGTAGAAGGGAAGTGGTTTTGAGTTCCCAGAACCTGTGCTTCAGGCCCTGTCTGTGCTGTCATACAGTCTCAGCTCTTTGTATTCGCAGCATGGTTACCTGTCAGATCCAGCCTCTGAATGCCCTCCTTTGTTTAAGCTGATGGTCCCCTGGGGCCAGGTGTGTCTTAGGCTCAGTAAAGTGGTCCTCTGGGTCAGGCCTGTGTATGCATTTTCTAGTCCCCAGGCTACACCCAGGCCAGTATTGCTTCAGGCAAACCCTTTACTCACGGGTCCTGTATTTCCATCACAGACCTGTTCCACAGTGGTTGCCACCTGAGAAGATGCCCGGCCTCCTCTGGTTGCCTAGCGAGACAGGGGGTGTGACTTCAGAATATCTGGTGGTGAGCCCTATTGTTGCCAAGAAACAGCTGCTACTCTGCGCCTCGGGGCACCCCCGCTCTGTCGTGATTCCCTCTCAGCCAAGTGTACTCTCCTCACTCCCATGCTGCACAATCAGCACTGACTAGCTGCAGTTCAGGCCCTGTCCACATCCCTTGAGAAATCACCCAAGAATCTGGACTCCTGGGGGACAGGCCTCCAGACCTCAGAGCAAGAGTGGAGGGGAGTGCTGGGAGCTAGGAATTGTAGGTAGAGAATATATACAGTTCTATACAGTTTTATGCCTGGCAGGAGAATGCCATGGCACCCTGGTAGGGGAGGTAGGTCCAGTTTTTAGAGGGTCTCACCTGTGGAGTATAGTGGGAGGACCTTTGAACTCTGCTCGTTTGTTTGTGGGGCACTCTGAGCCATTCTAATGGGAGAAGGGACTCCTGTCCGCTTGGTGATGGATTTTGTACCTTTGTTTGTATCCTTGTGGTCGCAGCTTGCCTCAGTGGGGTTTGTGTGCGTTCTTCAACCTTCTCTCTTGGTGCAGCTCTAATCCACCAGGTTACTTGCTAAATTTCTGTCCTTTAATTCTCCTTCTGGATGGTAGCCTCTGTGGAAAGCTGGCTTTAGTAAGCCATCTTGTCTCCACCCCCATCTCCATCTTTTTAAATGGCTGAATAGTATTCCACGGTATATGTCTGATTTTTTAAGAAACTTAAGAAATAAGGCCAAATTATTTCACCAGGTGGCTATCACTTTACATTTCTACCAGCAACATGGAGGACAATGGTATACCTTTGATTGTCATAAGTACACAAGTGGTAGTAGAAATAGTATATAAGTGGTAGTGATCTCTGCAGTAACAAATATTCCAAGATCTTGCTGGTTTATAATAAGCATTTATTGTTGCTCATGCAACTTATTCATCTAGAGTTGGTGGAACTGTTCTGTATTTTTTTGTTCACTCTGGAACTCCAGCTTATGGAGCAGGCCCTATGGGTAGTACTTGCCTTTTGTAATTGCGAAGAAAAAGACAATATAGCCAACCACAATCTGGTTCTAAAAGCTTCTGCTTTAAAAAAAAAATGCACATCAATTCCACATTTGTTTATTTGATCAATCTAGTCACATGGTTAAGCCTGTTTTTTTTTTTTATCTTGAATTTTTTTTTTTTTATTATTGTTGGGGATTCATTGAGGGTACAATAAGCCAGGTTACACTGATTGCAATTGTTAGGTAAAGTCCCTCTTGCAATCATGTCTTGCCCCCATAAAGTGTGACACACACTAAGGCCCCACCCCCCTCCCTCCTTCCCTCTTTCTGCTTCCCCCCCCATAACCTTAATTGTCATTAATTGTCCTCATATCAAAATTGAGTACATAGGATTCATGCTTCTCCATTCTTGTGATGCTTTACTGAGAATAATGACTTCCACGTCCATCCAGGTTAATACGAAGGATGTAAAGTCTCCATTTTTTTTAATGGCTGAATAGTATTCCATGGTGTACATATACCACAGCTTGTTAATCCATTCCTGGGTTGGTGGGCATTTAGGCTGTTTCCACATTTTGGCGATTGTAAATTGAGCTGCAATAAACAGTCTAGTACAAGTGTCCTTATAATAAAAGGATTTTTTTCCTTCTGGGTAGATGCCCAGTAATGGGATTGCAGGATCAAATGGGAGGTCTAGCTTGAGTGCTTTGAGGTTTCTCCATACTTCCTTCCAGAACCACAAGACTCCTAGAAGTCATCAAAAAATACAGTAATGTTTCAGGATATAAAATCAATGTCCACAAGTCAGTAGCCTTTGTATACACCAATAACAGTCAAGATGAGAAGCTAATTAAGGACACAACTCCCTTCATCGTAGTTTCAAAGAAAATGAAATACCTAGGAATATACCTAACGAAGGAGGCGAAGGACCTCTATAAAGAAAACTATGAAATCCTCAGAAAGGAAATAGCGGAGGATATTAACAAATGGAAGAACATACCATGCTCATGGATGGGAAGAATCAACACTGTTAAAATGTCTATACTTCCCAAAACAATCTACCTATTCAATGCCATTCCTATCAAAATACCAACATCGTACTTTCAAGATTTGGAAAAAATGATTCTGTGTTTTGTATTAAGCCTGGTTTTAATGAATGGGAAGGCATAACTCCCAAGGAGGAGACGGAAAAACAGATGGTGAAGATGAAGCATATAATCTGCCAAACCCAGAGAGAAGGTAAATGGCCAGAAGTGACCCAGGACCCTGTAGAATGCCATCATTCACTTATTTATAAACACATTTTTAATGAACACTTACTATGTGCCAGTGATAACATGTCTCTCATCATGTCCAGCAAACTTGACTGGACTGGTTCACATGGTAGGGCAGGGAAACAATAGGAGATGTAGATCCCTGGAAGCTGATGCTCGAAATTGGTACAACAGCACCACATTAAACTGGCCAAAGCAAGGCACAAATCTTGCATGGTTTAAAAAGATGAGGAAATAGATTCCACCTTTTCATATGTGGAGCTGAAATGGATGCAAAAAAGATGAATGATCATCATCATTTTTACAACTAAACTGCAGCACATCAAAATGTCAATTATTATAGAAAGCTGGTGTCACACTGCTTACATATCTACATTGAAATCTTCCCTCAAAAATAGTGTGTTGGGATAAAGCCAGGATGAAGATGATTAAAAATTGCAGTAGGAAAAGTAAAAACTGATCCAGTCCGAATAATCCAGTGAATTGTTTTAGATAAATTTCTAGTAACTCTTAAGATACTATAATAATTAGTGTGGGAATTATGTTTGAAATTCCACATTCTAGAGGACTGAAAGTATGTTTTTTTAAGGTGGCATAGAGGCAGTTTTGTTACAGTCAGACTTGGCTGGGAATGGGGGCTCACACCTGTAATCCTAGCACTCTGGGAGTCCAAGGTGGGAGGACCACTTGAGCTCAGGAATTCAAGACTAGCCTGAGCAAGAGCAAGGCTCCATCTCTAATAAAAATAGAAAAATTAGCCAGGTATGGTGGTACATGCCTATAGTCCCACCTACTCGGACGCTGAGGCTGGAGGATTGCTTGTGCCCAGAAGTTTGAGGTTGCTGTGAGCTAGGCTGAGGTCATGGCACTCTAGCCCCAGTGACAGAGTGAGACTCTGTCTCAAAAAATAAAATAAAATAAAATAAATACACCTTTCAGACTTACATGGAATTTACACTATAAAATACACCAGGATATAGTCCTAATATATAATACAGAGGCACATGATTCCTGGAACGTATCATGAGCAAAAAGGAGACTTGATTAGGTACAGAATAGGCTCAGGGCCAATTCTGGGCTGATATATTAATTTTCCACTTATTCTCTCATCAACATTCAGAATAAATTGTTTGCTTCTAATGCTTCACTTGAGATAAATGGACAAAATAGAATATTATCATAAAGATCTAGAATTAAGAAAACAATGAAAGATTATTGGAATGCTAATAGCATTAAAAGATCAATAATTGCCATATAAATGACAAAACCTCCCTTTTAAAAACCTCATCACTTGCTTGGGGATGTACCCTTTAGAGTGGTTTTCTGTACTGCTTTTAGCTGAATTTGCCTGCACAATACACAGATGTCCTCTGATATTGCCTCTCACCTGCAGTGGCAGCATTAGCCACTGATGAGAGACTAAAGATATTAAAACCTATAAGGGCCCATTTTGAAGATCACTCATATTTTATAACAGAACAAATCGAAATGAAATCAAATGCCTGAATTTGAAAAACAAACTACTCACTTTCCATATTTGATTTAAAAATTATATTCAAACCAATCACCATAATAGGCAATGTCAAACAGGGCCAATTAATATGTATTTTATATCTAACTATAGAAATACTCAAATATAACTTTATATAAAGGAGAGTCGTGCCAGTTGTTAGCCAAGGAGATGGGGGAGAAACACCCATGCTTGTCTGTCTTTTCCTAAGGAAATGTATGGAACAAGAAAGGAAAAGACACAGTTCGATTCTGTTTCCGCTGATTTGCTGCCACTCACAAGACTGACAGAACTTCATACCTGAGGCATTAGTATTAATCATTCCGCAGCTGTTTCCAATTTACCTCTTGAGCTTTCCAAATGTTAATAGCACTTACTATTCTGGAATAGCAACAAGAAAAGTTTTGAATAAAGATTTAAATATTTATTAGGAAAGATATAGACCTACTTACAGATGACATTACAAACTACAAATCAAGGAGAATATGTGGCCTAGATTACGCAAGAAAAAATAGACATGTAAACTTTTCTATTTTTAAATTTCTCCTAAACCTCATATAGAACTATTGGGTTTAAACAGTAACACATAAGAGTGTGTTTGAAGTGTGCTTATAAGAATTCTTGTAGGTGGGGTGGCGCCTGTGGCTCAGTGAGGAGGGCGCTGGCCCCATTTACCAAGGCACCTGTAGTCCCAGCTACTCAGGAGGTGGAGGCAAGAGAATTGCCTAAGCCCGAGAGTTGGAAGTTGCTGTGAGCTGCATCGCCTCGGCATTCTACCGAAGGTGATAAAGTTAGACTCTGTCTCAAAAAAAAAAAAAAAAAAAAGTAGGAATTTTCACAATACTTACAAAATTCTTTGACAATTAGATGTCCCCAAAACAGTTTTCCTAAGCAAGTGAAAATTTATTAACATTTCCCAGGTTTAAAAACAAAAAAGTAAACGTTGGTTTGTGGGTTTAGTATTTCATTTGTAAATCAATCAAGAAGGAAAATGAAAAAGTCCGAGGTGGTAGAGTTTGGAATTTTTGTTTCCTTTAAATCTCATATTGAAATTAGATCCAAGTGTTGAAGGTGAGGTACGGTAGGAGGAGCTGGGGTCATGGCTGGCAGAGCCCTCCTGAATGGCTCTGGTGCCCTCCCCAAGCTAATGAGGGAGTTCTCACTATAAGCTGATGCAAGAGCTGGCTATCTAAAAGAACAAGGCCCCCTCCTTCTCTTTCTTGCTTGCTCCCACTTTGTCTTCTGCTTGGATTGGAGGCTCCCTGACGTCCTCACCAGAGGCACATATTGGCACCATGCTTCTCGAACAATCTGCGGAACTATGAGCCAAATAAACCTCTTTTCTTTATATTATGAATTAATAAGCCTTGGGTATTTCTTTATAGCACTGTAAAACAGACTAAGACACTGAAGGTTTGGGGCCTTGTTTTTTTGTTTTTGAGAAAATGACATTTGCTACAACCTCTATTTGTTCTCTTATATTTTTATTTTTAGGAATGGCAAATAAATATAATTGTAACCTTAATGCTTTTGAATGAAGACCAGGGAAAAAGTTCAACACCCACTACTTCTCTATTCTACTGAGAGTTTATAGAGTTTCAAAATTAATTTTAGATACAAAAATTGATTCCTTTTAAGGTGGCTTTAGAAAGCCTTGGGGGGGGGAAGAAAACCTTAAGTGGTAGGTAACTTAATCTATCTCTAAACTTTAGTTTCCACAACTAAAAAAAATAAAAACATGGCCTTCCTCATAAGAGTTGCACTATGGACTAAAAATTATATGTATTTTAAAATTAAAAAATAGTCAACTTATCTGAAGTAAAAAATCCAGGGTTGGAAATAAAAGCAATATCTAACAAGAAAGTATATAATGTTGGTCTACATTCTTTGCTGGCTAGCTAGCTGTCTGAGAGAATAAATACTTCAACTTCCTTTTCTTTATTTCTTAGATCCTCTAAGATCTCACTGCATGACCAGAGACCAATGGGTAAGGTGGTCCACGGATATGATCCATATTAGGTCAGCCTCATGGAAAAAAGAGCAGGGCAGAAAAGAGTAAAGAGTGACTTTGAACAGGTAAATGGAAGATACCTGACACATTTTTCACTGGTGTTTCCAAACATCACAATGTTTAGCCCACAAAAACAATTACAAAACTTTTGTTTACTCTTCCATTGACTTCACAGTCACACAATTCCTACCACACCAACGTCTTCCAAACTAGTAGGAAAAAAGTTCTCTGAAAATGTTCTTCTGATTCCATTCAGTCCAGCCTTTTCCTCTTCTCCTTATTCTAGCTAACAGCCTCCCACAGAGAATCTGGCAATGGCAGAAATCTCTTTAACTATATGATTTCAAAGTCCATGATCTTCCTATTGCACAACTGTTTCTCAATGTAGTATGTGAATGAGGAATGAGATCGGGTAGGATCCATTTCGGGATTATCTTGCTAGTTCTTTCAAAATTATTAAAAGTTGTTTGTTCATCCTAGTTATCCTGTTAGGTTCATAAAAATTTTAGCAGGAGGAAATGGGCTTTCTAATATAGCTCTCCTTCCTCTACACTCTCTTCTTTGAAAGCTACCTTATTTCCTTTATGCTATTTTTTATACCTTGAAAACCCTTTCCTCTTTTTCTGTCTAACTCATACTCATCCTCTAAGGTCCAGCTAAAAATCTAGCCTTCTCAATCAAGGTTAGATACAAATATTATAGGCAGATATTAATACCCACTCCTCTGAACATCAAAACTACTTTGTCAATTTCTTTGACAGTATATTTTGTTTGGTTGTTTACCTTTCCCTTTTCTCTCTTTTGGGCTAATTGAGGAAAAGGACCATGTTTTATTCATCTGCATTCACGCAACTCAGCACTATACAAGGTGCACAGTAAATACTCACTAAATATTTGTACAATTATATTGCATAGCTTTCCATGTGC
Source organism: Nycticebus coucang (assembly GCF_027406575.1). NCBI lineage: Eukaryota > Metazoa > Chordata > Mammalia > Primates > Lorisidae > Nycticebus > Nycticebus coucang. The sequence continues at coordinate 77,554,296 of NC_069784.1, read as the reverse complement.
TTAGCAAGATATATAGAGAATCTGTTACTTTTTGAAAACTTAAAGTAACAGTTAATTTGGGCCAGGAAAGAGTTGTTCACTGAAACTCCAAATTCTGTTGTTATTTATAGGTATTTAAAAAAATTTTTTTCCAGATTTTAGTGATCAGCCCTTTATCAGATGCATAGCATGCAAATATTTTCTTCCATTCTGTAGGTTGTCTCTCTGCTCCACGGATTGTTTACTTGACTGTCCAAAGGATTTTTAATTGTAGCAGGCCCCATTTGGTAATTTTTGTTGTTGCTGTGATTGGCTTTGGGGTATTCTTCATAAACTCTTTGGCTAGGCCAATGTCTATACAAGCTTTTCAAACATTTTCTTCTAGAATTCTTACAGTTCCATGTCTTAAGTCCATTATCCATCATGAGCTAATTCTTGTGAGTGGTGAGAGGCAGATCCTGTTTCAGTCTTTGACGTGTGGTTATTCAGTTTTCCCAGCACCATTTATTGAATGGAGATTCTTTTCCCCAGTGTATGTTTTTGTCTGCTTTGTCAGAGATCAAATGGCAATACGAGGATGCATTCATACCTGGAACTCAAACAAATCAAGAAAAAAATCAAACGACACTATAAAAAAGACATGAACTAAATTTTTTTCAGAAGTAGATAGACTAGTGGCCAATAAACATTATAAAAAATGATCAACATCATTTAATAAATGATCATCATAATAAAAAATTATCAACATCAGGGAAATGCCAAATCAAAACTACAATGAGCTATCACCTAACCCCAGTGAGAATGGCATTTACTAAAAAGTCCCAAAACAACAAATGCTAGCATGGATAAGGACAGAAAGGAACACTTACACACTGCTGGTGGGCTGCAAGCTAGTACAACCTCTTTGGAAAGTAGTATGGAGATACCTCAAAGAGCTAAAAATAGACCTACCATTTGATCCAGCCATCCCACTACTGGGGTTTTCTCAAAGGAAAGAAAAAGGCCATTTTATCAAAAAGACACCTGCCTTTGAATGTTTATAATACAACAATTCACAATCATGAAAGTGTGGAAACAACCCAAGTGCCCATCCATACGTGAGTGGATTAGTAAAATGTGTATGTACACCACAAAGTACTACACAGTCATAAAAAAAAAACAAAACCCAGTGAACTAATACCTTTTGTAACTACTCGACTGGAGCTGGAGATGATTCTTCTATATAAAGTATCACAAGAATGGAAAAGCAAACGCCACAGATACCCATTACTAAACTGGAACTAATCATTCAATACTTACAGAGATCCATGGAAGTAAAACTCACCCGACACAAGAGTGTGTTGAGAGAGGGAGGGGACAGGTAAATTTATACCTGACAGGTACACTACACACAATCTGAGAAATGGACACACTTATAAATTTGACCCAAACTATAAAAATGTATAAACATGTATATGAGAAAATTTTAAAAAAAAAGCAATTCATGTAACCAAAACCTTTGTACCTCTATAATCTGATTTTTAAAAAAATTTTCCAGGGCGTTGGCTGTGGCTCAAAGGAGTGGGGTGCTGCCCCCATATACCGGAGGTGGTATCAAACCCAGCTCTAGCCAAAAAAAAAAAAAATACTGCAAAAAATAATTTTTTTTCTCAGATTTATTAAGTAGTTTGCAATAAAATTAATGCCAAGAATTAAAGCATTAAGCTCTCTAAAGTAACAGTGTCTAGGTTAATTGGGAAATGTAATTGTAAATTTTCACAGTAGACAAATAGAACTACTGAAGAAATCCATCTTACTAAATGTAGTTATTTGCAAAGCACATATTAATCTTCTCATGCCAGATAAAACTTTGTCTTTAAACTTTTACCTAATTGATTACTTTGGCAACAGAGCTGTAATTACAGCTGCAAATTTTAAAAGAAATGTCAAGATATTGAAGTCACATGATCTAAAAGTGTGAAAGTTCCTTATTTGTTTGTGTTAAACCATTTGGTACATAACGCCCTTTGCAGAAAAAAAGAATGAGAAGGAAAAGCGTACATGTTACAACTAAATTTCTGAACTCTTTTCAAATATCACCCCCAGCCCAAATCTAGTCTTCTAAGGGGAAGGGCCTCATCATTACCCTTTTAAGGTAGACTCTCCAAGGAACTAGGACATCCTAATAATTTAGGTCCAATTTTATTTGGTGATAACATATTTCAAGATTTATTTAATGATGCTATTTATAATTCCCTTGTCCCCTAACCATCTCAGTGACTATGATACTACTACTATCCTCAGAAGTACAAAATCAACCTTGGTAATTATTCCCTGTAGGGGGATGTGAAGATTATTTCCTCTATCTTCAATGAATTTCATACAAATTTTTATTCAGAATAGTAAGAAGCTTGTTTTATAAGAACACGGATTGATGACCCCAATGAACACAAAGATGCATTTAATATCATATAGACAAGGGGGAAATCCCAAGGTGAAATAATTTAGGCAGTCAAATCAATTCCACAGACTACAAGAAAATGACCAGTTGCTAAGAAACAACAGACTTGAGAATGAGCAGGATTAAGAGAAAGGCTCCGGGCCCTGCCCAGGGCTCTTGCAGGAGTCTGATTAATCAGTTGTAAGGCAAGGCACCTGCTGCTGCCTGGGAACACAATAGTCACAGTTTTGGTTTTAGAGGACACTGATCTATTACAAACACATAAGTGGGAAAGGGAACTGTCATATATACCATGACATTTAACCTTCAACTCTCTAAGGCAATTATGAGGATATATAGATATGGACTGATACATTTTTCAAAGCGAAAATATGAAACAACATCATTTCTAAAATTTTGTTAACGCTGGTGAAAGTTAAATCATGAGAAAGTAGTTGTGGAAAAAACAAATTGGAATCTCTAAAAATAAAAATGTCATTGCAAAGGTGAAAAAGTTCACCTTAAGGCATATATTTTTATGTCACTGAAGAATGATGACAGCTTATGGGGAAATTTTGAAACATAATTGAAAATTTGGAATGAATTCTGTGTTTTCTTATATTTTTCTCAACTAAAGATTTTGGTTTGAGTTATATTTCCTTTGTTACTTTAACCTGCCTGAGGTCATAATGTTCAAATTGTAACATCAAAAAACATTTTCTGTAACAACCAACTGTGATACCTCAAACAGAGGACTACTCTTTGAGATTTGAAAAAGCAACAGGAAATGACTGCCAAAAGTTAAAAAAAAAAAACAACTCCCAGCAAAGAACTAAAGAGTAGAAGTTTAGAGCACATAGTATAAAAACAAAAGTGACCTTCCAGAGAATGCCTAATTTTTCCAAAGATTGTCAGGGGTCCTGGTAGGCCACTTTCACAAAATACAATCAGCCAGAATTCATCTTGGAAATAATGGCAAAGCTTCGGAATGCAGAGAACTTAGGGCCCAGGAATTGTTTGAAATTCATAGTTCTGTAAGATATTGCACTATTCCAGCTAGGAACCTTATGAAAAAAGTACTAATTTCTAAACATCATTGTGTAACTATTAATAAGTCAAGACATGATAAATATTATGGAAAAAGACTACAAACAATAGAAATAAATTGTATTTTTCCACTAAGTTATATGCTACCTATACATATATTGACAGGATTTCTTTTAACAATCATAAAACTGGCTGAGTAGGTAACAAAAAACTCCCTATATCAAAACGTAAAGTAATTTTAAAATGAAGAAATGTTTAAATAATAAATGACATTAGTAAATTATAAGGAAAAAAATCCCAAATTAACAGGTGTATGCTATATATTACTAAAAAATGTTTTATATCAAGCAATATCATTGGAACACTAAAAACAAAAATCTAGATTGTTTGGGAGATGAAAAAAAGATAGTGTACATGAAAGTACCTTGTAAATGTGAAGCATTCTTCATAAGAAAGGAATTGTAATATTCCTTGTTCTGGGAGTTGACACAAGGGATCACAAATGCAGAAAATTTCAAATTAACAGGTATATAATTCCAGAAAAATTCCAGAATTTTTCAGAATATATTTCATACAACTGCCTGATTTTAACTGTCAGTCCAAAAGAATTATTTTCTTCTTGCAATTTCCTGATGAAGTATTTCTTTTTACCTTAAGTGCTACATTTCCTAGGAAATTTTAAGGGGGAATGTTAAAGAGGGAAAGATCTATTTACTTTTTCTGTGGCTCGTCTAAACGGCTTTTAGCCTCTCTTAGTTTGAATTTCCCTGAATACCAAGTCTGAGATGAGAACTTGCGTTCAGGGGAGTTTATTGCACAGAGGAAGTGAGATGAATAGGGTAAGATAATAAAGGGGTGAGTTGGTGAGGCCACTTCTGTAGTAACTGAGGCTCGATTCTACCAGACTGCTGTGAAACACACACTGAAACTTTATCCACTGAGCTTAGCCTCCATTGGGTTAGTGGCTGCCCAGAGCACCAAGTCCTTCATACCTCCAGGCTATGATTATATAGGACCAAAGAAGCTTCTGCTACATTGGCAAAGACCCTGGGGTAGAAAGAAGATGAACACAGTCAGTGAATCCTTAAGGCAGGAAGCAGCCAGTGTGAGGCAAGTCTGAGGGCAGCAGCTGAATTTGAATGTATCAGTTTTCTATTGCTGCATAATAAATCACCACAAACAGCAGCTTAAAACAGCACTCACTTAACAGCTCACACTATGCAAAGGACAGAAGTCCAGGTCTGGTATAAGTAGATGCTCTGCTCAGGGTCTCACTGGACTGAAGTCAGGGTGTCGGGCAGGTGGCACTTCTCATCAGGACTCAGGGTTCCCTTCCAAGCTCACTGGTTATTAGCAGAATTTTCTTGTAGTCCTAGGATTGAAGTTTCATTTTTTAGTTCTGATCTCAGTTCCTTGCTACTGCCCGCATTTCCCGGCCCTTTCCGAGCCTACCCCCAGATCCCTGGGCAGTTCACAATATGGATGTTTGCCTTGTAGACCAACATTCACTCCCTGTTCTGGGGGTGAATCTCTCTGACTTTCTCTTCTTCCACCAAAGGAAAAAATTCTCAGATTTTAAAGAGTTTATGTAATTTGGACAGATAGTCTCCCGTCTTACGATCAATTGATTAGGACTTTACCTGTATCTGCGAAATCCCTTCACATCAGCACCTACATTAGCATTTGAATAAATAACTGGGAGAAGGATTGTGCACACTAGGGGCCAAGAACTATCTTAGAATGCTGTCTACCCTAACTCAAACATTAGCTGAGGGGATGGGACATGAAAAGCATTTGCTGTAGCAATTTTTAAAACTGAGCTTGTTTTTTTTGCTTAGCAATTTTAGAATAGAGATGCAAAGTAGAGTAAGATGAGTCTGAGTTAAGAAGTACCTCCTTAAGTTTTGTTTAGAGAATTAATTGATCATATTTTTATGTTACTCAAGTAAAGAACCAAATAGGATAGATCTCAACATCCATGGTAACCTAGGTTTTCAATTATTTCCTTTAATATCTTCTACATAGAGTGCTTAAATAGGTATGTCTGTTAAATAAGGACAAATCCAGAAAACTGCGCTTGAAGAACCGTGTGACTACTAAAAAAGATAAAGTGGGAGATTCTAAAAGATTTATTTCCCATTTATGCTGTTTTGTGAGCATTAATTGAATGAATTACAACAGACTCAATTAATTTTTTAGACATAATTGTCATATTTTATCTAGCTTATTAAATCTAACATTTAAATTAAAAAACCCAGTTACTATAAATTAAGTATCTGCCAATTTTATGGCTATGAACACATGCTAATCTTCATGGTGGAAGATGAGCCATGTAGATTATAAGAAACTGAACTATATTTAGAAGCACATTACTAGAGCTGGGTATTTAAATATTAGCTCTGCTAGACCTTGTATGAAGTTATTTTCCATTTTGTAAAATGTATGTTCAACAGTTCTTCTGATTGTATCATTTAACGGCTGGGGAGCCTAGGTGACATTACCTAGTTCAAGGCAGACAGCAGCAGTGTTGCATTGTGGTTACTGGCACATAAAAGCAGCACTCTGGTTTTCCAGAATACATTTTCAGCTCTATAATGTATCTCTGGTCATCTCTGCTGTGGTTTCCTAAACAGCTTCCTGAACTATTGATGAGCCAAAGAGAAAGAAATGGAAATACGAATTGCAGGGGATGCCTTTCTTGTTCTCATTGCACCCTGATCATATCCGTGCTCCCTAGCTTGAAAGCACTATCATACATACGTGTGAACATTTACTATAAGCCAAGCACTCTGCTGAGAACTTCATTTCTATGCTTTATCCTCATTTAATCTTCATGAAAATTTTATGAAATAGGCATTAATGATATTCTCATTTTACTGTTAAGGTGACAGAAGAGATTATGTAACTCGTATATGGTTAATAAGGTTATGTAGCTAATAATAAGCTCATTAGGATTCAAACTCAGGCAGACTAACTTCATAGCCAGAATACTGAACCTTATGCCATACTATTAGGAATGTAGTAAGTAATTTTCTAAAATTGCTACTCATGGTCCAGATAAGTTAGTAAACTTTCCCGCAGGTCCTTAAAACGAAGATTACTGGAGGATACAGCTTTATAAAGTACTTCCACGCACATAAATGTGCCACCAAGTACACTTTAATATAAGCATTTGAAGATCCCAATGCTTCTCTTTCTCTTACATAACATTCCCTTTATTGAGCCATTGGTAGAACTTTTGTTATCAAATGTTGATTTTTCCAATTGGAAAAATGATTATAGAATTATTTTCTACCCTTAAATTTAAAAATATGACAACCACAGAAATTTTCTCAGGATTGGAATTTATTTCTGTTCATTTTTTTAGATGCCACTTATTAAAAATAAGGCAAATTGTCTCACAGCCCATAAAGTAATACCTGATGAGGGCTCTGTGGCAATGTTATGGTGGCACACAGCTCAGACTCCTAGGCTCCCAAACTCACCACCTAGTTCTCATTGCCCTCACTCAGGAAGGATTTATGAGGGGAAAAGTTTCTAGGGTAATCACTTACAGAAGGAAAATGATAGAAAATTACTACCATATACATTTACTATTATTTGTCAAAGACAATTTCTATCTGGAGGGAACAAAGTATCCTCAGGAAATAGATGACTCCTAAATGGCGATTCGTAGTTCGACTGCCTTGACTCACATATTCTAATAACAGAATGTTCAGCAAAGTCTTTAAATTGCCCATGTGGATTGTGTAAGACATAGCAGGCTAGAAGAGACTGAGAACTGAACCACTGAAATGCATCATGGAAACAGTTTTTCACAGAACTATTTCAAAACGTAGTGTTATAAACTTCCAATCTTCATCTTGCAGAATTTTATATAAAATTGAGAAACCAACAGTTAAGCTCATGCATCCGCCTATCCTGGGATTGGAAGTGATATTCCACAACTATCACCTAAATTCCATCAAGACATTTAGTTCAACTCTTGCTGAGATCTCAGAATTTCTCTCACAATACAAAATCATTCATTTCTTAAGCAATGAATAAGTTTTGCTTAGTATAGATAAATTTGTGGGCTCAGTATTAATATGTAATTACAATGTAAGACTAATATTACTGTGATATTTTTCCAGATTTTGCTGAGTAGTATTTTTAGATATTCAAAGTAATAATTATAGGATCAATAAAAGAAATACATTACTTTAAAAGATACTTTAAGTAAATGAGTCACGTGAGTGATTTGGACTGTCAGTTGAAAACCTTGTTATGCACATAATGTTTGCAAGTTCCTGTTCTAGGCCCTACTGAGAGAGACAATGAGTATACAATTATCTCCTAAACAGATTATAATCTACAGATAAATCACTAAGAGCACAGTTCCATGGAAGTTATGTAGAAGGTAATTACCTCTTTAAATGAAGTGGAAAAGTTTTCTGGTTAGTTTTTTTCAGTATTTTTTTCTTTAGAATAGTAATTAAAAATCAAGTTACAAAGTATTATACTCAAGTTTTATAGTGAAATGACAAATAAACATAAATCAAATTTTAAATCATAAAGAGATGCAAGATATTCCATAACAGTTTGTATCTTGAGGGAGAGAGAAAGTCTTTTCTGTGAAAGACAAATGATAGGTTCTCTCTCCTTTTGGTTAAATGTATATATATTATTATCCCCATTTGGTTAAATGTATACATATATATATATTAGCTGAAATTCTGATTATTTTTATTATTTAATGCCATACCAATTCTTATATGATAATTTTGCTAGCACTACTTAAATTCTGAAGTCATACTTCTTCTGGTTCAAGCTCCCATCTGGAAAACAAGGAAATAGCCCAGCAAGCAAGCTTAAGTCAGAACATAACAGAACGTGTGTGTGTGTGTCTGTGTTTAGCTGACTCAGAGATAACTGATATATATATAACTGGACACCCATAAAGTTCATGTGCAATTTAAAATAGACAACTATTTCAAACGTACATAAACTGAAAAAAAGCAAATGCAACAGACGTATGTTCTTCATTAGGCAGACAACCCAAGAATTGGGAGGCAGTGTTTGTGGGGGGTGCCCTTAGATGACAGGCTTATTAAAAGTCCTCTTATTAAGTGAATAACTTATTAAGAGCCTAACCTCTTTTTCCTAAATAGAGGTAATACAGCAAGTAATTCATTGGGTTGTTGTAAAATAACGTACATCAAGCAGTGAATGTGTCTTAGTCTGTTTTGTGTTGTTATAGCAGAATACCTGAGACTAGGTAATCTATAAAGAAAAAAAATTATGGGCTCACAATTCTGGAGTCTGGAAAGTCCAAGGTGAAAGGACTGTATGAGGTGAGGGCCTTCTGGCTACATTAACATGATAGAAGACACTGTGTAGTAAGACAGAGAGATAGAGCAGGCTGGTCTTGCTTTTGCAACAGATTCATTCCTCACAGTAAAGAACTAATCCTGCGATAAGTACATTAATCCATTCATGAGGGCAGAGCCCTGATCACCTAATCCCTCCTCAAAGTCCCAGTTCTCCATACTATTGCATTTGAGATGAAGTGTCCAACACATAAACTTAAGGAAAACACATTCAAACCATAGCAGAATAGTAGCAATTACATTTTGTGAGCAATAATTGAAATAGTGGAGGTATTATTTAATCTTTGTAACAACCAAAAAATTAAATATTATTTCCCCATTCTTTAGCTTATCAAGGCTCAGAGAAGCCAGATAACTTGCTCAAGGACACCACCCAGTAAAGCTAAGATTTGAGTCCAGATCTGAGTTTTCACTTATATCAAACTGCCAACTATATTCTACTACACTGAAAATCTCCCAAGGAATGGATTTTTACTTTTTTTTTTTTGTAGAGACAGAGTCTCACCTTATCACCCTCGGTAGAATGCCTTGGCGTCACAACTCACAGCAACCTCCAACTCCTGGGCCCAGATGATTCTCTTGCCTCAGCCTCCGGAGCAGCTGGGTCTACAGGTACCCGCCACACCACCCGGATATTTTTTTGTTGCAGTTTGGCCCAGGCCAGGTTTGAAGCCACCACCCTCCGTATACAGGGCCGGTGCCCTACTCACTGAGCCACAGGCACCACCTGAATTTTTACTTTGTTTCATTCATAGTCGCTGTATTAGTTTCCTAGGACTACTGTAACAAAGTATCAAAACTGGGTGCCTTAGAACAACAGGATTGTATTGTTTCTCAGACCTGTGGGCTGGTTGTTTCTTCTCAAAATTGTGAGGAGGGATCTGTTTCAGGCCTCCTCCTGGCCTCTGGTAATTTGCTAGCAATCTTTGTTATTACTTGACTTCTGTGGCAACACCCAGATTTCTGCCTCCATCTTCACATGGTTTCTTCCTACATGTGTGTCAATGTCCAAATTTCTTCTTGTAAGGATGCCAGTTGTATTAGGAGCATACTCTACTCCAGTATGACTTCAATTTAACTAATTACCTTTGTAACAATCTTATTTCTGAGTTACCAGAAACTAGGACCTAAATATACTGTATGAATTTTGAGGGGTATCTTAATCTGTATGTGTTGTTATAAAGGAATACCTGAGGCTGGACCATTTATAAATAAAACAGGCTTATTTTGGCTCACAATACTGCAGGCTATATAAGAAATATGGCACCAACATCTGCTTCTGATGAAAGTCTCAGGAATTTTCCATTCATGGCAGAAGATGAAGAAGAGCTGGCATGTGCAAAGATCATATATGAGAGTGGGAAGGAAAAAAAAGAGGGAAATACCGGGCCTTCTTCAATAACCAGTTCAGGGTGAACTAAAAATGAGAAGTCACCCACCAAGCTGTTCACCAGGGATCCACTCCCATAATTTAAACACCTGCCACCAACCCCCCCCCCCACACTCTGATTTTACTGGGGGTTAAATTTCAACATAAGACTTGGTGGGGGCAAATGAATCATATCCAAATCATAGCAAAGGGACACAATTCCCCTCATAACAGGCCCCTTGAAGGGAATAAAAAATCCTTTCACATAGACAGTGGACGATCTTATAATATCACCTTTCACTGAGCTATCACCTGCCCCCAAAGTGATTAGTGTGTTGACGTGGCCATTTGCTGCTTTGCATTTTGCTGGCTTGGGCTGCTTACTGAACTCTAATTGTGTGGTCAACTGTGGTGTCCCAAACTGGCTTTCTGATCTGTTATCAACCCTCAGCCAGCATTCTCGGATGGTTCAAAGCCTCCACCATCCTTTATTGAATACTTAGATATTCCACTTCCGCTGGAAAGCCGGGAAGATCTGACCTGACTGGTAATTACTCGCCTGGCTGCAAATGCTGCTTTATCAATATTGCCTTATCATTGACATTTCTACGCTCTATTTCAGAGGTCAGCAACTTCTGCTTTAGAGTTACTTAGAAACAAAATTTTCTACTTTTCCCTCTGAGTGGCAAACTCTTTGTTTTAGTCTCTTCAGGCTGCTATCACAAAATACCTTTGGCTTAGTAATTTATAGACAACAGAAATGTATTGCTCACAGTTCTAGAGGCTGGGAAGTCCAAGTTCAAGGTTACACCAGATTTGGTATCTGGTGAAGGTTCATTCCTTACAGATGGCGCCATCTATGTGTCTTCATATAGCAGAAGGAACAAACAACCTTCCCCAAACCTCTTTTATAAGAACACAAATTTCATTCTTAAGTGTGGAGCCCCCATGGCCTAATCACCCCCAAAAGGACCCACCTCCAAATATCATCACATTGGGGATTAGGTTTCAACATATGAACTTTGGAGGGACACAAGCATTCAGACCATAGCATTCTTCCCCCAGCCTCCCAAAATTCATGTCCTCACATGGAAAATATATTCATTCCATCCCAGTAGTCTAAAATCTTAACTCATTCCCATATCAACTTAAAAGTTTAAAGTCCAAAGGCTCATCTAAAAATCATCTAAATTAGGTATGAGTGAGACTGAAAGTATGATTCATTTTGAGGCAAATTTATCTCCAGCTGTGAGCCCATGAAATCAAACAAGTTACATGCTTCTAAAATACAATGTTGGGCTATGCATAAGATAGAGATAGACATTCTCACTCCAAAGGAGAGAAATAAGATAGAAGAAATGGGTAACAGGTCCCAACCAAATACAAAAAGGGTATACATTAAGTCTTAAGACTCCAGAATAGTCTTCTTTGACTCTATTGCTCCACCTTCTGGACACACTAGGGTGGGGGTTGGGCCCCCACGGTTCCAGGTAGCCCCAGCCCTGTGTCTTTGCTGGAGACAGCCCACAAAGCAGCTCTCTTTGGTTATAGTCTCGTAACTCCTAAGTTGGTGTCACACATTGATAGCTCCACAGTTCTGTGGTCTCAAAGGAGCCTGCTTCCATGGCTCCACAGGGCACTGTCCAAATTGGGAGTCTCTGGTGCAGCCACAACCCCATGGCTGAACTAAGCATATCCTCATAGGAAGTTATCCAAGGGGCCCCAAAATTTATGGCAGACCTCTGCCTATGTCATGTGTCGAGCTCCTAATTGCTCCATCCTTTGAAATCTAGGTGGAAGCAGCCATGCCCCCAACACTTATGTGCTCTACCTGCCAGGGGAGATGGCTTTATATGGACACTGCCAAGATTTATCATCCATACCTGCCAGAGGGGTTGCTACTATAGTATTCACCACACCTGGGGAAGCTGAGGAGTGTAGCATCAAAATGCAGGGAGCAGAACTTTGAGACAGCACCTGGCGTAGAGTACCAAGGGCCCCTTGGTAGTTATCCTTTGTAACTAAAGTGTCTCTTTTCACATAGTTCTGTCCTCCAGGCCTTGGCACTCTGGGTCTGTGATAGAGGTGGCAGCCCAGTGACCTACATGCCTTCTGGGGCATTATCTTGATGAATAATAATAGGCTTTCACAATCCATACGATCATAATTTCCTTGTCAAATTAATGGACAAGGGTATGTTTGTTTGGCCACACCCTTACTGTTCTCTTCTAAGTATTTTTTTTTTTTTTATTCTTTACAACATGGCCCAGGTAAAATTTTTCCAAATCTTCTCATTCTGCTTTCTTTTTGATTATGGATTTTGTCTTTAATTAATTTCTCTCTTCTCTATCAATGATGGCACAATCTCAACAATTTGCTTAGGTATTTTTTCCATCAAATATCCTAGTTCTTCATTCTTAAGTTCCTCTTTCCACAGAACACTAGCCCATGAACACAATGCAGCCAAGTTTTTTGCAACTTTATAAACAGTTTCGACTTTCATTTCTAATAACATGTTTCCCATTTCTACCTCAGGTCTCATCAGAATAGCCAACACTCTAATCATGAGCACTTAGGTAATTTCTAAGATTGAGGCTTTCTCTATAGTTCCTCCATGCTTCTAAACCCTCCAACCTTAGATCATTAAGAATTTCCCTCCTCAGCAGTGTAAAAGTATTTCCCTCTCTCCACATCCACGCCAACATCTGCAGCTTTAGGACTTTGTGATATGAGCTAATCTTACTGGGTTAGGTGATATCTCAGGGTGGTTTTGATTTGCATTTCTGGAATAAAGTATCACAAGAATGGAAAAGCAATTATCCAATGTAATCACTACTAATATGAAGCCAGTAGATGATCTAATGTATGCCCACACAGGAGAAAAACTCATTTCAATTCAAGGAGAAAAGCGAGGGAGTGAGGGAGTGGGAAGGGTGGAGTGCTCCACTGAATGGGCATGGTATGGGGGTGTTTGGCACACCTCTTTTGGGTGTGGGACATAACTACAAGAGGGACTCTACCTAGCAAATTCAAATATTTTAACCTGTTTGTACCCTCACATTAACCTGAAATTAAATTAAAAAAAAAAAAAGAATTGCCCTTAATACGCCATTGACAGCAATGTAGGCTTTTACTAGCAGTCCCTTCCAAATTCTTCCAGCCTCTACTTATTACCCAGTTCCAAAGCTGTTTCCACATTTTCAAGTATTTAGAGCAGTACCCCCACTACTGTGTATCAACTTCAGTCTTAGTTGGTCCAGGCTACTATAACAAAATACCTCAGACAAGGTAATTTATAAACACGAACTTATTGCTTATTGTTCTAGAGGCAGAGAAATCCAAGATCAAGGTGCCAACAGATTTGGTGCCTGGTGATGGCCCCATTTCTCAAAGATGATACCTTCTATGTGTCCTCACACTACAGAAGAGCAAAGCAGCTCCTTCAAAACTATTATATAAGGACATTATTTTCATTCACTGCAGCAGAGTCCTCATGACCTAGTCACCTTCAAAAGGCACCACCTCTTAACTTTATCACCTTGGGGATGAGGTTTCACCATATGAATTTTGAGTGGACACAGATGTTCAGAGCATAGCACTATCCATGCTTGCAAATATAGTTTTCTTTTACTATTTTTAATTGACACATAATAATCGTACATATTTATGGGATACTGTGTGATATTTGGGTGCTTATATACAATGATCAAGTCGGGGTAATTACCACATTTGCCTTCTTAAATATTTATCACTTTTGTGCGTTGGAAGCATTCAAAATCTGCTTGTCTAGCTATCCAAATATATATATTAAGCCTAGATGACATTATTATTTTTGTTGTTGTTGTTGTTGGGGATTCATTGAGGGTACAATAAGCCAGGTTACACTGATTAGGTAAAGTCCCTCTTGCAAGCCTAGATGACATTATAATGAGACCCCATCTCTACAAAACAAGAAAAATTGCCAGAGGCCGGGTGTGGTAGTTCATAGCTATAATCTTAGCACTTTGGCAGGCCAAGGCAGGTGGATTGCCTAAGCTCAGAAGTTCAAGGCCAGCCTGAGCAAAAGCGAGACCCCATCTCTAAAAATAGTTGGGTGTTATCCCAGCTACTTAGGAAACTGAGGCAAAAGGATCAGTTGAGCCCAAGAGTTTGATTTATACTCTGAGCTACCAAGGGTGACAAAGTGAGTCTCTCTCTCTCACAAAGAAAAATTAGCCAGGAGTGGTTCAATGTGTCTGTCGTCATTCCATGTGTCTGTCGTCATTCCCACTACTTAGGAGGCTGAGGCAGGAGGATCACTTGAGCCCAAGAGTTTGAGGTTATCATGAGCAATGATGTTGTCATTGCACTCTAGTCCAGGCAACAGAGTGAGACCTTGTCTCAAAAATTAAAAATGTATACGTACAGGGTGTCCATATAGTTCATGTGCAATTGAGTATGTTAAACTATTTTAAATTGCACACAAACATTATATCCACCCTGTAAATATGTACATAAATATATATATATATACACATTAAATTGTTAATTATATTCACCTTATAGAACACTAGAACTTATTCCTCTTATTATGGTGCACTTTTGTTTTCATTAACCAACTGTTAGCTCTCCCCTCACCCTATTTACCCACTTCAAGTAACCACTATTTCAGCCTCTACTTCTATGAGATCAATATTTTTGGCTTCCACACATGAGTAAGACCATGCAGTATTTATCTTCCTGTGCCTGGTTTATCTCATTTAACTTAATGTCCTACAAGCTCATCTGTATCACTGTAAATGACAAAATTTCATTCTTTTTATGGATAAATAGTATTACACTGTGTTTATACACTACATTTTCTTTGTCCGTTCATCTGTTGATGGACAGAGGTTGATTCCTTGGCTATTGTGAATAGTGCTAATAAACATGAGGGTACAGTTGCCTCTTTAACATACTGACTTGCCTTCTTTTAGATATATACTCAATATTGGGCTTATTGGATCATATGGTAGTTCTATTTTTAATTTTTTTAGGAACTTCCATACTATTTTCATACTAGCTACATATAGCTACATATGTATACTAATTTACATTTCCACCAACAGTGTATGAGAGCTTCCCTTTCTTTGTATCCTCACCAGCATTTTTTATTTTTTTTAAATTTATTTATTTGCTCATTTTTTTTAGGAACTTCCATACTATTTTCATACTAGCTACATACTAGCTACATATGTATACTAATTTACATTTCCACCAACAGTGTATGAGAGCTTCCCTTTCTTTGTATCCTCACCAGAATTTTTTATTTTTTTTAATTTATTTATTTGCTCATATTTTTAAAGACAGGGTATCACTATGTTGCCTAAACTGGAGTGCAGTAGTACTATCATGGCTCACTGTAAGCATCCTCAACCTCCTGGGCTCAAGCATTACTCCCCTTCAGCATCCCAAGTAGCTGAGACTATGGCCAC
This sequence comes from Nycticebus coucang, assembly GCF_027406575.1. Lineage (NCBI taxonomy): Eukaryota > Metazoa > Chordata > Mammalia > Primates > Lorisidae > Nycticebus > Nycticebus coucang. Next base: position 77,538,660 of record NC_069784.1, on the reverse strand, counting down.
ATGCCACCACGCCTGGCCTATTCTATTTTTTAAATTTTAAAACATTAATTAATTAATTTATTTATTTATTGCAGAGATGAGGACACACTATGTTGCCCAGACTGGTCTCAAATCCTTGGCTTCCAGCAATCTGGCCTTCCAAAGTGCTGGGATTATAGGCATGAGCCACTGCACCTGGACTTTTTTGTCTTTCTAATAATAGCCATTCTAACTGGGTGAGATAATATCTCACTGTGGTTTTGACTTGTATTTTCCTGATGATTAGTGATGCTGAACATTTTCATATATCTTTTGGCAATATGTATGTCTTCTTTTGAGAGATGTCTATTTTAGTTCATTTGCCCATTTTTTAATGAGATAATTTGGGTTTTTGCTATTGAGTTGTTTGAGTAATATGGTCATTTTCACAACATTCCTTGTTCCGATCATGAACGTGGGGTGCTCTTCCATTTGTTAGTGTCCTCTTCAATTTCTTTTGCCAATGTTTCATAGTTTCCTTATAGAGATCTCTTATTTAGCTGGTTAAATTTATTTGTAGGTAACTTTTTAAGCTATTACATACATGAGATTACTTTCTTAATTCAATTTTCCACTAGTTCATTTTTGCACATTTTTAAGTTTTTATCACTAAAGACATTCACTATCATTTCTACACCCAAAGGTTAATTGTCACTACCAATGTGACATATTTTTGCCTCCAGATGTTTATGTGTGTTTATCCTGGTCATCAGGACAGCATCACTAATTGACTCTTGAGGAAATCAGTAAATCAGCCCTCCCTTAGCCAATCTTGGAAGACGACAAGGCACTTTTTTCTACAAGTGTCCACATCTATGTTTCTAGGCACTACCTAACTTATTCAATTTATTCTTGGTTTCTAAAATTCATGACATAATCCCAACTAAAAGCATATGTTGTATCTGTGTTAGGTTTCTCTTACCATTAAGGAGGAAATATGTCTAGGCCTGAAATGTTATACATTTTTGTTTATGAGTATACTGTTATTCAGAAATAATAAATTCAAAAATATAATAGTACAGCATTCATAAAAATATATATATCATATATATAAAACATCTGTATGTCCATGGGTTCCTCAATAAATAATTCCACTTAATATGGATTCTCAGAGAACAACAAAAATAAAAGAAAGTTTAAGAGCTCCATCTATAGGGTCCGGCATAATTGAGTTCAGGTCCTATTTCTCCCACACCCTTGTTCTGTGACCTTAAGCAAGTTAATTAACCTATAACCTCATGGGCAAAATGAGAGGGCAGGGGGAACACCTACTTATAGTTTGTATTTGTGTAAGGTAATATTCCTAAAATTTACCTAGTAATAAAAATTACCTGGAAAACATTTAAAATACAGAGTCTGACACCCTTCCTCTGGAGACTAGGATTCAAGAGATCTAGAACTAGATTGGCTCATGAACCAATTTTTTTTTGTAAGTTTTTCTAAATGATCAGGATGATCAGGCATGTTTAGGAAATATTGCTGTACTGCAAAGTTCATATTCTATTCAGAAAAAATGTTAGTGTTATTTCTATTTTTTACCTTTGCCAAAATTTATTTTCCTAGAGACCCATGGGAAGGAAAATACTCACCAAGCTAGTTTCTTCTTTCTGGTCACACCACTAAACTATAGCTCCCAGATTCCCTCTAGGAAATCCTCTGAGGTTAACGATGTCAGCAGAAACTGTCTCTTCTTTCTTTTCATCCTTCTCTCTCCAGTCGAATGGTTGCATATACCCTATGGTTAACTTAAAAGTATAGCTTAAAGATAACCAAATTAAATAAATGATTTTTTGCACCAATTTCCACACTATGAGAAAGGAATAAAGCTTTTTTGTTTTAAGCCACTGACTTAACACAGCCACATTACATCATCTAGGATTACTGAAATTGGTCTCATTTCCTTTGTTCAGGCTTCCCATCTCCAATTCAGCTTGCATACCACTGCCTGACACTAATCTTAAAACCACATTTTCATCACCTCACTTGCTTATGTGAACATATATTCATGACGCTTTTTACATATCAAGTCAAAGTTCCTCATCTTGGCATTAAAAACTCTAACTACCCCATCCTAACTACCCAAACTTTACTTTGAGAGTGCCTAAGAGAAACAGAATAGAACTAGGGAGATTATTCATTCTGCCTGGAATTCTTATTTCATGTGGAGTCAGACTCATACAACACAGAATATAATTTTTCTGTTTTTTTTTCAGTAAGGTAACAATATCCTCTTCTGAATAGTAAGATGCCATTGACTGTGGGGCACGTGTCTCATGTTTTTAACACATTCCAGTCTCTGATTAAACAGAGCAGAGACTGGAATGTTGCTGCTTGATTATTGAGCCTAATTCCATGAGATTTTGATCTCTTTTCTTACACTGAAAGTGATGATTTCTGAAATGCAATCCCTTTATACAAAATTCTGTGATAACATTAGGCAAAGTGTTCCATATAAACATTTTGACAGCCTGTTTGCACCAGACACAGCTCAGTTCTATGTGTTCTGATAAATACTTATTACTTAGAAGTTTTGATAAAAATCAAGAAATTACATTTCCCAGTTTATTAGTGACATTGAGCATTTTTTCATGAGTTTTTTGGCCATTAGTCTATCTTCATCGGAAAAGATTTTTTTGTCTTTTGCCCAATATGTAATAGGATTGTTGATCTTTTCTTGATACTTGAGTTCTTTGTAGATTCTGGTTATCTGTCTTTTAATAGATGTGTAGCCTACAAATATCTTCTCTCATTCTGTAGGTTGTCTTTGTTGTGTCTTTGCCTATGCAGAAACTTTTTAACTTTATCAGGTCCCATTTAGTTATTTTTGTTGTTGCTGTGATTGCTTTTGGGGTCTTCTTCATACATTCCTTCATAGGCCAATATCTGTAAGATTTTTTCTGACATTTTCTTCTAGGATTTTGTATTTTCATGTCTTAGGTTTAAGTTTGATATCCATTGTGAATTAATTTTTGTGAGTGGCAAGAGGTATGGGTCCTGTTTTAGTCTTTTACATGTGGCTATCCAGTTTTCCCAGTGCCATTTATTGAATAGGGAATCTTTTGCTTTGTCAAAGATGAGATAGCAATATGAGGATGGTCTCATATCTGTATTCTCTCTTCTGATCCATAGGTCTATGACCCAATTTCATAAAGTCTGAAAGCAACAGATACTAGCATGGATGTGGAGAGAAAGGAAAACTCATACACCATTGGTGGGACTGAAAACTAGTTCAACTTCTATGGAAAGTAGTATGAAGATTCCTCAAAGAACTTAAAGTAGACCTACCATTTAATCCTGTAATCCCAGTACCAGATATTTACTCAAAGGAAAAAAGGTACTTTATTTAAAAAAAGACACTTGCACTTTATTGTTTATAGTAGCACAATTCGCAATTGCAAAGATATAGAGGAACCCAAGTACCTCTAATTTATTGATCTATTCATGTATAGATCAATAAAATATGGTATATGCATACCACAAATTCAGCCATAAAAAAGATAATGATCTATTGTCTTTTGTAACAACCTAGATGGAATTGCAGATAATTCTCCTAAGTATTGCAAGAATGAAAAAACAAATACCACATGTATTCAGTTCTAAAATGGAACTAGTTGATTAGCATTTTTGTGCTCACATAGAATAAAAACTCGGGAGAAGTGGAGGGTAAATTCCTACCCCACAAGTACATTTCATGGCTATATCTCACACTTTCTATGTGAGGGGCACACATATAACTTTGACTTAAAATATACAACAAGCAAACTATGTAACCAAAATGTGTGTACTCTTATAATATTCTGAAATTTAAATAAATAAATAAATGTAAAAAATATGGGAAAGTATTTAAAAAAATTAACCAAATCATTTGATTTTTTTTAATCAAAGGAGAAAAAAGGGACAAGAAAAAAAACATATGAATTACTTAGTCTATCCCATTCATTTTACAGGAGGATAAAATGGCACATGGAAGAAAGAACCAAGAGCCAATGGCTCATATTCTGGTTTCAGTTCCACATGATGGTTTGAACAAGCTGCTTAGTTTCTCTGCACCTCCATTTTTTACCTTTAAATTAGGGGAACAGAATGATATGTAAGACCTGCTCTGGGATTCTAATAGTTCTTTATGCTTAGTAAGTACCTTTTTTCAAAATAAAATAACATTTACTTCTAAACACACATAAAAATAACTTATAACAGACTTTGAAAAATTCATAGCATATCCTGAATTAACACAAATACTATGATATTCTATTTAGCAAAAATATGGCAAAACTAAGTTAATGATTTTAGTTCAGATCAAAATCAATGAATTATAGCCAAACTAAAATTATGAACTGCTTTTTTAAACTGTTATTAATAGATTTTGCCTGCCTTGCTTTTTTAAAATCTATTTTTGAGTATATAATAAGTGAGCTTTTCCCAGTACCTAGAGGTTATGACATAAACATAAATTAGGCACTTAAAGAAAATGAACTTTTATAAGCCACCACATTACTACTTAGTGTATAGAGGAAATAGATTACTAAATGATAGCCATAAGATATTTGTAAAGTACACAGTTTTCATAGTGTCTTATTCCAATAATGTTGCCTACAAACTATGTCTGTTTTTATTCATTATAATTGTATATAACTCAGATGTCAGTGTGAAATCCCTGCCACTTAAGCTTTAAGTAAAATTGTCCTCAAAGTTTCACTGCTCATTCTATAGCCTGTGCAAACCCTCTTCAGGATACCTGTGAATGGGTTGAGGTCTCCTCTTCATTCTCATAGGCAGAGTTTCTGTTTTGCTTCTTTAAAAAAAAAAAAAAAGTGAATTTCAACAGCCACTTCTTCCATTTCTACAAAAGCTACATCAAAGCATTAATGAAAAAAGAACACCTTACTGAAGATTGTAGTCATGAAAAGGAATCACCTATCACTATAAGATGCTTCCTAAGCTTTCTTTTTTCCCAAGGACCCAGGTAAACCTCTCTGGGAGTTTCCCCCACAGAGCACACTTCTCTTGACTTTCTTTAACCTCCAGAGCAACAAAACAAACAAACAAAAAAATCTTTTCTTATTTCATAGAGAGTAACTCAACCTTTTTCCTGATACCCAGGGCCCTGAGATCGTGCCTTTATCCCTAAAGCCTGTTAAGACACTTTTCCTAGATTCTTTCCTTATAAATCAAGATTTTTGTTGTTGTTGTTGGAGCCAATAAACTCCTTTGAGCCATGAGGTGAAATTTTTGGGTCTTGTAACTGGGAAGTTTCAAAAAGTTTTCTCTTAACTTCTAGGACTTCCACAGGTCCCTGAGATACTCTCACTGACTCCTCTACTTCCCTCTAGATGTTGGGTGTTGGCTCTGTTTCCTCAGACCTATTTATGCTGTGGAGGATATAGTGGCAGATCAGAGCCACATCATTAGAACTAACAATTCAAGTGGAACAAGGGATCAACATTATATTCCTTATTGCCATTCTTTAGAAGTGGGATCCTTACCCAAAGTTGGGAGTAGATGTCAAAAATGATGAGACCACAAACACACCGTGAGGGCATAAAAGGGCTTATTACTTATATAATAAGGTTTTCTGGGGACAATAGGGTAGACCTTCCAAGTGGCTTGAGACAACTAGAAAAGGAGACTAACTGGAGGCTTTTATAGTGTTTCCTGTTAACGCTTGTGTGGCTCGAACCTTACATCATGACCAAAGGATAGACATTTTTTTTGTTTGTTTGTTTGTTTGTTTGTTTGTTTTTTATCAGCTTTCCCAGAAACAAAACAAAAGAGAGAGGGTCAAACACCAAAAAAATAGAGTCAACTCTTTATTAAAATACTTCAGGGCAGTGCCTGTGGCTCAAAGTGGTAGGGCGCCAGTCCCATATGCTGGAGGTGGTGGGTTCAAACCCAGCCCGGCCAAAACCCACAAAAAATAAAAAATAAAAAAAATAAAATACTTCAATTTAAGTCATATATCCAAGTGCTGGAATCATCTTTGCATCTAGGAGGATACAACTCTATGATAGATCTTATGCTCACGTGCTTACATCTGTGGCTGTGAGGCTAGATTTTGAAGTTGGCAGCCCCACCAGATCAAATGTAATGGGTGGTGAGGAAAGAGATGTTCCTCAAAGAAAAAGGATCTGGTCTTGCTAGAAGAAGTTGAGGTAACATGTTGATCAGACAAAACAAACCCCATCCCTCCCAAAATGCAACAAACCAAAACGTTAATACCATATCCCAATGAAGAGAATATGAGTCCATCTGATAGGATTTTTTTTAAGTGTCCATTTTGTTATGTGTGATGGGTACCATAAGTAATTGGAAAAGTTGCATAATACAAAAGTCCCTAGAGTTTGGATTCAGAATGTGCTAGGCAAGAATGTAAGACTTTTCACTAACTGTGGAGACTCGGGCAAAAATTAAAAGTGGGGGGAAGGATAAAATTAAGACTTCAGAGAGTGCTTACTAAGAGCCAATCACGATGCTAGATGCTGCACACACATTATCTCATTTAATCTCCACTTAAAAAACTCCTGTATTTTACATCCACTTTACATATATGGAAAATAAAGGTTAAATTATTTTCTCAAATCTTGCCTCTAGGAATTTGTGGGTCTTGAATTCAACTCAACTGCAAAGCTGGTATATTTAACTGCCATAATTTAAATTTCTTTAGCCTCAGTTCATTCTACTGTAAAATAAAGGTAATAACTACTGAATAGATTTGGGTTTTTTTGTTGTTGAGTTTTTTTGATTGTTTTTTGAGACAGAGTTTTGCTCTATCATGCTGGGTAGAGTGCTGTGGAATCACAGCTCACAGCAACCTTGAACTCTTGGGCTCCACTGACCCTCCTTTTGTTGTTGTTGTTGTTGTCGTTGTTGTTGTTGTTGCAGTTTGGCCAGGGCCGGGTTTGAACCCACCACCCTCAGTATATGGGGCCAGCACCCTACTCACTGAGCCATGGGCACTGCCCTTCCACTGACCCTCTTGCCTCATTTGTTTTCATTTTTAGTAGAGCCAGGGTCTCACTCTTGTTCAGACTTGTCTTGAACTCATAAGCTTAAGCAATTGACCCACCTCAGCCTCCTTAAGTGCTAGAATTTCAGGTGTGAGCCACCACACCCAACCGTTCTAAACAATAAATTATACAGAAGCATTCCATACAATATCTAACACATGCATACTTGATACCATTAATTTCTGTCCTTCCATCTCCAAATATTGAAGATATTTGTGTATATATTTACATATTATCAAGATGAATTTTAAAACATGTATGTTATATTCCAATGGTTATGTTTTTAAATTATATTTTTGAAAAAATATTTTAGAGTGTAGATAGTAATTGTGGTTAAGAGATGTGGTATTTGCAAAGTAGAGAGTAAGCTAAATACAAATTTTAGCTAGATGTCAAATGATAGTGTTAAAATTAATATTTGGTCAAAAAGAAATATCATCATAGAGTCAATTTCTGTGATATAATAATTTATCTAAAATATTATAAAATGTTAAATAATTATAACAAATTAATTATTTAAAACTTTACCAGCCAAAATTTTAAACTTTGGCATACAATATTGAAAGAACCATTAATCACCCTATAAGCTTCCTCATTATGATAACTTAGGTAAAGAGAAGAGAAATTTATGTTAGTGTTAACTCATTTTTCCTTTAATTTTTTCTTCTTTACTCTATGTCAGAGTCAGAAATGATTATATTATTCAATACAAGATAGGGTATGTTGCAATAACAAATTAGCTGTAGAATTTCTGCTTCTCTACCAATCCTCTCAAATGCAGCTCTAAATTCTTTTCATTATATTTACACATAGATTTCATCTCCTCTTTGTCCTTACTGCTACCTTCAGTCTGGTTCTCAAAGAGCTCACTTCAGGCTGAAACACTTAAAAGGATTTTTCAAACTAAGATAATTCTCTCCCTTAGAGGAATGTTTATTCTGTCAAGGAAATATGACTTTTCTGTCTCTTAAAAAATGATCAAAATAAAAATGACAAACAATAGCATTGTGATGATTTCACAACTGTACAAAGAATAGCATTTTATTAGACAATTAAACCAAAATCAGGAAAAGCCAAAATTGCCCTTAAAAATCTATTCAGACCTCCACTTGAGACAACATTTAATTCGTAATTTAATAAGTCCAACAAAACCAGTACTGGAGAATACAATTATTTTGATTGAGCCCCATAAAATATTGGGTTTGTGTTTCAGAAGTTATGAATGAAAATTCTGTTCAACATAGCAAGGCACTCATACCAGGAGAGATATGAGTAAATTAGTTGTGGTAAGAGGAGATTCAATATGCCTTAGAATATACATGAAAGAGACAAGGTCATATTGGCATTTTGGAAAGACTATTCTCATTTAAAAGTAGAAAATGCCAAGAGGAAAGAGCCCAGCATGAGGCAGTGATATCCCACCAATGCTGATGAGGAGGGAGCAGTTGAATATACGTGAATAATAATCTAATATATCATTCCTTCTTCCAGAACAAAAAAAGTTCTCTATTTTCTCGTTCTGTCTGATAGGAAGAGACAGGAATAATGTTACATGTCATCTAACATTGGCCCTCTCATGTACTTTCCCATGGAAGGACTCTGTTGCTGAGAAGAGCCAGAACATTGGGTAATATCTCAAATATATTATTCCCCAAACAATTGCTAATATCATATAGTCCAAGCCCATGGTAAGGTCTGTACTAGTTCAAATCATTTTATTCTTACCACAACCAAGTATTACACTTCATTAATTCCTATATTTTAGCTATAAACAATAACACAATTTAGAAACTTTACCAAGGTCACCCAGGTAAATAAAAGAAATAAACCAAATTCTACACAATTCAAGTATTTATAACCAGCAAGAATTCAAGTTCAGCAATAAAATCTAACAAAATATCTTGTAATCCCTGAAAATACACTAGAAAGAGAATTAAAAGTTTGCTGGACTCTAAAGGCTAACCCTTAGCATTTCTTACAGACTTATTGTTTCAAAGAGCATTCGTCACACTGTCTTAGTGGTCATTGACATGCCACTATTTTATTTTGCTTATTGACCTTATATTTTCACTCCAAAATTCATGTTCATGAGTCAGAAACTAGGACATTTATTTAGCATCATCCAGGTTCCAGAGATAAGGCATTGCTATCTGTCATGGTAACTTTATATCTTAATTTGGAGAAATCAATAAGAGCAATATGGGCAGTAGTCCTATCAGGAACAGAGATCAGGAATGAGAATGTGCTTGTATGAAAAAGGTAATAAAAGGGCCCCTGAAAGACATATACACAAACCATAAATCCCAGGGGAAGCCCCCAAATCTGCCACCATAAGTTATTACCATCACAAGATGTAAAATCAGTGATGGCAACAGCAATGACTCAAGTTAATTGAATTCTGAACTCTCTCACTGTTATCTTCACACCCAAGATGGTGCCCAAGCACAGTCTTTCTCTGACTGACATCATCTGTATAAGGCCTTCTCCTCTCTTCCTTCATATTTTGTGTAATATGTTAAATAAAATGAATTTTTTCTTTATGTAAGCAATTCACAAAATGGCTGAGTGAGTTTTGTGGTCTTTGCTCACTTTTTCTTTAAAACTATCCTTACTTTGAAACCAGTCCTTCTTATGTTATAGGCCAGGCACTGTTTTAGGCTCTGGCATGCAAGAGAGACATGTCATTGCTTTGTAGAGTTTATGTTCTAGATGAGAAATATAGGCAACAAAAAATAAACAAATGAATGACTGTCTTATACAGTGACAGTTGCTATGAAGTATGTGATGATGGCTGAGGGGGGAAGCAAATTAAGACTAAGTATAGGGAAATAGCTTTATTTAGGAATAAATATCAGTCAAGACAGTCAGCATGCTGCTGTGATAACAACCTCAAAATCTCAGCAGGGCTGCCTGTTCCATGTCAGAACAACTCTCCAGAATAATCAACATTTGTACTGCTACTCAGCAATGCATGCTGGTGGGGTCTCCTGTAACTAACGGTACCATCTGAAATAGCCCCGTCCTTACCTTATATGACAGAAAAGACTGGAAAATAGCACATTTAATGGCTTTTCTCTATCATCCTTCCTTGCAGCCCATTGGCCAGAACCAATCTCACAGACCTGCCCAATACCAATCGTTTGTTGGTACTCTTCTCTCAGGATGTGCACCATGTGACTTGGTTCACAAAGACTATCTTGACCTGTGCACTTCTATGTTCATCTTCGCAACCTCCTCCCCTTTCAAAGTAAAGTGGAATGTGTTCAGATCTTTACATATCTGCTTCTACTTTCTCTAGGACAATTTTTGCCTGTTTCATATCTCAATTCATCTTCTCTGGGAATGTTCTGTGACTCTCCAAAGCTGGGTGAGTGTTCCCTTCTGTGCCCCCATGGTACCCTATGTTTACCTCTGCTAGTTTGTTACTTGTTTCCCTGATAAGCTCTCCACTAGACTGAAAATTTATGAAGAGCATAACTATGTCCTCCTAATCAGGAATTTCAACACAGTTCTTAAAACAGAGGAGGCAATTAAGTATTTTTTCAAAGAAAAATAGGAAAGAAAAGGATAAATTATATGCTAGATGTATTAAATGTAGTAGACTGAGAATATAGTATAATTCAGAAAAAAAGGAATCATGGGAACAATCAGGTTTGATGCAAGAAGAACAGTAACTGTAATTTTTGAATGCCTATTATGCTAAGTGTTGAGCTGAAAGTATTATGGATATTCAATTCAGGTTCGGACATAGTGAATTTGAGATACTATTTAGAACAATCATATACACACATCCAAAAGTTTAGACTGAAATCCAGTTGTTATGGATGAAGACACAAAGCCTTGAGATTCATCCACCAGCTGATAAATGATGCCATAGCATGGGTTCCTACATCTCAAGTTTTGCATCAAAATAGTTGATAAGAATATAATATGGAGGCAAGGGTAAGTCAATAGTCAGAAGTGGGCAGGTGACCATGAAGAAAAAATATCCTGAAGCCAGATATCATTGAGAACTCTATAAAGGGTATATTCTTTGCAAATAAGAGCAAATGAAAGAAATGTGAGGTTCAAATTAATTCTATTACATTTTTTATTGGTGTCCACCTTGATTTTACTATTCTGAGATGCCCCACCCACAACATTTTTATAATACAAGCACAATTTCATGATGCATTAAAGCTACTACCATTTCTGAAAATTAAGAGCAAAGAAATCTTTATAATAAAGAGCAAAAGAACAATGGGGGTTGAATAGAAAGAAAAGGAATGAAATAGTAGAAAGAAGTAGAGAACATGAGGATGTATTTAGCAAAAAATCTTAAGGGGAAAATATATTTCAAAGGAGAAAAAAAGATAGCTAAAGGGCTAAAGAAGGAACAGTCATACAGATGTGAATATAATCATGGTGAATTGTGATTAATTCCAAATTCATTAAATAAATGAAGTAGCCAGAGGGAATGCAAGAGAAAAGGAAAAGCCAACAGGAACAAATGTAAATTAGTTATTACTTGCTTAATGATGAAGCAATTTTCAATTTACAATTAGCTACTGGGAATTCTCTGAAAAGAAAATTGTTTAATGTACCAGTTAAAATGCTGTTTCCTTCTGATTTTACTTCTTATAGCATTATTCTTTAATGCAAGGACTAGTTAATTGTCAACACAAATCTGCCAAATGCAACATATTTGTTGGTCCTTCTGACTGCAGAAGAATAATATGGCTGAAACAGTCAGTTGAATATATAGTACTTCAGCTGGTGATTACAGTCCCTTTAAATTAGTGCTTAAAACCTTCCTGCCTGTGCCATTTGTGAGGTTATATAGATTGTAGTAAACTGGAGTCAGGAAGCCTTTTGTCTATGTTACCTGAACTCCATTCCTGCAAATACTGCTGTACTGGAGTTGTCCTTCAAGTCTCTATAATTTTGATTTCACTCATCCAGAATTTGCAATATACCAGTGTCCTAAACATTTCCATACATAGAGAAAATGGATAACTGCAGTTAAATGTACCTTTAGTTACAAAACATTCATTTACAAACTTTTACAAAATAGTGTCTATGTCTTGACCACCTCTTTGTAAAATTTTGTTGCAAATATTTTGTAAATAAAGGTATATTTAGCTACAATTTCCAATTTTCCATATGTATGGTGACTTTCTTTTCAGATTAATATCAGTGTACATATGATTAAGTTACGTCGTTTGCATGTCTTAGTTAAAAGTCCAAGTTGTAGCTGAGCCTTTCGCCCAGGAGGTGTGCCATATTTGCCTACATTGTGCCCTTTAGGTGAGAGCTTACCAAGCCCAGCCCCCTCCCTCCTTTCCCTTCTCTCCTCCCTCTTACTTGTATTTAATTGTGTTTTTCTCTTGGGGAAGGGGGTATACAGTTATTCATCTACTAGTTTCATATCAGTATGGTGACATTTGGGATACCCTGTATTAACTCATTCTGGGGTGAAGTTTATTTTTTTTCTAAAACTAAAAAACTCTAAGTTTCTAATTCTAGGAAGTACCTAACCAAGTGATTTTTGAAGTTTGTTCTGTAGAATTGATATTTATTTTTAAGTATTAAACTCAAGAATAAGCTAAGTTAAACAGATTTATTTAATATGCAATTTCTATGTTTTTTAAAATATTTTACTGCCTAGCTAATATGTGATTTTCCCAAAGGCAGTCATACTATGAAGTTGTTCCAAAAGTTATTTGATCTTGGATCCCCTTTTTCAGGGAGTACATTTTAGGAAACATTAATCTAACTTAAAGCATGCCGGTGCAGATCACATTTATTTTTGGAGCATTTACTAAATGACTGGCATTATGTTAGCACAATCTGGAGAAGCAGACTAAATTCCTGTCTGGATAAGACATACATTATTACTATGAAAGAAAAATTCAGGAGAATCTACTCTAGCCTGGGAGGTGAAGGAAGGTTTCTCTGTGAAATGATGTTTAAGCGAAGACCTGCAAGTTGGATATGAGTTTGTTAGATGAAGAGATAAAACAACACCAGATGCAACATATCAGAGGCAGGAGAACATACAGCCAATCTGATCAACGAATAACAATCCAGTAGACATAAAGGACAGGAATTCAGCCCTCATATAGCATACTTTCTATTAATAGTAGGAGAATATATATGGTACACTTTACCCTTCTAATTCTAAACCATGATGTATCTCTTTTTCTAGCCAGTGATAAACTGTTTAAGACCGCTATATTCACAAAAAAATAAGCCCCAAAACAAAAGTAAAAATAAAAACTATCTCCTTGAAGGCACTGGACAGCTACCAACACAATGATGACCTAAGGAAACATGATTCCAGAAAATAAGGGAAGTCCACAGAGGTGTAACAAATATTCGGAGCCTCTTTTACCCTGAAGTATTAACGAGTTTGAAAGCTTCAGCTGAGCAACTAAAAAATTTAGCAGAACACTCAGCATTTTCACAGTAATAAGAGGACAAAACTTATGACCAGGGTTAGCCAGGGAGAAAGGACACAGGTTAAAATACTGAAGGCCTTTAGTTAGGAAAACTAAAGGACCAAAGGAAAATTTCAGTTGGGTAAATCAAAGGATAACCTCTGACTAGAGCAAAGCTAAACTCCAGCTTCAAATCAACTCAATCTCTGTAAATTGTTCTTTCGCAGTAAATCCTACCCTAAATTCCTGTAAGAAGCAAAAGTAAACAGTCTCAGGAGGAAGTAGTCATCATTCCAAACCTCAAATTATCTCTACAAATTGTGATTCACAATGAAATCTACATGAGTAGGAAGAAAATACTAAAACAGAGAAGACAAAGAAAAAATATGGAAATATAGAATTTTCTACTTAGAAAATATTTGAAACTTAATAAGAATGTCTAACAAAATGGAAGTCTGAAGAGTTGGAAAACAATATTTTGGGCAAATGGAAAGCAGAAAGAAGCAGAGGTTACAGTCTTATGTGCAAATACAATTGGATTTAAACCAACAAAAATAAAGAAAAAGATAGACACTATGTACTTATTGAGGGACCAATCCAAGAAGAAGACATTTCAATCCTAAATATCTACGTACCCAACTAAAATGCTTCCAGATATATAAAATGAACCCTAACCTATGTGAACAATATGATATCCTGTAATACCCTAAAGCTGGAGATGTCAATACCCCTCTGACAGATTTAAAAGAATAGAAATTATATATTGTATCTTTATGGAGTACAAAGGAATAAAAGTAGAACTGAAATCTAACAAAAATCTTCATGCCCACTTAAATTCATGGAAACTAAACAACCTTGTGCTTGACAACAGCTGGATAAAGGAGGAGATAAAGAAGCAAATCATTAGATTTCTCAAACAAAACAATAATGAAACTACAAGCTAACAAAACCTGTGGGACACTGCAAAGGTAGTCCTAAGAGGAAAATTTTTTGCATTAAATGGCCACATATAAAAAACAGATAGTGCACATCAACAACCTAAAACCACCTCAAGGAGCTGGAAAAAGAAGGACAAACCAATCTCTAACCTAGCAGAAGAAATAACCAAAATTAGAAATAAATGAAATTGAGAACATAAGAACCATTCAGAAGATTAGAAAAAAAAAAAGTTTGATTCTTTGAAAAGATTAATGAAATTGATAAACCTTTAGCCAGATTAACTAGAAAAAGAAAAGTAAGATCTCTAATAACCTCAATCAGAAATAACAAAGGGTAAATAACTACAGATACCACTGATATACAAGAGATCATCACTAATTACTACAAAAAGTTCTATGCCAAAAATTTGAAAATGTAGAGGAAATAGGCCTATACCTGGAATCACACCACCTCCCCAAACTCAATCAAAAAGAATTAGAAATTTTGAACAGACTAGTATCAAGCACCAAAATTGTAACAACAATAATAATCTTCCAAAGTCGTGTACCAGATGTTGTATACCAGAATTCTACCAAATCTTCAAAGTGAACTCATACCTGTATCACAGAACCTATTCCAAAACTTATAAGAGGAAGGCATCCTCCCCAACACATTTTGCAAATCAAACATCACCCTGATACCAAAACCAGGAATGAACCCAAGAAAAAAAGGAAAACTACAGACCAGTATCATTAATAAATATTGAAGCAAAAATATTCGATAAAATCCTAGCAAATAGAATACAGCTAGTCACTAAAAAATTTTACATCATGATTGGGTTGGTTTATTCCCAGGGATGCAAGGTTGGTTCAACACATGTAAATCCATAAATATAATTCACCACATAAATAGAAACAAAAAAAAAACCTATGATCCTCTCAATAGCAAAAAATGCATTCAAAAAAATTCAGCATCCTTTTCTGACAAGCATGCTTAAGGAAATAGGCATGGATGGGACATTTCTTAGACCAATAGAGGCCATCTACAACAAAGCCACTGTCAATACTGTACTGAATGGAGTAAAACTGAAAGCATTTCCACTTAGAAATGGAACCAGACAAGGATGTCCACTATCACCATTGCTATTCAACATAGTGTTGGTAGTTCTAGCCAATGCAATCAGGCACAAGAAGGACATCAAGGGTATTCAAATGGAAGTCAAACTCTCGCTTTTTGCTGATGATATGATCTTACACTTAGAAAATCCCAGGGACTCAACCACAGGCTCCTGGAACTGATCAAGGAATATAATAATGTCTTGCAATACAAAATCAATGTCCACAAATCAATAGCCTCACATACTCCAATAGCATTCAACGTGAGAATCAAATGAAAGACACAATATTCTTCACAGTAGCTTCAAATAAAATTAAATACCTAGGAATTTGCCTAACAAAGGATGTGAAGGATCTCAGACAGTACTATAAAACCATGAGAAAATAAATAGATGTTAGTATATGGAAGAATATATGCTTATGGCTGGGAAGAATCAACATTGTTAAATAGTCCAAACTACCCTAAGTGATCCATAGATTTAATTCAATCCCCCATCAAAGCACCAACATCATACTTTGAAGAACTTGAAAAATAGTACTTTGTTTTATATGGAACCAGGAAAAAAAAACAAATAGCCAATGCAATTCTAAGAAATAAAATCAAATCTGGAGACTTAATATAAACTGACTTTAGGTTATACTACAAGTCTACAGTGATCAAAACAGCATGGTACTGGCACAAAAATAGAGATATAGATCCATGGAATAGAACAGACATCTTAGAGATGAACCCAGCCATGCAGCATCATCTGATCTTCATTAAACCAAATAAAAGCATGCACTGGGGAAAGAATCCCTATTTAATAAATGGTGCTGGGAGATGTGGTTAGCCACACGTAGAAGACTGATTCTGGACCTGAACCTCTCAGCAGTTACAAAAATTAACTCTCACTGACTAAAAGATTTAAGTATGAGACATGAAATGATAAAAATTCTAGAAGAAAGTTCAGGAAAAACTCTTAACGATATCAGCCTGGGAAAAGATTTTATGAAGAAGACCCCTTTGGCAATTGCAGCAACACCTAAAATAAATGAATGGCATGTGATCAAGCTAAAAAGCTTTTGCACAGCTAAGGATACAACAACAAAAGCACATAGAAAATCTTCAAAATGGGAGAAGATATTTGCATGCTATGAATCTGGCTAAGGGCTGATAACTAGAATCTACAGAGAACTCAAATCAAGAAGAAAAGAGCAAACAATCCCATTTGTAAGTGGGCAAGA
This sequence comes from Nycticebus coucang, assembly GCF_027406575.1. Lineage (NCBI taxonomy): Eukaryota > Metazoa > Chordata > Mammalia > Primates > Lorisidae > Nycticebus > Nycticebus coucang. The sequence goes on along the minus strand of NC_069784.1, from coordinate 77,521,962 downwards.
GACTTGAACAGGAAATTCTCTGAAAAAGACAGACAAATGGCCAAAAAACATGAAAAAATACTCATTGTGCCTAATCATCGGAGAAATGCAAATCAAAACCCTGAGATAACCTAACCCCAGTGACAATAGTCCACATTACAAAATTCCAAAGCTGCAGATACTGGTGTGGATGTGGAGAGAAGGGAACACTCTTACATTGCTGGTGGGATTGTAAACTAATATAGCCTCTATGAAAAGAAGTGTGGAGAATTCTCAAAGAGCCAAAAGTAAACCTTCCATTTGATCCTGTGATGCCATTATTAGGAATCTATCTAGAAGGAAAAAAAATCATTTTACCATAAAGACATTTGCAGTAGAATGTTCACCACAGCTCAATTCACAATCACCAAGAGATAGAATCAATCCAAGTGCCCATTTAAATAAATGGATAAACAACCACATGTGCATCAGAGAAAAAAATACAATCAAATACAAGTGTGGGGTGGATGGGAGAGGGAAGGAGAGATGGGATTGGTAAGCTCTCCCCTAATGGACACAATGTAAGTGTGTACAGCACACTCCCTGGGTGATGGACTCAACTATAACTTGAACTTTACCTGACAAAGGCAAACAACGTTACCTAGTAGTACCCTTATATTAATTTGAAATAAATTTTAAAAAGAATTTGCCAAACTATTGAAAAATATTAAGCCATGAGTATAAGATGCACTGTAATTCCTAAGCAGTATAAATACAAAGAAATCCACACCCAGATAAACTGCAGCAAAACAGTAGAAAATAAAAGATAAATAGACAATCTAAAAAACAGCAAGACAGAACAGAAAGCATTACCTCCAGAAAGCTAACAATAAATTGAAAGCTGACTTCTCAAAAAAAATGTTGAAGCCCAAAAGAAAATCTTGAAAATGTTGAAAGAAAATAACTGCCAAACTTATCCAGACAAAAATGTACTCCAAAAATGTAGGTGAAATAAGAACATTGAAATAAATAACAACTGAAAGAATTATGCTCCAGCAGACCTATATTAAAAGAGATACCAACATGGAGTTTTCAGGAAAAGTAACAATAATTATAGATGAAAGCATGTAAATAACAAAAGGAATGAAAACTAATGGGAAGGATAAATACATAGACAAATCTAAATAAAAATTAGCTGTATTAAACAAAAATTATGTCTTGAAAAATGTTTGTGCGTACTAAAAACAAAGGACAAAATGTTCTTTTAAAGAAGATACACAAATGACTAACACATGAAAAAAATGCTCATCATCCCTAATCATCAGAGAAATGCAAATCAAAACCACCTGAGATATCACCTAACCCCAGTAAGAATACTTAGAACATCACTATCCAATAGAAACTTAACACAAGCCATAAACATAATTTTAAATTTTCTAGTAGTGACCTTAAAACAAAAGAAGGTAGAATTAGTTTTAAATAATCTATTTTATTTAACTCAGTATATCCAAAATATTATCATTTCAATATATAACCAATTTTAAATAATTGTTAAAATATTTTACATTTTTTCATGTAAAGTCTTTGAAATACAGGGCATATTTTACACTTTGAGGAATCTCAATTTAGACTAGCTTCATTTCTAGTATTCCACGGCTGTATGTGGCTGGTGGATACCATATTGAACAGCACAGGCCAAAAGCAAGGGCGTCTGGATTTGAGGTGCCAGCTGTGTAGAGACTTATCAGGAAAGCCAGAACCTAAGGATCTTGAGTTCATAGGAAGTTGGGGATAGGAAATCATCATTCCCTTGAAAAATTAACCATAAGAAGCTGAGTTTGGGTGTAACTGCCTGTGATCTTCCAGGACTATTCTGGGACAATCCTGTTTACTACATCCCAGAATGATATGGCTCATATCCAAGACATTTAATTAATTTATCTGTTTCCTTTTATAGCTTTTCCAAGAGTATAATTAGACCATTAGATAGACAGAAATAACCCACAGCAAGAATGTCCAGTCTGCCATGGGAAGTGGCACATGTCTGTAGTCTCAACTATTCAGAAAGCTAGGGAGGAGGATCACTTGAGTGCAAGAGTTCTGGCTGTATTGTGCTATGCTGATTGGGTATCCACACCAGATTCACCATCAGTACAATGACCTCCTGGGAGCAGGAGATCATCAGGTTGCTTAAGGAGGGGCAAATTGGCCCACATCAGAAACTGAGTAGATCAAAACTCTTCTATTGATCAAGGCTGGGATCATGCCTCTGAATATCCACCATACTCTAGCCTGAGCAACATGGTGACACTCTGTCTTTACCACAACAAATAAGGGAGGAGACGATTATGTTAAACATTACCGATGTAAGCATTCCACATTGTATATCAAATCAGGATTAATCGTAATTGTATTAATGTAAACAGTTATGATTTAATAAAGCATTTTTTAAAATCTTAAAAATTAGCTGGGTGCGGTGGCATGCACCTACAGCCCTAGCTACGGGAGAGGTTAAGGCAGGCTTGCTTGATCCTAGAAATTTGAGGTTATAAAATCTATGATCACACCTCTGCACTCCAGCTGAGGTGACAGAGGGAGACCCTGTCTTTAAATAAATTTTCAAAATTATTTTCATTTATAAAAATTAAAAAAAGAATGCTTAATCTTTCAGAGTCATTGACGTCCATATGTCAAAAATGGGAATCATATGCAAACTAATAAAGATCATTTGTTTTCTTTTATTCTTGCTTTTCTTTTTTTTTTTTAGAGGCAGAGTCTCACTTTGTCACCCTCGGTAGAGTGCTGTGGCATCACAGCTCACAACAACCTCCAGTTCTTGGGCTTAGGCAATTCTCTTGCCTCAGCCTCCCTAGTAGCTAGGACTACAGGCATCTGCCACAACACCCAGCTATTTTTTTTTTTTTAACTAAAACATAGCTGTGTACATCAATGCAATCATGGGGCACCATGCACTGGTTTTATATACAATTTGAAATATTTTCATCAAACTGGTTAACATAGCCTTCCTGGCATTTTCTTATAGTGTTAAGACATTTATATTCTACATTTAGTAAGTTTCGCATGTACCCTTATAAGATGCACCATACATGTGGTCCCACCAATTACCCTCCCTCTACCCATCACCCCCCCTCCCTTTCCCTCTCTTTCCATTTTCCCCATATACTTAGGTTATAATTGGGTTATAGCTTTCATATGAAAGCTATAAATTAGTTTCACAGTAGGGCTGAGTACATTGGATACTTTTTCTTCCATTCTTGAGATACTTTGCTAAGAAGAAATATGTTCCAGCTCCATCCATGTAAACATGAAAGACGTAAAGTCTCCATCTTTCATTAAGGCTGCATAATATTCCATGGTGTACATACAACAATTCATTAATCATTCATGGATCGATGGGCACTTGGGCTTCTTCATGATTTAGCAATTATGAATTGGGCTGCAATAAACATTCTGGTACAAATATCTTTGTTATAATGTGATCTTTATTCTTCTGGATATATACCTAGTAGAGGGATTGTAGGAGCGAATGGCAGGTCTATTTTTAGTTCTCTGTGTTCTCCAAACATCTTTCCAAAAGGAATGTATTAGTTTGCATTCCCACCAGCAGAGTAGAAGTGTTCCCTTTTCTCCACATCCACGCCAACATCTCAGGTTTTGGGATTTTTTTTTTTTATTTTTTTTTTGGCCGGGGCTGGGTTTGAACCCACCACCTCCGGCATGTGGGACCGGCGCCCTACTCCTTGAGCCACAGGCACCGCCCAGGTTTTGGGATTTTGTTATATGGGCTAATGGAGTTAGATGATATCTCAAAGTAGTGTTGATTTGCATTTCTCTGATGATTAAGGATGATGAGCATTTTTTCATATGTTGGTAGGCTGTGCGCCTGTCTTCATCAGAGAAGTTTCTCTTTAAGTCCTTTGCCCAGCCTGTGATGGGATCACTTGTTCTTTTCTTGCTAATATGTTTGAGTTCTCTGTGGATTTGGCTTATTAAACATTTGTTGGCGGGCAGCACCTGTGGCTCAAAGAGTAGGGTGCCGGTCCCATATGCCGGAGGTGGTGGGTTCAAACCCAGCCCCGGCCAAAAAAAAAAAAAAAAAAAACATTTGTTGGAGACATAACCTGCAAATATCTTCTCCCATTCTGAGGGCTGTCTGCTTGTTTTACTTACTGTGTTCTTGGCTGTGCAGAAGCTTTTTAGTTTGATCAGGTCCCAGTAGTGTGTTTTTGATGCTGCTTCAATTGCCCTGGGGGTCCTCCTCATAAAATATGAACCCAGGGCAATTTCTTTAAGACTTTTCCCTGCACTCTCTTCTAGTATTTTTATAGTTTCATGTCTCGAGTTTAAATCTTTAATCCAGTGAGAGTCTTAGTTAATGGTGAAAGGTGTGGGTCCAGTTTCAGTCATCTACAGGTCGCCAGCCAGTTCATCCAGCACCATTTGTTAAATAGGGAATCTTTTCCCCACTGAATGTTTTTAATTGGCTTGTCAAAGATCAAATATCAGTAAGTAGCTGGGTTCATCTCTTGCTTCTCTATTCTGTTCCACACATCTACCTCTCTGTTTTTGTGCCAGTACCATGCTGTTTTGATCACTATTGATTTATAGTATAGTCTAAGGTCTGATAGATGGATTCCTCCTGCTTTGTTTTTATTTCTGAGTAATGTCTTGGCTATTCAAGGTTTTTTCTGATTCCATATAAAATAAAGTATTATTTTTTCGAGATCTTTAAAGTATGACAGTAGAGCTTTAATAGGGATTGCATTAAAATTGTATATTGCTTTGGGTAGTATGGACATTTTAACAATGCTGGTTCTTCCCAGCCATGAGCATGGTATGTTTTTCCATTTGTTAATATCTTCAGCTATTTCTTTTCTTAGAGTTTCATAGTTCTCTTTATAGAGATCTTTCGCATCCTTTGTTAGATAAACTCCCAAATATTTTGTCCTCTTTGGCACTACTGTGAACAGAATAGAGTTCTTGACTGTTTTTTCAGCTTGACTATTGTTGGTATATATAAATGCTACGGATTTATGAGTGTTGATTTTGTAACCTGAGAGGCTGCTATATTCCTTGATCACTTCTAAGAGTTTTGTAGTTGAATCCCTGGTGTTCTCCAGATATACAATCATATCATCTGCAAAGAGTGAAAGTTTGATCTTTTCTGACCCTATATGGATACCCATGATCTTCCCTAATTGTGATGGCTAAAACTTCTATTACAATGTTAAAGAGCAGTGGAGACAATGGGTAACCTTGCCTGGTTCCTGATCTGAGTGGAAATGATTTCAATTTAATTCCATTCAATATGATATTGGCTGTGGGTTTGCTGTAGATGGCCTATATAAGTTTAAGAAATGTCCCTTCTATACCAATTTCCTTAAGTGTTCTGATCATGAAGGGATGCTGGATATTATCAAAAGCTTTTTGTGCATCAATGGAGAGAATCATGTGCTCTTTGTTTTTTAATTTGTTTATGTGCCGAATTACATTTATAGACTTACGTATATTGAACCAGCCTTGAGACCCCAGGATAAAACAGACTTGGTCATGGTGTATAATGTGTTTGATATATTGCTGGATTCTGTTTGTTAGGATCTTGTTGAATATTTTTGCATCAATATTCATTAGTGACATTGGTCTATAATTTTCGTTTCTTGTCAGGTCTTTTCCTGTTTGGGGATCAAGGTGATGATTGCTTCATAGAACAATAGTATTCCTTCTTTTTCTATATTTTGGAAAAGGTTGAGTAATATAGTTCCTCTTTAAAAGTTTGGTAGAATTATAACATGAAGCTATCCAGGCCTAGGCGTTTCTTTTTAGGGAGATTTTGTATAGCTGACGCTATTTCAGAACTTGATATAGGCCTGTTCAACATTTCCACTCGATTCTGGCTAAGTTTTGGAAGGTGACGTGCTTCCAAGCAATGGTCAATTTCCTTCAGATTTTCATATTTCTGAGAATAAAGTTTCTTGTAATATTCAGTAAGGATTTTTTGAATTTCTGAGAAGTCTGTTGTTATTTCGTCTTTATCATTTCTGATTGATGAAATTAGAGATGTTACTCTTTTTTTCCTGGTTAGGTTAGCCAAAGGTTTATCTATTTTATTGACCTTTTCAAAAAACCAACGTTTTGATTTATTGATCTGTAGTATAATCCTTCTGTTTTCAATTTCATTTAATTCTGCTCTAATTTTGGTTATTACTTTTCATCTATTGGGTTTGGGGTTGGAATGTTCTTCCTTTTCCAGTTGCCTGAGGTGTCCCATTAAGTTAACTTCCTCTCCTTTCATTCTCTTGAGGAAGGCTTGCAGTGCTATAAATTTCCCTCTTAGGACTGCATTTGTGGTATCCCAGAAGTTCCAATAATTTGTGTCTTCATTATTGTTTTATTCCAAAAATTTGGTAATTTCATTCTTAATCTCATCTATAATCCAGCTTCATTCAGCATAAGGTTATTTAGCTTCCATGTTTTTTTATGAGTATGTAGATTCCTGCTGTTACTGAGTTCAACTTTTATTCCATTATGATCCAAGATGGTGCAGGGAATAATTTCTATTCCTTTAAATTTACTGAGGTTTGACTTGTGACCTAAGCTGTGATCGATTTTGGAGTATGTTTCGTGGGCTGATGAGAAGAATGTGTATTCAGTTTTGTTGGGATGAAATGTTCTGTAGATGTCTGTTAAATCCAAATGTTAGATGGTTACGTTTAAATCTAAAATTTCTTTGCTCAGCTTCTTCCTGGAGGATCTATCAAGCACTGCCAAAGGGTGTGAAAATCTCCAACTATTATGGAGCTGGAAGCAATCAAGTTGTTCATGTCTGTTAGAGTTTCTCTTATAAACTGAGGTGCATTCTGGTTGGGTGCATAAATATTAATAATTGAAATCTCATCATATTGAGTATTACCCTTAACAAATATGAAGGACCATTCTTATCCTTTCTTACCTTTGTTGGTTTAAAGCCTATTGTATCTGCAAATAGAATTGTAACACCTGCTTTATATCTGATTTCTATTTGCCTGAAATATAGATGACCATCCATTCACGCTTTGTCTATATATATCTTGAAAGGTAAGATGAGATTCTTGTATGCAGCAGATATCTGGCCTGAGTTTTTGTATCCAGTCAGCCAACCTGTGCCTCTTTAGAGGATAATTTAAGTCATTCACATCAATGGAGAATATTAATAAGACTGGTATAATTTTGGGTATCGAGTTTTTCGAAAGTTTTTCGAAAGACCATTTTTAATCCTTTTGCCACTGTGGAAGTTGGAGTTGATCAAAAGTTTCTGAGTGAGTTTCCTTTTGTGAAGGAGGATTGTGCTGGTCATTATGAAAGATAGGTCTGAGAATATCCTGGAGAGCTGGTTTAATTATGGCAAATTTCTTCAACATGTGAATATCATTAAAGTATTAAATTCTCCATCATAAGTGAAACTCAGTTTAGCTGGATACAGGATCCTGGGTTTATCATTAATTTGTTTTAGGAGATTAAAAGTTGATGACCACCCTTTTCTGGCTTGAAAGGTTTCAACAGAGAGATCTGCAGTCATTCTAATATTCTTCCTCTTGTAGGTTATGGTTTTCTAACGTCTGGCTGTGCTCAGAATTTTCTCCCTCATATTAACTTTAGTGAAGTTAATTATGATGTGCCTGGAGGATGTCTTATTCAGGTTGAGTCATGCTGGGGTTCTGAAACTGTCTGCTATCTGAACTTCAGAATCTCTTGGCATGTCTGGAAAGTTCTCTTTCATAATTTCATGAAGAGCCTTGTGAAGCCACTTTGTTGCCTTCAGGAATTCCTATGAGGCAAATATTACTTTTCTTCAAATTATCCCAGAGCTCTCAGAGAGAATGATCCATTTTTGCTCTCCATTTCTCTTCCTCTTTGAGAGTTTGGGAGTGTTCAAAAGCTTTGTGTTCAATGTCAGAAATCCTTTCTTCTGCTTGCCCCACTCTGTTACTGAGGGATTCTACTGTATTTTTCAAATCTTTGAGGGCTGCAAATTCTTGTCTCAATGTGTCAAAATATTTGGTGATTTTTGTCTTTGAATTCATTGAATTCTTGAGACAACTTTTGAAATGCTCTTTAAATTTCTAATTCCACCTTTTCCTCTATTCTATGAATCTTTTTGTTTGCGATCCAAATTCTGAATTCAATTTCTGACATCTCAGCCATTTTTTTAATGAATGGATCTTCAGTTGTATCTGCCATATCTTTCCTTGTGGGGGTTGATCTACTCTGGTTATTCATGTTACTGGAGTTTTTCTGCTGATTCCACCCCATGATCATTTTACACCATTTGACTGGATGAGTAGATAAAGAGAAGTTGGTTTGGGAGCCACAGGAGTAGGTATCAACCAGCCCTTTGCCCAAAAGCTGGGACTGGTGTCTGTACCCTTTCCCCTAGAGCTTTGCTGAGGAACTATACAGTGCTATGGCCTGAGAAACTGGGGACCTGCTGGTGTGGTGGGGCTAAGTGGCTCTGTCTTGTTTTCAGCTGGTCTGTCCTATCCTAGTGAATCAGTTACTCTGTGTTGAAGTCTAAGCTGTGGAGAAATACCAGCAATTAAGTCACTCTACCCCCCATAGGCAACAATTGGAAAAGGAAAATCAAACATTCCCCAAACCACACACCCAGGGTACCATTTGGATAGTCCTCGGGTGATTGGCCCAGTTCAAGAGGTCCAAATCAATTGTCTCAGTCAGCACCTGTCTCAGGTGGGAGAGTTCAAAATGTCTCCGGCAATTAGATAGCAGGAGTCTGCTGGTAACTCAAGTATGACTTGCTCTGGTGCTCTGTGAGGTCAGGAGGATCCACCTAGCATATAGATTAGTCTAGGAAGGTTGATGCCTGCTTCCCCACCTTGCACCTCTGCCACACCCAGTCAGTGATAACCCCACAGAGCTGTGACCTAGTTGCTCCAAAGAACAGATGCTCCAGGGGGTTCCACCTGCCTGAGTCACAGGGAGATCTATGTCTCCTCAGCCAGGCGACTGCTCTCTGCCACTATTCAGCAGTGGGAGGTGAGGCCTGACAACCTCGGGTGCTTAATGAAGGCTGGGGGTGTTCACTCAGTTCCAGCCCCACCCCTGATTGATGTTGCTGACAGAACAGAACAACTTTGTAGCATTGGTTTCTGTCCTGGGTATATTCCCTTGCAGTTCAGACAGTGTGTTCACAGAAACTGTGACTCAGGCCTGGTCTATCCTGCTGTCCGGTCTTGGCTACAGTTTATGTTGGGGCAGGCCAGTTAAGCTCAAACTCAACTGTCAGTTCCAGCCTCTGCCTGCCCACCTTTGTCTCAGCTATGATCCCCTGAGGAATGGGGGCATCATAGGGTCAGCAAAGCAGTCCTCTGGGACAGCCCTGCCATGGGAGTCTGCTGTCTCTGGGCATGAGTATTCTAGTCCCTGTGCTAGTCCCAGGCCAGTACCGCCTCAAGCATACCCTTTACTCACAGGGCCTGCGTTTCCATGCCCAATCTGTTCTACCAGTGGCTGCCACCAGAGAAGATGCCTGGCCTCCTCTGGTTGCCCAGAGAGACTGGCGATGTGACTCTGGAATATCCCCAGAGGTGTGAGCCCTATTTGTTTCCTCTGAGGCCATTGCTCTGTGCCTTGGGGCACCCCCACTCCTATATGGTTCCCTCTCAGCTGACCACCTTCTCCCTACTCCCGTGCCAGAGAATCAGCACTGCCCAGCAGCACTCCATGCCCTGTCCACACTTCTTGAGAAAATACACAAGAATCTGGACTCTATGGGGGACAGGCTTCTGGTGACCTCAGGTGAGAGTGGAGGGGAGTGCTGGGAGTTCAGAATTGCAGGTAGAGAAAATAAAGAATTTTATATAGTTTTATGCCTGGCAGGAGAGAGCCATGGCACCCTAGTAGGGTAAGGAGGTCCAGTTTTTAGAGGGTCTCTCCCGTGGATAAAATGGGAGGATATTTGAACTCTGCTGGCTTGTTTGTACAATGTGTGCTGCAAGCTGTTTTCATGGGGGAAGAGACTCCCGTGTGCTTGGCATTGGATTTTGTACGTTTTGTTTGTATCCTTGGGGGTCGCAGCTTACCTCAGCAGGGTTGATGTGTGTTCTTCAACCTGCTCTCTTGCTCAGCTACAATCCACCAGGTTACTTGCTAACCTTCTGTCCTTTAACTGTCCTTCAGGATGGGAGCCTCTGTGGAAAGCTGGCTCTAGTCAGTCATCTTGCCTCTGCCCTCTCCCAGCTATTTTTGTTGTTGTTGTTGCAGTTTGGCTGGGGCAAGGTTTGAACCCACCACCCTCAGTACATGGGGTTGACACCCTACTCACTAAGCCACAGGTGCCACCCCATAAAGATCATTTCTATAAGGATCAATCATATTTAACAAAGGCTTGTTATTTAGTAGAAAATCATTAATCTACTTACCTATTACAGATCATAGTGAAATAGTAGTCTCAGAACTATAAATATAAAGTGAAGGGAGTAACTCTTGCTTCCTATGAATATGCACTTGTTCAAAGATATATAGATCTAGACTTTATATGTGTAGGATACCGTATCACTTTCTTTTTGTTCTAGACATTTTGTGGTACTCAGTGATTAAAAATATTTAGTTTTCCAAGATATTCTGCTTAATGTAATTTACACTGTAATTCATAATGTAACTTTTAGTGTTGTCATATTGTAATTCATAGATCTTAGTCACAAAAGGAAGCTATATCTCCTTTGGTATCTTAAACACAAATTGGCCACATTTCAGCTAAAAGAAAACCAGAAATACTCAGAAAGCTTATTGGCATAACTAAGTATAAGGTGAATTTTGTCTGGCTTAGTGATTACAGATGTCTGGAAGGCAACATTTGGTTAGTCTCATGCAGTAAGTATGTTTCTTGGGTTTCTGCACTTCTCCTTTCAGTTTTGCATTCGGGCCCTATTTAGCAATTTTCAGATTCCTTAGAATGCATCTTTAATCCCTATTTAAGGAGTCTGCAACAAAAACAGAACAGTATTTCTTTCCAATTGACATACAAAACCTTTCCAGTGACTCTCACAAGATTCTTTTCTGTAGCCAGTATTCTCAACTGAATTATGTGACAAATGCTCCTTTCTAAATGGTTATGATATTGGAAAATCCATGCAGATGAAACCTTAACACATAGACAGGCAAATACCTAAATAGACTGTGTAACTTTAAGCTTGGGGACTTGATAACTACATGACAATTTTGACTTGGGTACAACAGCAGCACACATTTACTATATCCTTTTCTAATAGACCTCTTGAGAGAATTTCTGCTAGGTCAGCAGTTCTCAATCTGTGGGTTGCAACCCACAGGAACTGTATTAAAGGGCCATGGCATTAGGAAGGTTGAGAACCACTGTGCTAGGTTATTAATAATGACAACAATTATAGCAGTGATTTGATATTCAATATCTATTGAGTGATTATCACATGTGGGCACTGAACTTAGTATATCACAGGAGTCCCTACTTCCATTTTTGCAACAACATTTGAGAAAGGTACTATAATTTTCCCTTCAGGGAATATTGGGCGAAAATGTAATTTGTACAAACTCACACAGCTAATAATGGTGGAGCTGGAGTTTCAACAGAGTTTGATTTCAGATCTCATTCTGCTTCCTGTCACACATAATAACTCTCACTTATAAAGGAGCTAAATCCCACTTATACCTTGAGATCAATTCATACATTTCTTCTCCAACAGCCCTCTCTGCACCCCATTCTAGATCTAAAATTTAGTTGATCATCCGTCTTCTTTGCTTCCAACATATGTTTGCATTCCCCATTCACCACACTTTTTGCACTATTTAAATTAGCTCTGTGGTATGATTCGAAGTCAGGAAATCTGATTCCTTAAGTTTTGATCTTTTGAACAGGATAGATTTGGCTATTCTGGGTCTTTTGAGGTTCCATATACATTTTAGTATAATTTTTTATATTTTTGTAAAGAATGTCATTGCCATTTTGATGGGGATTGCATTGAATCTGTAGATTTGGGTAACATGGATATTTTAACAATATTGATTCTTCCAATCCATGGGCATGGAATATCTTTCCATTTTTGTGTGTCTTGTTCAATTGCTTTCATCAATGTTTATAATTTTTGTTGTAGAGGTCTTTCATTTCTTTGGTTAGGTTTATTCATAGTTACTCTATTTTATTTGCAACTGTTGTAAATAGGATTACTTTCTTGGTTTCTTTTTCAGATTGTTTGCTGTTGGCATATAGAAAATGCTACTGATTTGTATGCTGATTTTGTATCCTGAAATTTTACTGAATTTACTTATTGTTTTGCATAATTTTTTGTGTAGTCTTTAGGCTTCTCTAAATCATATCATCCACAAGCAAGGATAATAGGATAATTTGATTTCTTCCTTTCCATTTGAATGTCCTTCCTTCCTTTCTTTCTTTCTTTCTTTTTTTTTGCAGTTTTTGTCTGGGGCTGAGCTTGAACCCGCCACCTCCAGCATATGGGGCCAGCACCATACTCTTTTGAGCCACAGGCACTGCCCATGTCCTTTATTTCTTTCTCTTGATATAGCTAGAACTTCCAGCTCTATGTTGAATAACACTGGTAAAAGTGGACGTCCTTATCTAGTTTCAGATCTTAGAGGAAAGGCTTTCAGGCTTTCCCCATTTGGTATGATACTACCTGTGGGTCTGTAATACATGAGTTTTATCACATTGAGGTATGTCCCTTCTATACCCGTTTTTTTTTTTTTGAGTTTTTAATCATGAAAGGAATATTGGATTTTATTGAGTGCTTTTACCACATCAATTGAAATAATCGTACTTTTTTTGTCCCTCTTTCTATTGATACATAGTATTGTATTGACTGATTTGTGTACATTAGATCATCCTTATATATCTGTAATGAAACCTACTTGATCATAATGAATAGCCTTTTTAATGTATAGTTGAATTCAATTTGCTAGTATACTATTGAAGATTTTGCACTAATGTTCATTAGAGATATTGGCTTATAGTTTTCTTTCTTTCTTTCTTTTTTTTTTTTTTTTTGAGACACAGTCTCACTTTGTTGCTGTTGGTAGAGTGCCATGGCATCACAGCCCACAGCAACCTCAAACTCTTGGGCTTAAGCAATTCTCTTACCTCAGCCTCCCAAGTAGCTGGGACTACAAGCTCCTGCCACAATGCCCGGCTATTTTTTGGTTGTAGCTGTCATTGTTGTTTGGCAGACCCAGGCTGGATTTGAACCCTCCAGCTCTGGTATATGTGTCTGGTGCCCTAGCCACTGAGCTAGAGGTACTGACCCTGGCCTATAGTTTTCATTTTTCTGTTGTGTCTTTGGTTTTGGTATCAGGGTGATCTAGGCCTCGTAAAAGTTGTTTGGGAGTGTCCCTCCTCTTCGACTTGTTGGAATAATTTAAGTATGATTGCTATTAGTTTTGGGGGGTGCTTCTAGAATGCTTGGTAGAATCCAGCAGAGAAGCCATGATTCTGGGCTTTTCTTTTATGGAAGATTTTTAATTACTGCTTCTATATCATTGCTTGTTATCAAGTTTTGAATTTCTTATTGGTTCAATCTTTGTAGGTTGTATGTATATAGTAATTTATCTATTTTTTCTGGATTTTCCAATTTATTGGCATATAACTATTCATAGTAGTCTCTAATTGTGCCCAGTAAGTCCACATATGCCATAGACATATATTTTGTCTACCTAACAGAGAGGAAATGGCAGTGTCACATGGAAAATTCCTACATAAGGATAATCTGAGGGATTCCCAGGATCAAGATCCTATTCAAAAGATATTCCTTCACTGTATAAGTGGAGTAAAACCTGGTACATGAATTTGCTTCTTTTGTACCCTGAGTCCATGCAGTTTGGGGTTGGTCTTTCTTCATAACATAAATATAGCTTAAGCTCAGTATTGAAAGTTTCGGTGGATCAATAAACACTGTCAAGAATTAAAAATTAAGGCTCAACACCTGTAGCTTAGCAACTAGGATGCCAGCCACATGCACTGGAGCTGGTGGGTTTCAATCCAGCCCAGGTCTGCCAAACAACAATGACAACTATAACCAAAATATTCCCAGACAGCATGGTGGGTGCCTATAGTCCCAGCTACTTTGGAGGCTCAGGCAAGAGAATTGCTTAAGCCAAAGAGTTTAAGGATGCTGTGAGCTGTGATGCCATAGCACTCTACCGAGGGTGACAAAATGAGACTCTGTCTAAAAGGAAAAAAAAAAAATTCAAAATTTAAACCTGCTAGAACTTACTTTATTTTTTTTTAAAATATAAGACTTACAGAAAACATACTCTAGGTAGGTTATTAAGGCCTTAAACACAAATTTTTTTTATAGAAGTTAAAATGCTAATGAAATGTCTTTACCAGGGGCAAGGAAAAGGAAAGGATTAAACAAACCACTGTTGTGTAACTCTGAGTTACGGGAAAATATCCACGATGAACCTCTTATCTATTTTTCCAGGCAAGATATTTACTGAATCCACTTTTAAACCAGCCAAAATTACAAAATACATTCATTCTTTAAATAATTGGAAATCAAGGTTGGGGCTCCAACCTCTGCTGAGACTAAGGGAGGAGGCAGAGCATGTTGGAGTCTGGATCCAGACCCCAGTACCTTTACTCTGACAACAGGAGCTGAGAGGGACTTCCATGCTTTGCCCCAGTAGACTTCTACTTTCAGTAACTGAAGCGAGGCAATCAGCTGGAAATTGCAACCTTAAGGACCCAGGCCTAAAGACTCCTGACATTTCCCAGATAACTCCACCAACAGGACTCCTCAGGGGTCAATGGTGCTAAAGGCACAATATTAAAAACTGAACCAGGGGAAGAGCTGCACTGGGACCCACAATCAGCACCCTCCTAGACCTCCGGAAGAACTGTGCCGGGACCTGTGATTGGCACCCTCCCGGACCTCCAGAAGAGCTGCACCAGGACCCATGATCGACACCCTCCTGGACCCCAGTAAGAGCTGCACAGGGACCCGCTACCCCCTCCGGGCCTCCCCACACCATGACCAGGAACTTCGGGTGCCGCACAACCCCACATCCTCCCTCCTATACCCTCCCTGCCTCCACACTGCCAGCTCCTCTGGCCAAGGACTCTGGTAGCCACGTGCCCTAAGGAGCCCTTCTCCTGGCCAGAGACTGCTGGACCCTTGGGCCTTCTGTGCCAAAGTCACTGGGCACCAGGCACTCCCAGAACCATTTGCACCTCCCCCACCCCCCGCCTGTTGCTGGATCCAGGGGTGTCACACTCTGGAGCTGCTCCCACAACCAGAACTCCCTGGCTGGGGCAGTCCCAGAAGAGCTACACAGGGTCACTCCCTATGAAGATCCAGCAACAATAGAGTGATCCGCCTGGGTCTAATCTTGGAGAGAGACACCACCCCAACTCTGAGGATGGCCAGAGGCAATGGTGAAAAACAATCATGAGACGAAATCAAAGGAAATACTCTGACAATATGAATAATCAGAGTAGATCAACTCTGCCAAGGATCAATGGGACAGACACAGCACAAGATCCCATGCACAAATAGCTGAGATGTCAGAAATTGAACTCAGAATCTGGACAGGCAAATAAGATCAAATTAGAATTCCAAGCAGTAAGCCAAAATATGTCTCAAGAATTCAATGAATCCAAAGACTAAATGACCAAAGATTTTGACACATTGAGACAAGAAGTTGCAGCCCTCAAAGATCTGAGAAACACAGTAGAATCCCTCAGTAACAGAATGGGGCAAGCAGAAGAAAGGACTTCTGACATTGAAGACAAAGCTTTCAAATGCTCCCAAACTCTCAGAGAGGAAGAGAAATGGAGGGCAAAAACAGATCACTCTCTTGGAGAGCTCTGGGATAATTAAAAAAAAATAATATTCGTCTTACAGGGATCCCCGAAAGTGACAAAATGGCTTCACAAGGCACAGAGTCTCTTCTCCATGAGATTATGAAGGAGAACTTTCCATACATGCCAAGAGATTCTGAAATTTAGATAGCAGACAGTTTCAGAACTACAGCATGACTCAACCCAAATAAGACATCTCCCAGACACATCATAATCAATTTCACTAAAGTTAATATGAAGGAGAAAATTCTGAAAGCTGCCAGACGAAAGAAAACCATCACCTACAAGGGCAAGAATATCAGAATAATTGCAGATCTCTCTGCTGAAACCTTTCAAGCTAGAAGACGATGGTCATTGACTTTTAATCTCCTAAAACAAAATAACTTTCAACTCAGGATCCTGTACCCAGCTAAACTGAGTTTCATTTATGATGGAGAAATTAAATACTTTAACAACATTCACATGTTGAAGAAATTTGCCACAACTAAACCAGCTCTCCAGGATATTCTCAGACCTATCCTCCATAAGAGCAGCATAATCCTCCACCACAAAAGTAAAACCCCCCAGAAAATTTTGAACACATTCCAACTTCCACAGTCGCAAAAGGATTAAAAATGTCCATCTGACTTATCAATATTCTCAATTAATATGAACAATTTAAATTGTCCTCTAAAGAGGCACAGGTTGACTGACTGGATACAAAAACTCAAGCCAGATATCTGCTGCATACAAGAATGCCATCTTACATTAAAAGACAAATGTAGACGCAAGGTGAAGGTATGGTCATCTATACTCCAGGCAAATGGAAAGCAGAAAAAAGCAGGCATTGCAATCCTATTCACAGATGAAATAGGCTTTAAACCAACCAAAATAAGGAAGGATAAGGATGGACACTTCATATTTGTTAAAGGTAATACTCAATATGATGAGATTTCAATTATTAATATTTATGCACCCAACCATAATGTGCCTCAATTTATAAGAGAAACTCTAAAAGACATGAGCAAATTGATTTCCTCCATTTCCATAGTAGTTGGAGATTTTAACACCCCTTTAGCAGTGCTGGATAGATCCTCCAAAAAGAAGCTAAGCAAAGAAATCTTAGATTTACACTTAACCATTCAACATCTGGACTTAACAGACATCTATAGAACATTTCATCCCAACAAAACTGAATACACATTCTTCTCATCAGCCCATGGAACATACTCCAAAATCAGCCACATCCTACGCCACAAATGTAACCTCAGCAAATTTAAAAAAATAGAAATTATCCCTTGCATCTTCTCAGACTATCATGGAATAAAAGTTGAAGTCACTAACAACAGGAGTCTGCATACTCATACAAGAACATGGAAGCTAAATAACCTTATGCTGAAGGATAGATGGGTTATAGACATGAGTAAGAAGGAAATCACCAAATTTTTGGAACAAAACAACAATGAAGACACAAATTATCAGAACCACTGGGATACTGCAAAGGAAGTCTTAAGAGGGAAATTTATAGCACTGCAAGCCCTCCTCAAGAAAACAGAAACAGAAGAAGTTAATAACTTAATGGGACATCTCAAGCAACTGGAGAAGGAAGAACATTCTAACCCAAACCCAGCAGAAGAAAAGAAATAACGAAAATCAGAGCAGATATAATGAAATTGAAAACAAAACAATTATACAACAGATTAATAAATCCAAAAGTTGGTTTTTTGAAAAGGTCAATAAAAGAGATCAAACTTTGGCCAACATAGCCATGAAAAAAGAGTAAAACCTCTAATTTCATCAATCAGAAATGGTAAAGATGAAATAACAACAGACCCATCAGAAATTCAAAAAACCCTGAATGAATTCTACAAGAAACTTTACTCTCAGAAATATGAACATCTGAAAGAAATCAACCAATACTTGGAAGTATGCCACCTACCAAGACTTAGCCAGAACGAAGTGGAAATGTTGAACAGGCCCATATCAAGTTCTGAAATAGCATCAACTATACAAACTCTCCCTAAAATGAAAAGCTCAGGACCAGATGGCTTTACGTCAGAATTCTACCAAAACTTTAAAGAAGAACTAGTACCTATATTACTAAACCTCTTCCAAAATATAGAAAAAGAAGGAATACTACTCAACACATTCTATGAAGGAAACATCACCTTGATCCCCAAACCAGGGAAAGACTCAACAAGAAAAGAAAATTATAGACCAATATCACTAATGAATATTGATGCAAAAATACTCAATAAGATCCTAACAAACAGAATCCAACAACACATCAAAAAAATTATACGCCATGACCAAATGGGATTTACCCCAGGCTCTCAAGGCTGGTTCAACATACGTAAATCTACAAATGTAATTCAGCACATAAACAAACTAAAAAATAAAGACCATATGATTCTCTCAATTGATGCAGAAAAGGCTTTTGATAATATCCAACATTCCTTTATGATCAGAACAATTAAAAAAATCGGTACATTGGGACATTTCTTAAACTAATAGAAGCCATCTACAGCAAACCCACAGCCAATATCATATTGAACAGAGTTAAATTGAAATCATTTCCACTTAGATAAGGAACCAGGCAAGGTTTCCCATTGTCTCCATTGCTCTTTAACATTGTAATGGAAGTTTTAGCCATTGCAATTAGGGAAGAAAAGGCGATCAAGGGTATCCACATAGGGTCAGAAGAGATCAAACTTTCACTCTTCGCAGATGATATGATCGTATATCTGGAAAACACTAGGGATTCTACTACAAAACTTTTAGAAGTGATCAAGGAATACAGCAATGTCTCAGAATCAACACCCATAAATCTGTAGCCTTTATATATACCAACAATAACCAAGCCAAAAAAACAGTCAAGGACTCTATTCCTTTCACAGTAGTGCCAAAGAAGATGAAATATTTGGGAGTTTATCTAACAAAGGATGTGAAAGATCTCTATAAATAGAACTATGAAACTTTAAGAAAAGAAATAGCCGAAGATGTTAACGAATTAAAAAAACATACCATGCTAATGGCTGGGAAGACTCAACATCGTTAAAATGTCTATACTACCCAAAGCAATATATAATTTTAATGCAATTCCTATCAAAGCTCCATTGTCATATTTTAAAGATCTTGAAAAAATACTTTGTTTTTTATGGAATCAGAAAAAACCTCGAATAGCCAAATCATTACTCATAAATAAAAACAAAGCTGGAGGAATCACACTACCAGACCTCAGACTGTACTATAAATCGATAGTGATCAGAACAGCATGGTACTGGCACAAAAACAGAGAAGTAGATGTCTGGAACAGAATAGAGAACCAAGAGATGAATCCAGCTACTTACCGTTATTTGGTCTTTGACAAGTCAATTAAAAACATCCAGTGGGGAAAAGATTCCCTATTTAACAAATGGTGCTGGGTGAACTGGCTGACGATCTGTAAAAGACCGAAACTGGACCCACACCTTTCACCATTAACTAAAATAGACTCTCACTGGATAAAAGATTTAAACTTAAGACATGAAACTATAAAAATACTAGAAGAAAGTGCAGGGAAAACTCTTGAAGGAATCAGCCTGGGTGAATATTTTATGAGAAGGACTCCCCAGGCAACTGAAGCAGTATCAAAAATACATTACCGGGACTTGATCAAACTAAAAAGCTTCTGCATAGCCAAGAACATAGTAAGTAAGGCAAGCAGACAGCCCTCAGAATGGGAGAAAATATTTTCAGATAATACCTTGATAAAGGTCTAATAACCAGAATCCACAGAGAACTCAAACATATTAGCAAGAAAAGAACACGTGATCCCATCTCAGGGTGGGCAAGGGACTTGAAGAGAAACTTCTCTAAAGAAGACAGATGCACGATCTACAGACACATGAAGAAAAGCTCATCATCCTTAATCATCAGAGAAATGCAAATCAAAACTATTTTGAGATGTCACCTAACCCCAGTAAGAGTAGCCCACATAACAAAACCCCAAAACCAGAGATGTTGGCGTAGATGCAGAGAAAAGGGCACACTTCTACACTGCTGGTGGGAATGCACACTAATACATTCCTTTTGGAAGGATGTTTGGAGAATACTTAGAGATCTAAAAATAGACCTGCCATTCGATCCTATAATTCCATTACTAGCTATATACCCAGAAGACCAAAAATCACAATATAACAAAGACATCTGTACCAGAATGTTTACTGCATCTCAATTCATAATTGCTAAGTCATGGAAGAAGCCCAAGTGCCCATCAACCCACGAGTGGACTAGCAAATTGTGGTACATGTATACCATGGAAAATTATGCAACCTTAAAGAAAGATGGAGACTTTATCTCTTTCATGCTTCCATGGATGGAGCTGGAACATATTCTTCTTAGCAAAGTATCTCAAGAATGGAAGAAAAACTATCCAATGTACTCAGGCCTACTATGAAGCTAATTTATAGCTTTCATATGAAGGCTATAACCCAACTATAGCACAAGAATATGGGGAAAGTGCCAAGGGAGGGAAGGGAGGGGGAAAGTCAGGGTGGCGGGAGGGTAACGGGTGGGGCCACACCTAAGGTGCATCTTAGAATGGGTACAGGTGAAACCTACTAAATGCAGAATACAAATGTCTACATACAATAACTAGGAAAATGCCTTGAAGGCTACGTTGAACAGTTTGATGAGAATATTTCAGAATTTTACATGAAACCAGCACATTGTACCCCTTGATTGCACAAATGTACACAGCAATGATTTAACAATAAAAAACATAATAATAATTGGAAATCAGTATTGTAAATGGATTTTGATTGTTAGAAAAAAAGTTAGCTTTATTTTATTAGCAAAGTGCAGCTGAAAATGAAGAAGAAAGACAAATAAAATATAGACTCGTTAATGGACCCTGGAAAAATAAATGAGATTTTCTTAATTTCTTATGACTATGGAAAGAGTGTTTATGACACATTGAAAAGTACAGCTCTGTTGTAGTTCTGAAATGTAAGTATGGAAATAACAGAAATTGTTATTCCTTTAGATCAGATTTTCTTCTCCCTAGCAACTTTTTAAAGATCTTAAAAATATAACGCTAAATATTAAATCACTTATTCAGATTCACTTTTTCTTATATTGTTGAAATCTTAAATTTACATTAATTACATAGACTCATTTTTTCCAAAGATAAATGGACTTACAGAGAAAGTCATTAGGTAGAAAGAGTTGAATCAAATCTGGAAACAGACTAGAGATATCCCCTTAACTTCCTATCTCTCATTTACTCATCAAAGTGGAGAAAATAGTACTTTCCACAAATTTCAATACTCACTGTGAAATCAAACTATATAACAGAAAGTACAGGCTGTTGAATGTGATTTTTCATCTTTCTCTGAATTTTGGCTTCAGTCTGCAATCCAAGGATACATATAACACACACCAAGGATTCCAAATTCCTCTTCCTAATAGCAGCGTAGTCCTGATGCCTTCACCAATGCAATCAAAATAGCATCCTTGAAATGCCATAGAAATGCAAAGAAGATATTCTTTTCCTTGTAGAAAAGTTATGGGGAGCGCTTCTATCTATCCAAGCAAAGTTGGAGGGGCCCTCAAGGAGACTCTGATGAAGACAACTCTAGCATCTCACCCCCTGGCTGTATATTTGCTGAGCTTCAGATACTTACATGCCTACTATTGGGTTGCCGGCAAAGTAAGGAGAGATGAGGCTGATATTGGAAGAACTCAGCAACTTTTCCCCAAGAGACTGCGATATACTTGAACATAGAAACTCATACTTGCTTCTTGCCTGGAGAATTGTGAATGTTCAACTCAAATATCCATGATGTCAAGGGAAGAAGACTTGCAATGGATGCTGTCCTGTAAGCCACATGAACCCCACAAAGGTTACCAGATTTGAGCTGTCTTGAAGTTATACCCTCCCAAGAGGCAGATGAGAGGTAAAATGCTGTGGAGTGTTGGAAAAAGCATGAGCTTGTGGGTCAAAAAATTCTTCACAAGAGATGAGCAAGGGAATTCATTGAACGATGCAATATGGCAAATCTGCTTTCCAGCCACACTCAAATGGCCATATTTGAAGGCGTGCTATACAATGGACACCTACAGCCTGGTTGCAATAGTCCTAGTGATGAAAAAAGTCTTATGTTTGTCTATTTATCTGTTTTCTCTCTCTCTGTTTTTTTTTTTTTTTGGCCAGGACTGGGTTTGAACCCACCACTTCCGGTACATAGGGCCAGCGGTGTCACCCAATTCATCTGTTCTCTTGCTGGAGAAAGAGAAGGAAGAGTGAAAGGACAGTCATCCCCCATGTGCCCACCACTACAGGTCATCTACAGAAGGATGAGGCATGAACTAGAAAACAAAAAAAAAAAAGCAAATTTTTGAATAGTATGTGAAATTTGTGAAATTGAAGTTTTTATTTGAACTAGACTGGACTAGAAGATGTGTAATTTGCCAATGACATCACCAAATATCAAGGAAAGGAAATCAAATTTAAAGGTGATTAGGAGAAAAAAGAAAAGAACCATTTTCACTCTACATCCCATTGAATTTACACTGTAAACAAGTTACATAAATTATAAACATATTTTAAAATGTTTAAAGCATTATAGAAATATTACAGCTGATGTTTGTTGTGTTTCTTAGTGATTACACAATTTCAAATCATAAAGACAAGTGTAATGTGCATTTATTTTCTTCTTCAATTTTAAAAAGACAGCTATCATTAGTGAAATAACATTTCCTCATTTCATATCATTTGTCCTCAAAATTCTTGAGTACGTTTTCATCCATATCAGATGTGAATAAGCCCCATGTCATGTAAAGATTAAACACTAGCCTTCTTCCTACATCTTTTCACTTATTCATTTATTTATTAAGTGTTAATATCAATCAGTATAATTGTTGCATTTCATATGCTTCAGACTTCTTTCAGAAAGAGGTCGTTAATATTTTTCCATATTTTGTATTTATTAAGGGTAAAAGTAAACGTCTTTTGTTTAAAAATCAATTTTCTCTGGACATTCTTGGTTAATGACATAAACTTTCCACTTCCTAAAAATTAAATATCCTCCTTGTCTTCATTCAGTGACTAAAGCTCATCACACCTGGAATCCTAACTTACAGATATATACTGTTTCTTCCACCACCAGGACTTTCTTTAGGCTTAAGTGATAGGGGCCACTGACCTGGGCCCTACACTTTTGAAAACCAGCTCTGACACCTGCAAAAGCCTCTTCTCTATTTCTCCCTTCTAAAGGTATAGTGTACTGTAGCTACGCACACCACAGGTCTTCCAAGTGGCTAAGGTATGGCTGATGGTAGGAGGTACGGAAAAGAGCTTGGATGGGGAGCCAAAATGACCACTTACATCCCTCACAAAGCCAGAGATGGGAAAAGGAGTGGATAGGCCACCTCCTTTGAGCACAGAACTCCATAGAGTTTGAGGTTTCTAACTTTAAATCTGGCCTTCCAAATAATTAGGTCCATTTTTCAAAAGAAGATGATAAAGCATATGTTATTCAATAGTCTATTGACTTGATTTGTAACTGTAAATATTTAGATATTTGTTAAATGGGCCTCCATTTTTACTGTTATGGTGGCCCTGTGATGTCAGCGGCAGACAGGACAACCACTGTTCACCATGTCATGTGCCAGAAGTGGAGCTAAGGTGACATGTGGAAAGGTGATCAGTAAAAACATGTCATTCACTGTAAAAGTATAGTCACTAGGAGATTAGTTAGTAGGTGTTCTCCTCTTTGTTGTTACATGACTTCTGCTAAATTTTCAAGTCTATCTTCAAAACAGATCTAACGGATACCTGATAGTTGATTTCTTTATTAGTTCATGCCTGCTCTAGAAAATGTGGGCCCCACAACCCCAGTGAGTGAGCAGGGGCTATCTGCCCCTGCCCCTTAGCTTAGTTGATTGGATGAGGGTGGATAACTGATCCAAGCTGAGGAAATTATAATTTCTTCCCAAAATCAGTTACAAGGACACAAGAACTCTAGTCAGTCTCTCCTAGGCACTTGACTTGACGGAAGCTGCAATGCCAAGTTGGGGTAGTATCAGCAAACAGAGCAGGGAAAGGTCATTTGCAAGAATAGAGGACTAGAAAGCAGACCACGGAGGGGCTGCTTAACAGAGAGCCCAGATAGACTATAGAACAGAGGGTACAAGAGGGAGGAAGAGGGAGAAAGATGCTGCCTTGATTTCTGCTGCTTTCAGGATCCTGCTTTTGGACTTAGTGACTAAAAGCTGAATTTGCTCTTTTGAATTCTAAAAAGATGCCCTTGTATACTTAAAAATAAGTACGACATTTTACTTATGCTAACTCAAGTGGTATCTAAGAACAATCATCTCTCAGTAAAGAACAAATAGGTTTTTCCAACTATAATTCTATAATTCCAAGATTAATTTTGCGTACAATACATTGGCAGAAATAAAATTAAACCACACTTTTATTCTATTAAGAATCCTATGATGTAGGTGAGTGTTTTTCAACCTCCTCTATTTCGTGGCATACTTGAACCTATATATAGTTAAACTTCCATGGCACACTTAAATTATGTTGATTGAAAAAAAGAGTAGAAAAATAATATACTTAACTGTGCTTTGAACTTCTTTTGAAAATAATTTAATTTAATGATCTTTAAAATTTTTCACTGCACACCCAAGACCCTCTCATGGCACACCAGTATGCTGCTGCAGCACACCTATGCATGTGGTTGAAAATCACTGATATAGGTAGCATTATTACCAGTGCTTCACAAATGAGAAAAATAAAGCACAGAGAAGTTAAGTAACTTGCCTTATGTATATTTAATGTCATTCAGTTAGGATTCAAACACAGGCTGTGTGGTTCCAGGATTTGCACTCTTATGAACTATGATGTACAAAGTATCAACCATTTCTCTATGATTTAAAGTCATAATTTAGCCATCTTATTATAAATCAATATTTGTTCAGAAGTAAAATTAAGCATAATAAACAGAACAATAGAAGGAACCTGAGAAAATCAGAAGCATTTGAATCTATGAATTTGATATTCAGACTTAAAGTTGTGAAACCTTCAACCTTCTTTTATCGAATGCCTCATTGCCCATCCTCTCTCAGAAGAGTTACAAAGAAGACTGGTGTATGATAAAATCATTATGAAAATTAGGGGATTTATTTTAATCTTCCAATGAATAAGCAAACAAGAACTAGAGAATAATAAGACCAAATATTTACTAAGCACTCAAGAAAGCTTGAGTAACAATTCTTGCAAAGCTGAGAATCTCTTTATAGCTTAAACTAATTTTGTGTAAAGCCTTAATTTCTCTATAACATGTAGTTAGTTAAGACATAGGAACTATGACTAGGGTATTATGTGATTAAATTGAAATTTTAATTTTTTTTTACTAAAATCAATACAATTTTAAAGTAAAGCTGAATATAATCTCTAAAAATAAGATTTAAAATGTTAATGACCAAGAACATAATGATTATTCAGAATTAGACAATAAGAATCTGCTGTTTGTACTCTAAGCCCAACTTTTTGAGGCACAAGAGAAATAAAGAGAAAAACCTCTGCTACAAAGACTGTACAATCTGGTTTGGGAGACAAAGGGGAGCCACAAGAAACAAGGGCAGTAAATAAGAGAATTTTTTTATATTTGATTATGCTTCCAATGTATTTTTAAAGGATCTGAGTCAACTTTAAACAGAAGGATATAATTTAGCCATGTATTATGGTATAAAATAAAAATCTAACAGAGAAGGAAAATATGGGGATGCAATAGTCAAGGAAGGTAGCCTTACAAAATAGAAAAAGTTTCAATAAGCAGAAAGAAGGCAGATGCCAACATTTAATTCCAGATAGACATTATAAACATCAGCTTAGAGACAGGCAGTATTATAATGTGATGATTCTCCCAACATGTCACCATGTGGGTTAGGAGATAATGGTCTCAGATCTAGGAATGAGTCTGTCAAGAGCCCAGACAATAAGGATAATTCATAGTCACTAGGCTAGATTTAGGCCTAAACCAATCAGCACATTGTGTCTTCTGGTCTGAGTGGTTCAAGGAAGGATTTTTGATTTTGAGGTAGGAAGGGATGCTTTCTGTCACCTTAGTCACTTGGTCACAGATGAAGCAGTATGTGGCCCTACTAGGAACTAGAAACCATTCTGCAACATGACAGGGTAGAAAACAGAACAGATGGAAAAAAAAAAAAAGGTTAGATCTCTGGTTATGATTATTCTCAAGTACTAATTCATGAAAAGTGAGATGCTTCATAATCATAGGAAAGAAAGATGCTTTCTACTGAAGAAGTATTGTCAACATATAATATCACTGATTAGTGATTATGTTCATAGTCCTTAATATGTGGCATCTATGCAGAGGAATATTGGTTTTTAGCTGCATAATACTCCCATTGATAACATCTATCAACCATGAAGAAAATACACAAAGGAATTTGCAAAACATTTCGACTGTGTACAATGCATGCAATTTATTGACTTCAATGATTATTACTTAATTAAAAATGAAACATTTCTTATCTCTCTATCTCAGACATATTTTAAGAGTCAGATATTATAAAATTTGTATGTTGTGATAATGCACAATAGTCTTTTAGAAAGAATATAAGCATAATTGCATTAAAATGAAAATCACCCCTAAGCCAGCTAATGACCAAATTTATATTCCCTTTCAAAATGTAAGTTTTAATGTTTGGAGTTTCTAAAATACTCAGACTACTAGTCATAAAGCTTCTTTGATCAAACAGAGTCCCTCTGAATCATTTTCTTTTCTACAACAGTTGAAACATTTGGTAACACAGCACAAAGTTAAAATAAAAGAATAACTTTATAAACTTCCTATTTCAAATAAAGATAAGTACAATATAGCTAATCCATAGTCTTTTGAATTAAAGCCAGTTACAATATTATTTCGCATAGCTAAATTTCTCATTCTTCCTCTTGAAAGCTGAATAGTCCCTTTATTATTTGCAGTCAGTGTGTTTAACTGAAATTTAGGTCACCCGACTGTCCTCTTTTTTTTCTCTATCCTAGTTTCCACATCTCTTAGTTTCATCACTTTACTTTCAGTCAGCACAATATACAAATACACAAAATCAATACTCAATTTGATAGATAGAGGTCTAATTTTAACCAACTTTATCTCAATCAAACCTTATTCCAAATGTTATCTTTAGTTTAAATGCCCCACAATGCTCAATATTTTAAAGTTCTTTTTATTTTGCCATCAACACCTCTCTTCGCATTGTCAACAATAGCTTGTCCCTTTTTTCTTATTTTGAAGTTGGAAATTTTTGCCATTGAATAAACAACAGCAATCTAGTCTCTTTTCACCACAATTACATCTTTAAAAAAATTTAATATGTGCAAATAACTTCTTACCTACTGCAAACAGTGCTACTAAATAACACTCATAGGCCAACCATTCTTTATTAGTCTTCTATAACATACTAAATTTTTGGGAAAAAAATTGAAATGAAAAAGTCAATAATAATTTCAATCAGCCTCTTAAAAGTGTAGATTTCTAAATTCCTGAAGTAATCCCCCCAATAAAAACATATGAAATATAAAACTCCACCAGAAATGAAATGGTTTTTGTTGAAGTTCCCCAAACATCAACAAACTTGTTAAAAATAGCAAAATTAAGTGGGACAAATGGGCACAAAAGAAATGTAAGATTCTAGGGATTACCCATTTGAATACTGTACCACAGTCAAATGCTAATAAACTATAATATGATTTTGTTGTCCATGTATAAGCCAAGAGCCAAGGATGGCCTAACTGTATCAAGAAAACAGATTGTATCCATCAAAAAGTCTATATATTAAATACAGGTATAATAACCAAGTTACCTATGTTTATAACTTCCTTATTTGTTTCCTGGATCTTCTTAACATTAAAATTCTCAGAAATATCTTTGGGTTGTAAATACAATTTTTTTTTCTAAAAAGGTACATGCAGTAATTCTATGGTCCATATATGTCTAGCAAAGCTCATATTTGAACAGAGGAGTTCTAAAGACTTCTAGGACCTTACTGATTTCCTCTTTCAATATCTAAACCATAACATGGGCTCAGCACCACAGCTCAGTGCGTAGGGCGCAGGCCACATACACTGAGGCTGGCAGGTTCGAGCCTGGCCCTGCTAACCAACAAGAACAACTGCAACCAAAAAATAGCTGGGTGTTATCGCAGATGTATATAGTCCCAGCTACTTGGCAAGCTGCCGCAAGAGAATCACTTAAGCCCAAGAGTTTGAGATTGCTGTAACCTGTGACACCACAGCACTCTACCGAGGGTGGCATAGTGAAACTCTGTCTCAAATAATAATAATAATAACAATAAATAATAAACCATAACATGTTAAGATTTTCCCTATTATCCATGCCTCTAGTAAAGAGTGATATAAAGAGGATTGGGGACAAGAAAACTATTCATGATTCCCTTTGAGTAGTTAAGGTTTTCTCAGAAAGTAAAATATGTACCCAAATATAAACTGAGTGTTATCAAAGACTACCTGATTGCCTCAAAATAGGTAGCAATTTACTAAAATAGCAAGTTCCTTTGTAATTTGTTGGCAGTAGTCAATAGCTTTTTTGCCACAAATTCAAAACCTGTTGTAGGGGCCTTCTCAATGACAAATCCTTAGCCAAAATACCTCTATAAGGATGCCAAATTTTATTGTATGGCATTGGCATTATTTAGAGTTAGTAAGGTGCTAAGTGGGAGAATATATAGTGATAATGTCATGAAATAGATGAAACGTTTTATTGTCTAGTGAATCCAAAGACTTACCTACATAGTAAACTTTGTTTTTAAGGTCTATAAACATCAGACAGGTATTAAATACATTCTAGAGAGGAGCAGTCACTAGCACCTATAATTCCAGCTACTCAGGAGGCTGAGGCAGGAGCATCAGTTGAGCCCAAGAGACTGAGGATGCAGTGAGTGACAATCAGATCATGCTACTTCACTCCAGCCTGGGCAACAAAATAACACCTTGTTTCTAAAAATAAAAATGTATAAATGAATGAATAATTACATTCCACAGTTTTCCTTTCTGAGCCTAACTCAGTGAAAGTTCAGTTATATAGCGGTGTGCATCTACAAGGGATAGTTGAGTGTTAATAGAAAACTCCCTCTGTGAGTATAGCATAATAGGGTGATTTAGTTTTGGTTACTTGCCTGATGTGCTGTCCTCCACTTCAGAAAAAAAATGGTAATTGAGCCAAAAGACTGATGAAATAAATGTTTTAAAATGTTTTATTATAAAGAGTTGGGAATAAAGAGAGCTGGTTGACAATCAAATAAAAGTGACTGAAAGCCCAGCAGTTGGTTCAATCATATGTTTTGCCCAAATTCAACATCAACAAGTTGCATCCAGGTACTGTACTTAAATATGAGAGTGAATAAGAATATGGAAAGCAATATTAATCACAGAGATGCCATAAGTAACAAAGTTAAGAAATAACAAGTGTGGCTTGACACCTATAGCTCAGCCACTAGGGCACCAGCCACATACACTGGAGCTGGTAGGTTGGAATCCAGCCTGGGCCTGCCAAACAAAAATGACAACTACAACCAAAAAATAGCCAGGCATTGTGGCGGGCTCCTGTAGTCCCAGCTCCTTGGGAGGCTGAGGCAAGAGAATTGCTTAAGACTAAGAGTAGTTGGAGGTTGCTGTGTGAGACTCTGTCTCAAAAAAAAAGAAAAAGAAAGAAAGAAAGAAATAACAAGTGTGCTTGTTAGTAATTCAGAACTTTAACCAGAAAAGAGGAAATAAAATGGCTAAAAACAAAAAGAACAAAAACATGCAGTTCAAAGAATGACAATCTGTGACTCTAATCCTCTAGAACTTGCTCCATAGGTCTTGAATGAAAGCTTGAGAAAAAGCTGTGCATATCATGCAGTTGTCTTCATCATTTAAAGCTCTTGGGTAGAAGCCATCTTCTTTCAAAGATCATCTGCTGCTGAAGGAATTAAGAACTTTAGTTTAAAAATAGATACTAGAATGGTTACTCAGGTGGCAGAGGGTGTGGTGGCTGACTTCCAAGAGGATCCCTACTTCTTGCTACCTGTAGTCACAGCCATGGTTAGTCCCAACCGTATAGCAAAGTTGGTCTCTGTGAAAATATGGCAAAAGCAATGGCATATTCACAATAAAATAATGCATTGTGTGGTTTCCTTCTTGGTTATGGTCTCTCTTTCTATCCCTACCTCTCTCTCTCTCTCTCTCTCTCTCATCTTAGCTCATTTTTGCTCTGGAGAAAGCCAGTTGCTATGCCATGAGCCACCGTATAAAGAAATCCATGTTGTAAGAAACTGAAACTTCCTAGGCAATAGTTACTTAAATCATCATGGAAATGTATCCTTTATCCCAGATAAGCCTCCAGATGACTGTGACACCAACCAAAACTTGGCTACGACCTCATGAGAGTCGTTGACCCCAAATCACCAAATAAGTCATTTTTAATTCCTTATCCTCAGGAATTATTTGAGATAATTAATGTTTGTTATTTTAAGCCACTAAAGTTTAGGATAACGTGTTGAATAATTCATGACTTTGCAATATGTAACAAATACAGAGGGTAAAAATCTGTGTCTTTTTAATTGGGAGACATAAATCCAGGAATATATATACTCTGGTCTGTAACTGCTATTACAGTGTCTAAAAGTATCTAACGGAGTTCCTTTTAGCATGGTTCCAAATGGATTTCTCCTCCTCTGGTGTCTTTTTCTGAAGACGAAGTCTCCAAGTATGGGCCATGTGGAGTTTCCTTGGAGAGTATAGGAAAGTCAACCTGGATATTGTGGCAATAAGACTGAATATCTAGCATGAATGCCTTGCAGCAATTTGCCAGGGATATCTGAAGTAGAGTGCAATATCAGAAAAGAACAAATAGTCTTACTGGATAACCTATTACAAATTTATGTGATAAGAGTCAATGAGGAGGTGTTAACTTCCTGGTCTTAAGGGACAGAGAGAATAGTCTTGGATAAAGAAGCCTAAAAGTGTCAGATATTTTCACAAGTTTGAGTTTTAAAACGTCATTAATTCTCCTTCATTTACCTGACAATTGAAGATTATACAAACAATGGCATTTCTAAGTATAAGGCTTTACAAAATTTTTTAATAGTTCCAATAAAAATGAGAGCTTTAATCACTGGAGAAATAGATTGAAACTCCAGGTTGAGAACACAGAGTCAAATAGTGTGTTTGCTGCTCTTAGAACCATAGCTCTCCAGCAAGGAAATACTTCCATCCACTCAAAGAATAAGCAAGTAATGACCAGGACATATTCAAAATACACAGAAGAGGATAATTATATGGACTCCTTTAAAGATGTTCTCAGGGATCTTGAAGCTTGGGTTCTTTGTCATATTCCACCCTTTTAATATGTACCAGAGATACTCTCAGCAACACTAGTAAAAATTTTTCCACTAATGTTGACTGACTACAGTAGTCATATCCATATTGTGTTGAGATAATTTCAGGTGAAATATTTGGCAAGGCTCTAGTTAAGGTCCTCAAGTATCACCAAATTCCCACTCTGAAGTTTCAGAGACTATCCTTATGCATTTCACAAACAGAAACTTTTTTTAGTTTCTGATGCCCATCACTGGTATCAACATATAATTACATCTTTAAAACTTTCAAAAGAATTGGCTTCTAAGATATGCTGGGGCCAGTTCTGTAGTGAGACCTACATCCTGCCATACTGATTATCAAGGCATTTGCTTTAGACTCCAGGCTGTTTGTGCATGGCTTCAATCTTTATAATAACCAATCTGAAATAAGGTCTAGAACATTTAAAATTTATTTAATCTGTTAACTATTTTTAACTCAGGGTCTTAGTCAGCACCGCTACCATAACATAATACTATAGACTAGGTGGCTTAAAAAACAAAAACTTATTTTCTCACAGTTTTGGAGGCTGGAAGTCCAACATAAGGTTGCTAGCATGGTCGGGTTCAGTAAGTGGTCTTTTCTGGGCTTGCACATGGCACCATTTTCTTTTGCACTAATGTAGCCTTTCTTAGGAGGAGGGGAGAGGGAAAAAAAAAAAGAGAGAAAGAGCACTCTGGTGTATCAAAGGGCACAAAGCTTATCAAATCCCATCATCAAGTCTCCACCCTCAGGACCTCATTTAAACCTAATTTCCTCCCAAAGGTTCCATCTTCAAATACCATCACACTGGAAGTTAGAACTTCAACATAAGAATTTAGGAGAAACATAATTCAGCCTAGAGCACTGGGTTAACTGCCAAAGTCAAAAACCTTTCATTGTTAATACTTCACACTCATTAGGATAGCCGTTTTCCAAATTATGGAAAATAACAAGTGTGGTGCAGATGTAGAGAAACTAAGACCCTTTTGCATTTCTAGTGGGAAGGTAAAATGGTACAGCTATTGTGGAAAAGAATTTGGCTGTTCCTCAAAAAAATAAACATAATTACCACTTGATAAAGCAATTCCATTTCTAGGTATATACTCCAAAGAATTGAAAAGCAGAGGCTCAAACAGATACTTCTACATCAATGTTCATAGCAGCATTATTTGCAATAGCCAAAAGATCGAAACAACCCAAATGTCTATGAACAGATGAATGGACAAAATGTTGTATATATGTATGTACATATAATAAAATATTATTCAGCCACAGAAAAGGGAATGAAATTTTTATATGTGGTACAACATGAATAAACCTTGAAAACATTATCCAAAAGTGAGATAAGCCAGAAACAAAAGAATATTTTGTTTCTCATATAAGTGGAATCAAATATTTATGATTCCACTTATATGAGGTATCTAGAATAGGGAAACTCACAGAGACAGAAAGCATAATAGAATAGAGGTTACCAAGCCTGGGGAGAAGGGGACAATGGTTGACAGGTACAAAGTTTCTGTTTAAGATAATGAAAAAGTTATGGCAATAGACAACGGTGATGGTTGCTCAACATTGTGCATGTACTTAATTCCATTGAGTTATACACTTAAAAATGATTAAGATGATAAATTTTATTACATATATATGTGATCAAATTTTTCGTATGTGTGTTTTATGTGACCTGCCTGATGTATATAACACCGTAATTTTAAAAATAGCATTCCAAAATTGTAGACTTCTCCAATGCCCTAACCTGCTATGTTAACTCTTACCTTTGACCAATTGCTAAGCACTGGCAAGTACAAAAAATTCTACTGTTGAGGCTAAATTTATTTCTGATAAGGGAGTGTTTGAGCTCTGCTGTGACATATGTTGTCTAAATTTTCCAGTTTCCGAAGTAAGAGATGACCCCATTAACAAATAATACTAAATTAGAATGTTCTAGGGAAATACATAATGAACCTGGTCAAAGCATAACTAGTTATCGAGCAGATGTTAGACAACTGTGAAATTTGCTTTCTTTGGGTAATAAAAGAAGGTCAGCAAGATTTACAATATTTCTATAATGGCTAGAATTTGTGAAGGAGAAAGTAATAAAATTCATAGGAGATAAGCCTGCTTGCTGAGAAATGGCATGTAGTTTCAGTAAGCAGCAAAGATTACACAGCATATAACACCAAGTTTAAGGAAGATCCTAAACTCAAATATGTAGAAGAATTCCTACGGCTTTGCATCTAAACACTAAGAGATCTCCCAGAGCATTCATATACACACAGGTAGAAAGGCTTTTAATTAGGAAGGCCAGAGTATGAGGCATTTGAAGAGGTAGCTTTATGTCACAAAATGCCTGTTAATACAGTATTTAGATCCCTAGGAAATAGTTTCAGCTACCAATGACTAAATAAGTCATACAGAAGTACAATGATTTTTTAAAAAAAGTTGGAAACCCATTGCTTGCAGCAGCCAGTGAAAACCAGAAAACTTTTAGTTTGTTAGTAATCTGCCTAGGAGAATTATGAGTGTCTTGTAATCTATCAATGGCAAAATATACCCCTTAAGATAGACTGTATTCCAGATAATGTGCTGTACTTCGACAAAATTGAATTTTTTCGGTGGTGGTGGGGAATGATTCTGAACTAAAACATTAATTAAATAGAAGCCAGACTTCGAGCTCAACACAGAACATAGCAAAAAGTCATCCATATATCGGGTATGAAAAGTTTACAATACTGAATATTCATTTTAAAGAACTGTGACTCTTGCCCGTAATCTTGGCACTCTGGGGGACTAAGTGGAGAGGATTACTTAAAGTCAGGAATCAAAGACCAGCCTGAGCAACACCCTTGCTCTAATAAAAAAATTAGAGACCTTGTCTCTAATAAAAAATAGAAAAAATCAGCCAGGAGGCTGAGGCAGGAGAATCACTTGAGACCAGGAGTTTAAGATTGCAGTGAACTATGACGATACCACTTTACTCTAGCCTGAGTGACAAAGCAAGACTCTACCCCCTCCAAAAAAAGATTGACTATTTTGATCAAAAGGAATACTAAAGAAAGCAGAACACATGTTTATAATGATGGCATTGAAAATTAAGTAGTATTGGAATTTGGAACCACAGGAAAGCAGAGGACAACTCTTTTATTTTGCTCAGTTTAAGGTCCTGAACGATCTATATCCTCACCCAGTAGTTTTCTTGACTAGGAGAATCAGACTGTTCCTAGAACCAGTATAAGGTATGACTAATATTTTGTCTAAATGACTTGACTATCAACTTGTGGACTTTTGTAGCTTCTGGTTTTAGAGAATATTGTGAAAGCCTAGAATCAACCTAAACCTTGATGAGTTTATTCCTGATAATTCTTCCAATATCAGTAGAATTTTTGTCCACAAAGGATATAGCACTCACCATGTGGTGATTTCAATCTAGGCTTCATTTAACTATGAAAATATTGACTATTCCAAGTTATTCAGCTAGAAATCTATGATTTGACTATTAATAGGCAAATTCTAAGAGATCTGAAGTAAAACGTCATTGGAAGAGCTTTTAATTTAGCAATTCCACAGGTTTTGCAAAACCTTCTGATTTCTCTGCAATTCAGAGTCTTCTAAAATAATTCTTATGGTTTTGTAAATCTTCCTTTTTAATATAATTTTTGTATATAAGATTATTCTTAACATATTAACCAAATGATGTTGACCCAGAGCCTGGGTTTTGTTCTTCAAACTATTCTAAAGGCCTTTCTAAAGTTCTATCTTATCTACATGTATGAAAGTCTTTGACAACAGCTTTCATCTAATACTAGTACTTTTGTGGATTTAAAGGCTTAAAATGAACCCTAAACAGCTTAACTTTTTCTTTTTTTTTTTTATTGTTGGGGATTCATTGAGGGTACAATAAGCCAGGTTACACTGATTGCAATTGTTAGGTAAAGTCCCTCTTGCAATCATGTCTTGCCCCCATAAAGTGTGACACAACCAAGGCCCCACCCACCTCCCTCCTTCCCTCTTTCTGTTTCCCCCCCCCATAACCTTAATTGTCATTAATTATCCTCATATCAAAATTGAGTACATAGGATTCATGCTTCTCCATTCTTGTGATGCTTTACTAAGAATAATGTCTTCCACTTCCATCCAGGTTAATACGAAGGATGTAAAGTTTCCATTTTTTTTAATGGCTGAATAGCATTCCATGGTATACATACACCACAGCTTGTTCATCCATTCCTGGGTTGGTGGCCATTTAGGCTGTTTCCACATTTTGGTGATTGTAAATTGAGCTGCAATAAACAGTCTACTACAAGTGTCCTTATGATAAAAGGATTTTTTTCCTTCTCGGTAGGCCCAGTAATGGGATGGCAGGATCAAATAGGAGGTCTAGCTTGAGTGCTTTGAGGCTTCTGCATACTTCCTTCCAAAAAGGTTGTACTAGTTTGCAGTCCCACCAGCAGTGTAAAAGTGTTCCCTTCTCTCCACATCCACGCCAGCATCTGCAGTTTGGAGATTTTGAGATGTGGGCCATTCTCACTGGGGTTAGATGATATCTCAGGGTTGTTTTGATTTGCATTTCTCTAATATATAGAGATGATGAACATTTTTTCATGTGTTTGTTAGCCATTTGTCTGTCATCTTTAGAGAAAGTTCTATTCATGTCTCTTGCCCATTGATATAAGGGATTGTTGGCTTTTTTCATGTGGATTAATTTGAGTTCTCTATAGATCCTAGTTATCAAGCTTTTGTCTGATTGAAAATATGCAAATATCCTTTCCCATTGTGTAGGTTGTCTCTTTGCTTTGGTTATTGTCTCCTTAGCGGTACAGAAGCTTTTCACTTTAATGAAGTCCCATTTGTTTATTTTTGTTGTTGTTGCAATTGCCATGGCAGTCTTCTTCATGAAGTCTTTCCCCAGGCCAATATCTTCCAGTGTTTTTCCTATACTTTCTTTGAGGATTTTTATTGTTTCATGCCTTAAATTTAAGTCCTTTATCCATCTTGAATCAATTATTGTGAGTGGGGAAGGGTGTGGGCCAGTTTCAGTCTTTTACATGTAGACATCCAGTTCTCCCAACACCATTTATTGAATAGGGAGTCTTTCCCCCAAGGTATGTTCTTGTTTGGTTTATCAAAGATTAGGTGGTTGTAAGATATTAGTTTCATATCTTGGTTTTCAATTCGAATCGAAGTGTCTATGTCTCTGTTTTTGTGCCAGTACCATGCTGTCTTGAGCAATATGGCTTTGTAGTACAGACTAAAGTCTGGTATGCTGATGCCCCCAGCTTTATTTTTGTTACTAAGAACTGCCTTAGCTATACGGGGTTTTTTCCGGTTCCATACAAAACGCAGAATCATTTCTTCCAAATCTTGAAAGTACGATGTTGTATTTTGATAGGAATGGCATTGAATAGGTAGATGGCTTTGGGAAGTATAGACATTTTAACAATGTTGATTCTTCCAAGCCATGAGCATGGTATGTTCTTCCATTTGTTAATATCCTCTGCTATTTCCTTTCTGAGGAGTTCATAGTTTTCTTTATAGAGGTCCTTCACCTCCTTCGTTAGGTATATTCCTAGGTATTTCATTTTCTTTGAGACTATGGTGAAGGGAGTTGTGTCCTTAATTAGCTTCTCATCTTGACTGTTATTGGTGTATACAAAGGCTACTGACTTGTGGACATTGATTTTATATCCTGAAACATTACTGTATTTTTTGATGACTTCTAGGAGTCTTGTGGTTGAGTCTTTGGGGTTCTCTAAGTATAAGATCATGTCGTCAGCAAAGAGGGAGAGTTTGACCTCCTCTGCTCCCATTTGGATTCCCTTTATTTCCTTGTCTTGCCTAATTGTATTGGCTAGAACTTCCAGAACTATGTTGAATAGTAAAGGTGACAGAGGACAACCTTGTCTGGTTCCAGTTCTAAGAGGAAAAGCTTTGAGTTTTACTCCATTCAGTAAAATATTGGCTGTGGGTTTGTCATAGATAGCTTCAATCAGTTTTAGAAATGTGCCACCTATGCCTATACTCTTCAGTGTTCTAATTAGAAAAGGATGCTGGATTTTATCAAATGCTTTTTCTGCATCTATTGAGAGGATCATGTGATCTTTATTTTTGCCTCTGTTAATATGGTGGATAACGTTTATGGACTTGCGTATGTTAAACCAGCCTTGCATCCCTGGGATGAAGCCTACTTGATCATGATGAATGACTTTTTGATGATAAGCTGTAATCTATTGGCTAGGATTTTGTTGAGGATTTTTGCAAATATATTCATGAGTGAGATTGGTCTGAAATCCTCCTTTTTGTTTGGGTCTTTTCCTGGTTTTGGTATCAGGGTGATGTTTGCTTCATAGAATGTATTGGGGAAGATTCCTTCTTCCTCAGTTTTTTGGAATAATTTCTGCAGTACAGGAATAAGCTCTTCCTTGAAGGTTTGATGGAATTCTGGAGTGAATCCATCTGGACCATGGCATTTTTTGGTTGGAAGATTTTTTATTGTTTCTGTGATCTCAGTGCTTGAAGTTGGTCTGTTCAGGAGCTCTATTTCTTCCTGGCTAAGTCTAGGGAAAGGGTGTGATTCCAAATATTGATCCATTTCCTTCACATTGTCCAATTTCTGGGCATAGAGTTTCTGGTAGTATTCAGAGATGATCTCTTGTATCTCTGTGGGATCAGTTGTTATTTCCCCTTTATCATTTCTGATTGAGGTTACTAGAGATTTTACTTTTCTATTCCTCGTTATTCTGGCCAATGGTTTATCTATTTTATTTATTTTTTCAAAGAACCAACTCCTTGTTTCATCAATTTTCTGAATGATTCTTTTGTTTTCAATTTCATTGATCTCTGATTTGATTTTGGATATTTCTTTTCTTCTACTGAGTTTAGGCATAGATTATTCTTCTTTTTCCAATTCCATAAGATCTCTTGTGAGATTGTTGATGCGCTCTCTTTCTGTTTTTCGAATGTAGGCATCTAAAGTGATGAATTTTCCTCTCAAAACTGCTTTTGCAGTGTCCCACAGGTTTTGGTAGCTTGTGTCTTCATTGTTGTTATGCTCAAGGAAGTTAACGATTTCCTGTTTTATTTCTTCCTTCACCCATCTGTTATTCAACAGAAGATTGTTTAATTTCCATGCCTTTGGGTGGGGTCGAGCATTTTTGTTAGAGTTGAGTTCCACCTTTAGTGCCTTATGGTCTGAGAAGATACAAGGTAAAATTTCAATTCTTTTGATTCTGTTGATATTTGTTTTGTGTCCCAGGATATGATCAATTTTGGAGAATGTTCCATGGGGTGATGAGAAGAATGTATATTCTTTATCTTTGGGATGGAGTGTTCTATATGTATCTGTCAAGCACAGTTGTTCTAGGGTCTCATTTAAATCTCTTATGTCTTTGTTTAATTTCTGTTTAGAGGATCTGTCCAGCTCTGTAAGAGGAGTGTTAAAGTCCCCTGTTATTATGGTATTATTAGATATCATATTGCTCAGACTGAGTAAGGTCTATTTCAAGAATCTGGGAGCATACAAATTGGGTGCATAGATATTTAGAGTTGAAATGTCTTCTTGTTATATTTTTCCCTTGACCAATATAAAGTGACCATCTTTGTCTTTTTTGAATTTAGTTGCTTTAAATCCACATGTATCTGAAAATAAGATTGCAACTCCTCTTTTCTTCTGAATTCCATTTGCCTGAAAAATTGTCTTCCAACCCTTGACTCGGAGCTTTCATTTGTCTTTTGAAGCCAGGTGTGTTTCTTGCAGACAGCAAATGGATGGCTTGTGTTTTTTAATCCAGTCAGCCAATCTATGTCTCTTCAGTGGGGAATTCAAGCCATTAACATTTATTGAGATAATTGATAAGTGTGGCAGTATTCTATTCGTCTTATTTGGTGAGAGTCCATTGCTTAGTTTTATCTTTTGCATCAGTGTGGAGGTTAGGTTCTGTCCTTTGGTTTCTGAGTTCTTACTTTGCTGCTGATCCATTGTGGTGGTCAGTGTGCAGAACAGGTTGAAGTATTTCCTGTAGAGCTGGTCTTGTTGTGGCGAATTTCCTCAATGTTTGTATATCTATAAAGGATTTGATTTCTCCATCAATTTTTAAGCTTAGCTTAGCAGGGTACAGAATTCTGGGCTGAAAATTGTTCTGTTTAAGTAGATTAAAGGTAGATGACCATTGTCTTCTTGCTTGGAAAGTTTCATTAGAGAAGTCTGCAGTCACTCTGATGGATTTGCCCCTGTAGATCAACTGGCGCTTACTCCTGGCAGCTTGCAGAATCTTTTCTTTTGTCTTGACTTTGGACAGGTTCATCACAATGTGTCTTGGAGAAGCTCGGTTAGAGTTGAGGTGACCTGGGGTCCGATATCCCTCTGAAAGCAGTGTGTCAGAATCTTTGGTGATATTTGGGAATTTTTCTTTTATAATATTCTCTAGTATGGCTTCCATTCCTCTGGGGCATTCTTCTTCCACTTGTGGAATTCCTATAACTTGTATATTGGAACGCTTCATAACGTCCCATAATTCTGACAGTGAACGTTCTGCTTTCTCTCTCTTCTTTTCTGCCTCTTTTACTATCTGAGTTATCTCAAGAACTTTGCTTCTACCTCTGAAATTCTTTCTTCTGCATGGTCTAACCTGTTGCTGATACTTTCCATTGCATCTTTAAGTTCCCTAATTGACTGTTTCAGTTCCTTCAGCTCTGCTATATCCTTTTAATATTCTTCCTATCATTCATCTCTTATTTGATTCTGTTTTTGAATTTCCTTTTGGTTATTTTCCACTTTATTAGCAGTTTCCTTCATTGTTTCCATCATTTCTTTCATTGTTTTCAACATGTGTATTCTAAATTCCCTTTCTGTCATTCCTAGCATTTCTTTATAGGTGGAATCCTCTGCAGTAGCTACCTCATGGTCCTTTGGTGGGTTTGTTCTGGACTGGTTCTTCATGTTGCCTGGAGTTTTCTGCTGATTCTTCCTCATGAGTGGTTTCTTTTATCTGTTTCCTTGCCCTAATTTTCCTTTTACTTCCTCTTGCTCTTTTAGTTGTTGTGCCTGTGGACTAAGGGTTACAGGACCAGAGGGGTGAGAAGGTTGAACAGCAAAAAAGGGATGAAAGAAAGGAGGACCAAGTGATAAGAAAAATAGAGAAAGGAGAGGGGGTGGGTAAAAGGAATATTGACAAAAAGAAGAGAGACACAGAAAGAGAGAGACAGAACAATATAGGTGTACAGTAGGGTCCTTTGACACAACCTTAAAAAAAAAACGCACCTTCTGGGGGTGCCCAGTTGGGTGGTTCCCTTGAGGTCAGCAGCTCTTTGCTAACCTGATCAGACACAGTACCCCACAACCCAGTAGAGAGGAAAGACAAAAATGCTATAAATCAAACCAAAACAAGCAAACAGAAAACTTTACAGGATAAAATTGGGTGAAAAATAATAGCAGTAGAAACACTAGCAAAAATGAAGTTCTAATTATTGAAAAAGACAGCAATGGGAAATTATAATTAAACTAGAAAAATTGAGAAAGAAAAAGGATCTGTATGGAAGAGGTTGAACTTATAAAATAAAACAACATCAATGACATGAAAATAAACAAAAAAACACAACCAAACCAAAAAAAAGAAAAAAACACAACCAAAAACAAAGCAGTATGTATATGTTATTGAATATTGTCTGGGCAACACGTGGTCTTCTGGGGTATGAGATGTTAATCACAGTTCTGATACGAC
Source organism: Nycticebus coucang (assembly GCF_027406575.1). NCBI lineage: Eukaryota > Metazoa > Chordata > Mammalia > Primates > Lorisidae > Nycticebus > Nycticebus coucang. The sequence goes on along the minus strand of NC_069784.1, from coordinate 77,481,038 downwards.
TGGAAGCTGCTAGTTTCTCAAACCCCAGCAGGTAGACACCCTAAATCTCTCTTCAGCCCACTTAAAAGGCACTTTGAACTTATTCACTTGCTGAGCAGAAGCTTTCCCAGGAAAGTGCTTGTCACTGGAATCACTGCTGAAGTGGCTATCCACTTACCCAGTGTACCAAAACTGGTCTCACTCTGCCCCTGAGGGTTAGGGCTGCAAGGCGGCTCAGACCCCGCTCTTAGGCTACTTGGTCGCTGGGTTACCAGCTCCCACCCAATTCTAGCTCTGCGACCTGAGGGCGGAGCTTGCCGGGGCAGATGGCTCACAATGGCTCCCTGCGACCCTCCGCCAAACACCATTAGCTCCGTCTGGCTCAGCAGCTTAGACTGGGGCCCTAGACAATGGCCAAAGTTCTCCGCACTCCGGCTCACGCTCTCCCCAAGGCAGTTCAACGGAGTGCCAAGTCCAAAGACACCAAAACAGTTCACAGATAAGGCCTTTCTGGTTTGCAGTCTCGCTGCTACTGAACTTACAGTTGCGGGAAGGTTTAGACCGATTGAACACACGCGACCACTTGCCGGTTTTCCACTGTTTTAGTCCTCCTCTTGGGGTCCAGTAGTCTCTCGCTGACTCCCTGTATCCACTCAGGGGTGATGATAGGCAGATCCCACCAGCCAGAGATGCCTGGAGTTCTATCTCCCCAGACTCACGGTGCCCAGATGCAAGAAAGCTGTTACTCGGCTGCCATCTTGCTCCACCTGCCAGCTTAACTTTTTCTAAAGGGAATTTAACTTTTTCAGATAGGTGGGCTTTAAAGGTTTGGGAGCACCCAAAATATAAGAAAACCAGGTCAGAAAAAAGAGTAGGGATAGAGGATAACAGAGAAGCAAAAGATGAAGAGGGATTAACAAACAAAAGCCATTGACTTCAAGTAGTGATTGGAAATGTATAAAAGAAAGATAATTTTAATTTTTTTTACATCTCCCCAGGAATCTTTTAAGGAAGGAATTTTGGAGTTGTAATTTCATCTGGAAGCTTCCTTATAACAATAAAATCAATGTAGACCATTAGATGTTTAAGATTTTGCTCCCTTTCTATTCTGAACTCCTTCTCAAATAAGGAATTTTGTTCATATTAAAAGTTCCTCAAAGTAACCACTATAAACTAAGTTATCCTTAGTGAAATCATGTCACTTAGTCACATAAATTAAAGTGTAAAACTCTTCTAAGAGTCAAGGGATTTGACCAAGATAGGCCACAGACTTAGTTTTAGAGCTCCTAGTGTCAATCCAACAAAAACATTTTAGGACACCTTATGTCTGGGACTCAAATGGTTGGTTTTCACCCTAACAAATCATTCAACCTCTCCCTCAGAATCATTCAACTACACAGACCTAAAAATCTATGTAGATGGAAACTTTGAACAAGAGATATCTCCCTGAATTTTGCTGTCATAGGAAAAAAGAACTAAGACAAGACTAATGAAAATACTCATAAGATACTCATTAACAAGTAAGCTAAGGCAAAATTTCTCCCACAGAAACTGTTATAAGTGAAAACTTTCCACAGTCCTCAGCCCCTGAGGCCAGTCTTAGAAACAGATCCATTGGGGTGTAAGGTCATTAGCATTCCTCTTACAGACTCTCTCTCTCTCTCTCTCTCTCTTTCTCTGTCTGTCTCTCTCACACACAGGCAAAGTTAAAGAATAATTAATAACAAAGGATATTTTTCAACAAGGATAAAATCTTTCAAATCTGATCAGATAATAAAGGCATCCATAGAAAGGACTTTATTTCCTGGAGGAGAATATAAACTTAGCATTTCCGATCATAAGAAAAAAAATTGACTCCCTATTCCTCATCACATTAAAGAGACCACTGAGCAAGAGGCTCAAAGGATCTCAGTGGAGAGTGCTGTTTCTGAATCTAGGCTATTAGCCACAGCAGTGAGGTGGGAACTCAACAGGATGTCAGTGGAATCCCCAGATCCATTCTATTCAACATGGTTTAAATTTAAATTTAAAGTAATTAAAATTAAATAAAATTAAAAATTAGTTTCTTAGATACACTAGCCACATTTTAAGTGCACATATAACTAGTGAGTCCCATACCAGACATTTCTATCACTGCATAAAATTCTGTTGGAAATGTTTCAGATTGTTGAACTCACCAACATACCACTAAGACAATCTGATAATAAATTAAGTTTATTTTAACTCACTGTAATAAGGAGAACACTCTGTTGACCAGAACTTAGCAATGTCTTAAAAACAGACAATCAAAAGTGGCTCTGGGATCAAGTGATTTAAGGCAAGATTTTAAGGTAGAAAACAGGTTAGAATTGAAAAAAGTTTATAATATAATCATTACAACTTGGTCAATATAACAATGTAAGGGTCTTAAAATGATCCTTGATAAGTAAACTCTTATTTAATAAACTATTTCTTCAAGGTAAGCAGACAAGTCTCTATGAAAAAATTATCTCTAAGAATATCCTACAATAAACAACTGACATTATTTCTGGTTTATGGTCTTATTTTTACCTAGTAAAGTAAACTGGATCAAGATCTACTAATTCATGTTCACAGAGTTCTCATGCTATTTAAACACAAACAAAGGGGGAGGAGACAATATGCCAGACTGAAGCCAGCTTACCACAGAGGCTCCCATCCAGAAGGAGAGTTAAAGGACAGAAATTTAGCAAGTAACCTGACGGATTAGAGCTGCACCTAGAGAGAAGGTTGAAGAAAGCATATCAACCCTGGTGAAGCAAGCTGCGACTCAAAGGATACAAAAAAAAGGTACAAAATCCATCACCAAGTGGACAGGAGTCCCCTCTCCCATGAGAATGGCTCAGAGTACCCCATAAACAAACAAGCAGAGTTCAAAAGTCCTCCCATTATACTCCATGGGAGAGACCCTCTAAAAACTGGACCTACTTCCCCTACTAAGGTGCCATGGAGCTCTGCTGCCAGGTATAAAACCGTGTAAAACTGTATATGTTTTCTACCTGCAATTCTGAGCTCTCTGCACTCCCCTCCACTCTCACTCTGAGATCTGGAGGCCTGTCCCTCAGCAGTCCAGATTCATGGCTGATTTCTCAAGGGGTATGGACAGGGCCTAGACTGCTGCTGGTCAGTGCTGATTCTGTGGCACAGGAGTGAGGAGAGGACGGTTGTCACACCCCCTGTCTCCCTGGGCAACCATAGGAGGCCAGGCATCATCTCAGGTAGCAACCACTGGCAGAACAGATCTGGGATGGAAATGCAGGCCTTGTGTAAAGGGTTTGCCTGAAGCAGTACCGGACTGGGTGGAGCACAGGGACTAGAAAATGTATGCACAGTGCCAGCTGACTCCCAAGGTGGGGCTGACCCAGAGGATTGCTTTACTGAGCCTAAGATGCACTGGGCCCCCAGGGGATCATCAGCCTAAACAAAGGAGGGCAGGAGGCTAGAACTGACAGCTAACAGTGCTGTGAATAAAAACTACCAGGCAACAGCAAAGACAGGGCCTGAGGTGCAGGTTCTGTGAACTTAAAATAGCTTCTCTTCTGCAGGGCAATTTAGCTGCAACAAAAACAAATTACGCAAAGTTGTTCTGTTCTGTCAGTAACATCTATAAGGGGTGGGGCTGGAACTGAGTGAACAACCCCAGCTTCCATCAAGTACCTAAAGTTGTCAGGCCACAGTGCCCCTTGCTGGAAAGTGGCAGAGAGTAGCAGCCTAGCTGAGGAGACATAGATTTCCTTGTGATTCAGGCAGGTGCAAACCACTGGAGTATCTGCTCATTGGAGGCAACTGGGTCACAGCTCTGTGGGGTTATCACAGACTGCGTGTGACAGAGGTGCAAGGTGGGGAAGGAGACATCAACCTTCTCAGACTAATGTATTTGCTGGGTGGGTCCTCCTGACCTCAAAGAGCACCGGAGCAAGTCATATTTGAGTTGTCATCAGACCCCTGTGATCTAGTTGCCAGAGACCTTTTAAACTCTCCCACATGAGACAGGTGCTGACTGAGATAATTGATTTGGACCTTTTGAACTGAGCCAATCGCCCAAGGACTATACAAGTGGTGCCCTGGGTGTGTGGTTGTAGGAAGGTTTGGTTTTCCTTTTCCAATTGTTGCCTGGAGGGGGACGGGTGACTTAATTGCTGGTATTTCTCCACAGCTGAGGCTTCAACCCAGAGTAACTGTTTCACTAGGGTCAGACAGAGACCAGCTGAAAACTAGACAGAGCCACTTAGCCCTACCACAAAAAACAGGTCCCCAGTTTCTCATGCCATAGCACTGTACAGGTCCTCAGCAAAGCTCCAGGGGAAAAATCAAATGGTGTGAAGTAATCATAAGGTAGAATCTGCAGAAAAACTCTGGTAACATGAATAACCAGAGTAGATCAACTCCCCCCCAAAGAAAGATATGGCAGATATAACTGAAGATCCCATTCATAAACAGATGGCTGAGATGTCAGAAATCGAATTCAGAATTGGATTGCAAACAAGATTAATAGAATAGAGGAAAAGTTGTAATTAGAAATTTGAGGAGCAATTCAAAAGTTGGAATTTGAAATTCGAGCAGCAATTCAAAAGTTGTCTCAAGAATTCAATAAATTTAAAGACAAAACCACCAAAAATTTTGACAAACTAAAGCAAGAATTTGCAGTCCTCTAAGATAAGAAAAATACAGTAGAATCTCTCAGTAACAGAGTGGAGCAAGCAGAAGAAAGGATTTCTGACATTGAAGACAAAGCTTTTGAACACTCGCAAACTGTCAAAGAGGAAGAGAAATGGAGAACAAAAACGGATCATTCTCTCAGAGAGCCCTGGGATAATTCTAAGAAAGCTAATATCCACCTCATTGAAATCCCTGAAAGTGAAGAAGTAGCTTTGCAAGGCACAGAGTCTCTTCTCCATGAAATTATGAAAGAGAATTTTCAAGACATGCCAAGAGATTCTGAAATTCAGATATCAGACAGTTTCAGAACCCCAGCACAACTCAACCCAAATAAGACATCCCCCAGCACATCATAATTAACTTCACTAAAGTTAATATGAAGGAGAAGATTCTGAAACCAGACAGACATAACAAAACCAATATCTACAAAGGGAAGAATATTAGAATGACTACAGATCTCTCCGCTGAAATTTTTCTCAAGCCAGAAGAGGGTGGTCATCGAGTTTTAATCTCCTAAAACAAAATAACTTTCAACCCTGGATCCTCTATCCAGCTAAACTGAGTTTCATATATGATGGAGAAATTAAATACTTTAATGACATTCACATGTTGAAGAAATTTGCCATAACCAAACCAGCTCTTCAGGGTATTCTCAGACCTATCTTCCATAATGACCAGCCCAATACTCCACCACAAAAGTAAACTCACTCAGAAACTTTTCATCAAACTCCAACTTCCACAGTGACAAAAGGATTAAAAATGTCCACTGCACTTTTGAAAAACTTGATACTCCAAATTTTACCAGACTTATCAATATTCTCCATTAATGTGAACAGCTTAAACTGTCCTCTAAAGAGGCACAGGTTGGCTGACTGGATACAAAAACTTAGGCAAGATATTTGCTGCATACAAGAATCTCATCTTGTATCTAATCTTATCTTACCTTAAAAGATAAATATAGACTCAGGGTGAAAGGATGGTCATCCATATTTCAGGAAAATGGTAATCAGAAAAAAGCAGGTGTTGCAATTCTATTTGCAGATACAATAGGCTTTAAACTAATGAAACTAAGGAAGGACAAGAATGGTCACTTCATATTTGTTAAGGGTAATACTCATATGATGAGATTTCAATTATTAATATTTATGTACCCAACCAGAATGCACCTCAATTTATAAGAGAAACTCCAACAGACATGAGCAACTTGATTTCCACCAGCTCCATAATAGTCAGAGATTTCAACACTCCTTTGGCAATAGAAGCTGAGCAAAGAAGTTTTAGATTTAAACCTAACCATCCAACATTTGGATTTAGCAGACATCTACAGAACATTTCATCCCAACATGAGAATACACATACTTCTCATCAGCCCACGGAACATACTCCAAAATTGATCACATCTTAGGTCACAAGTCTAACCTTAGTAAATTTAAAGCAATAGAAATTATTCCTTGCATCTTCTCGGACCACCATGGAATAAAAGTTGAACTCAGTAACAACAGGAATTTGCATATTCATACAAAAACATGAAGTTAAATAACCTTATGCTGAATGATAGCTGGGTCAGAGATGAGATTAAGAAGAAAATTGCCAAATTTTTGGAACAAAATGACAATGAAGACACGAATTATCAGAACCTCTGGGATACTGCAAAGGCAGTCCAAAAGGGAAATTTATAGCACTGCAAGCCTTCCTCAAGAGAATGGAAAGAGAGGAAGTTAACAACTTAATGGGACATCTCAAGCAACTGGAAAAGGAAGAACATTCTAACCCAAACCCAGTAAAAGAAAAGTAATAACCAAAATTAGACCAGAATTAAATGAAATCGAAAACAAAAGAATTATACAACAGATCAATAAATCTAAAAGTTGGTTTTTTGAAAAGGTCAATAAAATAGATAAACCTTTGGCTAACCTAACCAGGAAAAAAGGAGTAAAATCTCTAATTTCATCAATCAGAAATGACAATGATGAAATAACAGACTCCTCAGAAATTCAAAAAATCCTTAATGAATATTACAAGAAACTTCATTCTCAGAAATGTAAAAATCAGAGGGAAATTGAATAATACTTGGAAGCACGTCACCTTCCAAGTCATAGCCAGAATCAAGTGGAAATATTGAAGAGGCCTATATCAAGTTCTGAAATAGCATTAACCATACAAAATCTCCCTAAAAGGAAAAGCCTGGGACCAGATGGCTTCACGTCAGAATTCTACCAAACCTTTAAAGGGGAACTAGTACCTATATTACTCAACCTGTTCCAAAATATAGAAAATGAAGGAAGACTACCCAACATGTTCTATGAAGCAAACATCACCCTGATTCCCAAACCAGGAAACGACCCAACAAGAAAAGAAAATTACTGACCGATATCACTAATGAATATAGATGCAAAAATATTTAGCAAGATCCTAACAAACAGAATCCAGGAACACATCAAACAAATTATACATGATGACCAAGTCAGTTTTATCCCAGGGTCTCAAGGCTGGTCAATATACAGAAATTTATAAATATAATTCAGCACATAAACAAATTAAAAAACAAAGACCATATGATTCTTTCAATTGATACAGAAAAAGCTTTTGATAATATCCAGCATCCCTTCATGATCAGAATACTTAAGAACATTGGTATAGAAGGGACATTTCTTAAACTGATAGAGGCCATCTACAGCAAACCCACAGCCAATATCGTATTGAATGGAGTTAAATTGAAATCATTTCCACTCAGATCAGGAACCAGACAAGGTTGCCCATTGTCTCCTGTCGCAGCTCCTAGTGGCCCCTATGGCCCTGGACTCAATCGCTGCAGGAAGGAACCAGGCATAACGCAGATTAGAAGTACAAACTTGCAGGAGGCAGACTAATCTTACTTGCAGGATAGCCCCGAGCAACCTCTGCAGAAGCCTTTTATTGACACAGCACAAGACAGGTGAGGGGAGTATTAGATAATGATTGCATGCCTAAGGATTGTCATTGGCTCTGCTCTTTCTCTGTAAGGAACATCTGTGGACAAATTGTCCAAGGGTCCACCCTGCAGCTGCAAATCATCTTGCTCAGATGTCGTTTGGCTCTTGGCGTCCTCTACATTTCCCCCATCTAGTGTATTAAAGTCATTTCTGGATAGGCAAGGGAGAAAATCTGTCGTTGGTTATTTCAGTTTTTCTCCTCATTGAGGAGCTTTCTTTCTTGCTATGTAAAAGAAAGAAAAAGGCATATAAGCATAACACAGAATTACACCAATGGAACTAATCCCAGCATAAGGGAAACTATTTTAGCCAAACCAGGCATAGGGGAAAACATGTCACCTTTGTGCTAATCACCACCCAACTACATGCTACAGGCTGATCCATAGGGCCCATGACACTTCCATGGGAAGTATTAACCACCAGCCAAAGTTATGTTAGGTGGGGAAAGGGCTGTACTGAACTCAGACAGACCCTTTCCAAAGAGCAGTATAACTTTAAGTAAAGATCAGATGCCCAAATGAAACAGATATAAATCCAACAAGTGAAATTCTCTTACCTTAGCCGATACCAGTATTTACCATTACTTCCAAGCCTGCTGTTTGAGGTCTTGTTGTCTTACCCTTCAAAGGTTTAGAAGATGCATACTAAGCTTACCTGGGGATTGTTATTCAGCCAAAAATAATGAAATCCTGTATCAATCTTCCCACTCTGCATAGAAGCTCCAACTGCCTCTTAGGGAAATAGGACGCTGACCGCTCTTAACTGCTTCCTGCTGAAAATGGACGGTGATATGGGAGAGGCAACTAGAGTTCCCACAGAGGAGATTGATCCAGGGTTTCTCTGTTATGAAAGTACCTAGCCTCCAAAATCCTGTGAATAAAAGAAAAGTTAGTGAAAACAAATTTGTTAAGGTGCTGGCAAGGTTTTCTGCTCGTGTGAGGCTTAATCCAGCGGGCTGGTAACCACTACTTCTCTTGGTGTTCTGTAATAATATGGGCAAAACCTCGACCCCAATGTAGTACATAACCAGGCTTCCACTCTGACATGTCGGGTTTTCTATAAAAAATAGGTTGTTGTATTGGAGAGGATGGTGGATGAATGAGAGATGTCCAATGGCGTTCTGCAGCTGTCTTTCTGTCATTGCTGAGATTCAGAAAACTGAGAGTGACAAGAGCTCTAGTGAGCATATACTCAGGACTATTATTCAAGGGGAGGATATCCTCTCCCCCTCTCTGTTTATCTAACATATCTTTCAATGTTTTATGATGTCGCTCAATAATGGCTTGTCCTTGAAAATTGTAAGGAATGCCATAAGTGAATATTCCAAAAAGATAGGAAGGTATTTAATTTGTGAGTAGAATAAGAAGGCGCATTATCAGTTTTAATAGATTTAGGGAGACCCACAATCATTGTTTTTGCTATAGATCTTCCTTTTCCAACACTCTTTTCTCCTGTCCCAATTTTCCACAGTTATGACATTTAGGATGGTATGGACTGACCTTCTTTTAAAGTGGCAGCAAGCAAATTAGCCTTGTGGAATTCCATTCCTATATCAGCACATGCCCGTATATATTCCTCTAAAGGAGCATTTTTTGCTCTCAAAGGTCGCAAAGCCTTTTGATACTCAGAGTTAGCATTCTCAAATGCTAAAGTTTGGAATAGCATGTCTCTGAGCTCCATCTGGGCCATGGCCTTATCAAATGCAGTTTTTAGTCTGGCTAGAAAGTTGGTATAGGATTCATTCCCTGACTGCATTATCTTAATAAAAGATTTAGAGATATCTTCATGAGCCTGAACCTTTTCCCAGGCCCTAAGACAACACAGCCTTGTCTGGACTATGGCTATGTCATCATACTGAAGTTGATTGGAAATCCCCAGCCACTGGCCAGAACCAATGAGCTGTTCTGATGTTATAGGAACTCCTCTCTGCTGGTTTTGGCCACTCATCAGATAAGCCTCCTCCTCCACCAGGTTTTGAACTATAAATACTGTCCAGACTCAAGAACAGTTCTGGCTATCATGTCCCAGTCATAAGGAATGAGCGGCTGCTCTTGTGCAAGCCCCTGTAACAGACCTTTAGAAAACGAGATTGCATACCATACTGTGCTACAGCCTGTTTGAAATCTTTCATAACCACAAAGGTGATCATATGGTGATCAAAATGTTGGCCCCTTTGAGGGTGTTGCAGATCGGGAAGAATATCAATGACCATAACCAGAAGAAGCTCCAAGTGTCTTCCCACTTATAGTCATCAGTTTTACCCCTTCTAACACAGGCTTTACACAGAAGTCACAAATGGATCATCTACATAGGGAGGCACTGAGGGGAATGTTGAGTGATTTATGTTAACATTTTTAACTATTTTTATTTATTTTATTTTTTTATTTTTTTGAGAGCAGGGTGTGGACGCTCCCTGCCGAGGTTGGTACTCCCAGACCAGCCTTGATGGCCCCCGCCATGTCCATGACCACACCATCCCTTGGACTAGGATAGGCCGCAGACCCAGCAACTCAGTAGATGCTGCCACTTGCAGCAGCCCTTGATCCTGGCTGGGGCTGAGGAGGCGGCGTGTCCCCAAGCTCAGGAAATGCAGGTGGGGAGGTCACCCATCAGGTTCTCAGTTTGCGCTCTGCCACTGCTGCTCCCCACCCATGCTTCCCACCGCCTGCGGGAGGAAAAGGGGAGGACAGCCCACCATGGGTCCAACAGACGGACCTGACCCAAGATGCTCTCAGCACCAGGTGTGCACCCACGTACATGCCAGGACAAACCCTTGCGTCAAGGGCTATGTTAGCATTTTTAACTGTGAGACTATTCAACCCGTCTTCTCACTGTTTATTCTGAGTTGCCATAATGGCCATAGAGGCAATTCCTTGCTTATTTGTGTCTGTATCATATGCTCTTGATTCCCAGTTCTCCTTAACATTTTCAGCTATTTCTTTTCTTAGAGTTTCATTGTTCAAGATCTTTCACATCCTTAGTTAGATAGGGTCCAGCTTCCCTCTGAACCTCACTATTCTCCTCTCTTTCAAATTCTGTTTGAACATCACTTTCTTCCTCAGTTTCTAATTCTTGCGATTCCCCAAACAGGAAGTTACCCATTATTTTCTCTAAATGTCTTTGTTTATTTATGAAACACCTCACTTATTCCAAGTGAGGATCCCTAGATTCTAGATTGGCCAAAGGTCCCACTTGCCCTGAGCAGAGTTTCCCTTTGGACTTCCTCCCACTGTCTCCCAAAGGCCTCACTTACTTCTGAGTGCCACTTTCCCCTTTGGTCCACATCCCTGGTGTCCTATTGTGTCCTGCTGGATCCTGCTGACTATGCCAGATGTTGCAGCCCCTAGTGGCCTCTATGGCCCTGGACTCGATCGCCTCTGGAAGGAACCAGGTGTGACACGGTTTAGAAGTACAAGCTTGCAGAAGGCGGGCTAACCTTGCTTACAGAATAGCCCCGAGCAACCTCCGTAGTAGTCTTTTACTGACACAGCACAAGACAGGTAGGGGAGTATTAGATAATGCTTGCGTGCCTAAGGATCATCATGGGATCTGCTCTTTCTCTGCAAGGAGCACCTGTGGACCAATCATCTGAGGGTCTGCCCCACAGCTGCAAATCATCTTGCTCAGAGGTCATCTGGCTCTTGGCATCCTCTACAGTCTCCACTGCTATTTAACATTGTAATGGAAGTTTTAGCTATGGCAATTAGGGAAGAAAAGTCAATCAAGGGTATCCATATAGGGTCAGAAGAGATCAAACTTTTGCTCTTCGCAGATGATATGATTGTATATCTGGAAAACACCAGGGATTCTACTACAATACTCTTAGAAGTGATCAAGGAATACAGCAGCATCTCAGGTTACAAAATCAGCACTCATAAATCGGTAGCCTTTATATATACCAACAATAGTCAAGCTGAAAAAACAGTTAAGGACTCTATTCCATTCACAGTAGTGCCAAAGAAGACGAAATATTTGGCAGTTTATCTAACTAAGGACGTGAAAGATCTTGAACAATGAAACTCTAAGAAAAGAAATAGCTGAAAATGTTAACAAATGGAAAAACATACCATGCTCATGGCAGGGAAGAATCAACGTTGTTAAAGTGTCCATACTACCCAAAGCAATATACAATTTTAATGCAATCCCTATTAAAGTCCACTGTCATACTTTAAAGATCTTGAAAAAAGAATACTTCATTTTATATGAAATCAGAAAAAACCTCGAATAGCCAAGACATTACCCAGAAATAAAAACAATGCAGGAGGAATCATGCTACCGGATCTCAGACTATACTGTAAGTCGATAGTGATCAAAACAGCATGGTACTGGGAAAAAATAGAGAGGTAGATGTATGGAACAGAATAGAGAACCAAGAGATGAACCCAGCTACTTACCAATATTTAATCTTTGACAAGCCAATTAAAAACACTCAGTGGGGAAAAGATTCCCTATTTAACAAATGGTGGTGGGTGAACTGGCTGGCAACCTGTAGAAGACTGAAACTGGACCCACACCTTTCACCATTAACTAAGATAGACTCTCACTGGATTAAAGATTTAAACTTAAGACATGAAACTATAAAAATACTAGAAGAAAGTGCAGGGAAAACTCTTGAAGAAATCGGTGTGGGCAACTATTTTATGAGGAGGACCCTCCCGCCCCCCAGGCAATTGAAGCAGCTACAAAAATAAATTATTGGGATCTGATCAAACTAAAAAGCTTCTGCACAGCCAAGAATATAGTAAGTAAAGCAAGCAGACAGTCCTCAGAATGGGATAAGATATTTGCAGGTTATGTCTCCAACAAAGGTTTAGTAACCAGAATCCACATAGAACTCAAATGTATAAGCAAGAAAAGAACAAGTGTTCCCATTGCAGGCTGGGCAAGGGACTTGAAGAGAAATTTCTCTGAAGAAGACAGGCGCATGGCCTACAGACATATGAAAAAATGCTCATCATCCTTAATTATCAGAGAAATGCAAATCAAAACTACTTTGAGATATCATCTAACTCCAGTAAGATTAGCCCATATCACAAAATCCCAAGACCAGAGATGTTGGTGTGGATGTGGAGAAAAGGGAACACTTCTACACTGTTGGTGGGAATGCAAATTAATACATTCCTTTTGGAAAGATGTTTGGAGAACATCTAAAAATAGATCTGCCATTTAATCCTATAATTCCTCTACTAGGTATATACCCAGAAGACAAAAAGTCACATTATAACAAAGGTATTTGTGCCAGAATGTTTATTGCTGCCCAATTAATAATTGCTAAGTCATGGAAAAAGCCCAAGTGCCCATCGATCCACGAATGGATTAATAAATTGTAGTATATATACACCATGGAATATTATGCAGCCTTAAGGAAAGATGGAGACTTTACCTCTTTCATGTTTACATGGATGGAGCTGGAACATATTCTTCTTAGTAAAGTATCTCAAGAATGGAAGAAAAAGTATCCAATGTACTCAGCCCTACTATGAAACTAATTTATGGCTTTCATATGAAAGCTATAATCCAGTTATAACCTAAGAATATGGGGAAAGGGGAGAGGGAGGGGCGGGAGGGGAGGATAGATGGAGGGAGGGTGATTGGTGGGATTACACCTACAGTGCATCTTACAAGGGTACATTAGTAAATGAACTTAGTGAAACTTAGTAAATGTAGAATATAAATGTCTTAACACAATAACTAAGAAAATGCCAGGAAGGTTATGTTAACCAGTGTGATGAAAATATGTCAAATGGTCTATAAAAACAGTGTATGGTGCCCCATGATCGCATTAATGTACACAGCTAGGATTTAATAAAAAAGAAAAAACACACAAACAAAGATAACATTGTAAAAATTATGTTAAAATAGGAAAATTTTTTCTTTCTATAAAAACAAAATAAAAACATTAACATTACATTCAACAATATTATGGACATTTTAGTTTGTAACATTTAATTTATAGAATAGTACCATGAAACCATCATTAAAAAAATACTGTTAACAAAATCTAAAACAATAACAATAAGAATTTTAAGTCTCTTATAGGAGTAGAAAGTCTACTCTGATGGGTTACACTACGGAAGATCCATATAAACAGGAATTGTGCATTTAAAGAAATTACAAACAACTCAATCCACTTTCTATAATTTATACAACTACATGAAGGCTTCCCTAGACAAGCAATTCTTGAACACCATCAATGATGGTGTAAGTTCTATTTCTAACTCAGAGTGCAATCTGCCAGCAAAAGCCAGCTGGAAAAGAAATTTAAAATACCATCCTCCAGGACAGTGGTTCTCAGAAATAAAAACAATGGGGTCACGACCATGGGTCACGACCCCTTTGTAACAGTGAAAATACAACCTGCATATCAGATATTTACATTATGATTCATAATAGTATCAAAATTACAGTTATGAAGTAGCAACAAAAATAATTTTATGGTTGGGGGTTATAGTATCAAAATACAGTAGGGGTTATAGTATCAAAATAAAATATAGTATCATAATAGTATCAAAATTACAGTTATGAAGTAGCAACAAAAATAATTTTATGGTTAATATAGTTCCACCACAACAGGAGGAACTATATTAACCACTGGTCTAAAACCAAGTCTCCATAGACCAACAAATTAATTCCAATAAGAATATAGGGGAAATATTTTTTAAATAATAAAATAAAATATTGAGAAAACTTTTTTATTAACAATAAGTAAATCAAAGAAAAAGAAAAGCAGAAAGAGAAAAGAAGTTAATCTCATTCCAGAAGAAGTACATGAAAATAGTCACCTGGTCTCAAAGAGAAGTTTTTGTCATTTTATTTATGAAAGTATTATAAAATGAAGATGCAAAAAAGGAAAGAAAGTTTTAAATGTGGCACATGAATGATAAGATATGATAGTATACTACGCAAAATTGTGAAGGCAATGGAATGAAGAATAAAAGGAGTAATATCAGATAAAATATAATGTATTAATCAAGGTTCTGGTCTCCAAAGAAACGAAACCAGTAAGAAATACATAGATATTTAAGAAGGGATTTATTGTGGGAATTGGCTTGCACAATTACAGAGGCTGAGAGATCCTAATCTGCTGCTTTGAAGCTGGAGAAGCAGGGAAGCTGGTGGTATAATTCAGTCTGAATTTAAAGGCCCAAGAACTAGGAGCACTGCTGTCCAACAGAATCAAAGGGAGAAGATAGATGTCTCAGATCAAGAAGAGAAAGTAAATTCACTGTTTTTCCACCTTTTTGTCCTATTCAGGGCCTCATCAGATTGAATAATCTGACCACGTTACTGAAGGAAGATGTTCTTCACTCAGTCTGCCAATTTAAGCACTAATCTCTTCCAAGAAAGACCCTCATGGACACACTCAGAAACAAGGTTTACCAGCTAACCGGGCATCACTTAACCCAGTCAAGTTGACGCACCACACATACCACTAAAGCAAAGTATTTTGCTTTATAGTCATATGATGTTCTTTTTTTTGGAGGACAGAGCCTCAAGCTGTCACCCTGGGTAAAGTGCTGTGGCATCACAGCTCACAGCAAACTCCAACTCCTGGGCTCAAGAGAGTCTCCTGTCTCTGCCTCCCAAGTAGCTGGGACTACAGACGCCTGCCACAACGCCCGGCTATTTTTTGGTTGCAGCCGTCACTGTTGTTTGGTGGGCCTAGGCTGATTCGAACCTGGCTCAGGTGTATGTGGCTGGCACCTGAGCCACTTGAGCCACAAGCGCCAAGAGTTATATGATGTTCTTGAGAGAAGTTTTACATTTAATATGAGGAGAAAAGAGGAAAAAAGAATTACCTATGGCTGGGGATATACTTCTATTTAGTGGGAAGCTGTTTCTTTAAAAAGACCATTAAATATAAATAAAAACCAGATATGAATTTTGAATCTTGTCCTAGCTTTGGAGAAAATGGCCAATGCAGTTACAGGAGTATAAAGTTTTGGAAACCAATATACACAGCCCAAAGTTTGTAAATACATATTCTAACTTGATGTGTGATAGTTCCCTCTCTGCAATACCCAGAGACCCAGAACAACACTTTCAGAGTGAGTCTCAGTGATATCACCAACTACTAAACAACAGTAACAGTAACAGTATTCTGAAGAAATATTCAATTTATTATTTGAATGATAGGAATCATTTAATCCTATTAAATGGACAAAAGCAACCTATTATTGAAATGATGTTACGGAAAATCTGATCAGTGAAACAAGTGACAAACTTAAGAAATATACATGGAATAAATTAACAAAGAAAATGAGTATCAATGATTTATGAAAGAGATAACCTTAGAATTATAAGAATCAAGGATAAAACTGAACAAGTTATCTACAAATGTTTTTAAAGTACCTGAAATCTGATAGGTCTTATAATGTCTCCAAGTAAAAATAAAAAACAGACAGTCATCTTAACATATAGCCTAGTCAAAGACTTAAATAGAAGGATGATTAGAATACTGTCAGATTTCCCAATTATAATGAACCCAATTGTAGGCAATGGAGTTGTATTTTCAGAATATGACCATATTCTCATCCTGACCATGTTTTTGAATGTTCTTAAAAATTTGTATGCAAAATGTATCATGCATTACTTTTGCACTTTTTCTAGTGAAAGAGCCCAAAGCTTGCATAATATAAAACTCCACAACAACCAGTACCCTTTTCCTGTTCCTTTTGGTTATTGTTATCAGCTTTTTAAACAAATTTTAGATTAATGTAAGGACACAAATGATTGGGTCACACTGTTTGCGTTTGTCAGGCAAAGTCCAAGTGGCAGTTGAGCTCTTCACCCAAGAAGTGTCATACATTCCCACATTGTGCCCACCAGGTGAGAGCTCACCAAATCCTTCCCTCCTCCTCCCTTCCCCCACTTGAATTTATTGTGTTTTTCTCTTGTATGGGCAGGTAGTTGTTCATCTACTGGTTTCATGTAAGTATTGAGTCCATTTGGAGAGCATCCTCTTAAGTAAAGTATCACAAGAATGGAAAAGGAAGTTTCCTGTTCCTTTTGATCAATGCCTTGTGATGTGCCATCTTGGTGAAAATATCAAAATGCCAACAGATGAGTTCATAACCTGACCTAAACAAATGAGTTTTCCTCTCTCCCTTCCTCCTTTTCTTTCCTTCCCCCTCCCCTCCTCTCTTCTCTTTCTCTCCTCTTTCTTTTTTTATCTTCTCTCTATTGCTCCTTTTAATTTTAACTAAAGTAATACAAAAGCAGTAAATAATATATAACAATAAGACTCTTCAAAAGCACACATATGGAAATAAATCTTAATGAAAATCAAGAGGGGGGAAGGAGGGAATGAGTACATTCACACCTATTGGGTAGAGTGTACACTATTTGGTGAAGGGCACATGTAATTATGAATAAACCTGTATGAAAAAAACAAGTATGTAAACAAAGCATATATAACCCCTAAATCCTGAAATTAAAAAAACATTAAAGGCACACAAAAAACTTTAACCAAATAAACACAGAATACAATTGCAGTAAAATAATATTTTTACTCATCAAAAGGACAAATTAATTGTTCCAAACTTCCATAAAAATATGAGGACAAGCACTCACAATTTTGTAGCAATGTAAACCGGTAAAACTTTTCTGGAAGGGAAATTTGACACTATTCATTCTAGAGTCTAAACATGTTCATGTTTTGTGGGCTAGTAGTTTCCTTTTGTGTAGTTAAAATAAAGAAATAATTCTAGTCAAAAGTATATATTTGAAGGCCAAGAGCTGTGGGGAGACTGAGGTGAGAGGATTTGCTTCAAGAGTAGCCTGAGCAAAGTGGGACTTTGTCTCTACAAAAAAAATAGAAAAATTAGCTGGGCATGGTGGTATACACCTGTAGTTCTAGCTTCTTGGGACACTAAGGCAGAAGGATTAGTTGAGTCCAGGAGCTTGAGACTGCAGTAAGCTAAGATGATGCCACTGCAATCTAACCTGGGTGGCAGAGCAAGTCCCATCTCAAATATATATACATATATAATATATATATTAAAAAATATTCTTAAAGCTTTTTTATGATAGCAGATAGTAGAAATAAAGACACAATAGGGACATGAATTCATGAAATGTGGTACAAAAATACAATAACCAACAGCCACCAAAAATATGGTCCAACTAGAGGAGATGCTTAAGTTTTAATGTTAAGTAAAAAGTATATATTAGTTTAAGGGTTTTAATACATTTATCCACCTCAGCATAGGAAACCTTCAGGACTGAACTGTAGAAAACATTACCTCTTCGCACTTATAAAGCATGGAGTTCTGGATAATTTTTTATGACTGTGGATAGTTTTGGTTTCCTTTATACTTTATATTGCGATGTTTTCTATATTGAACATGTATTTCTTTTACGTATAACAAATAGATTTGTTTCATTTAAGTAGTAAAGGAATCATCCAAGTTTGTGGCTTTCAGCCACTGATTGATCACAGGTGACAATAAGATTGAAATGTAGACTTTGACTTGCATAAATCACTTTAAGGCAAAAAATTGAGGTTGGTAAACTCAATCAGCATGTTCTTTGTGAAAACTAAATTAAGCACTCAATCTCCAAAGTTTTATGTTAATATATTTTTCAGTTAGAGAGTAGAAGGCAAACAGGCAAAATGAATCAAAAATCTTGTCTCTGACATTGGAGATGGATAGAAAACGTGTATGGAACAGATTTTCACAAGAAAGAAAATTAGAGGTTGTTTTGTTCAACCTTCTTTTTGTATAGATGGAGCATCTGAGAACTTGATGCTATCCCATTTAAAAATATATTAATTAATTCACATATTAGTTAATAGTTTTTAACCTAAAATTCAAAATACTAACCACTCCTCAGAATTTCATTGGGAGTTGAAACCTCATGGGTTTCCTATTTGTTATAAAAAGAGATGTAAAGGCAAACTGCAAGATAATAAATGTGGCCCACAATATGTTTAATAAGCTTTTGCTGGTTGTATTGCTAGAAACCAGCTCCTTTTTCAACTGTGCCTCAGTGGTTCCTGATAATGCTCCCAAGTGCTACCTTCCATGTGCTTTCATGTTCCCTCATCATCTTCTTCCTTGAACCACCAGAACTGCTGCCATCAGTTCTGGTGACCTCCCTCGGATCGCCTTACCGCTGATCATAACTGTCCTCATCCAGTAGCTGCATCTACTGCCACCACTATCTGGCCTTGGAAGAACAAACCCTGCCCATGCATTGTCTACTTGATCATAGATGTTAGGCACTTCTCCACAGCACACAATTAACACTTGAATAATGGTAGTGGGGATTTATTTCCTAGAACATATCTTTACTGAAGATTGGAATTTAGAATTTAGAACACATCTTTACTAAAGGATCAGGGATAATAGAAAGGAAACATAAGGGAACTCATAGTAACACATAACCATTATTGGAGCTTATCACACAAAAGTAGGGCCAGTGAATTTTCACCATATACACAAAAAATTAAAAAAAAGGGTGCTCATTACACAACTCTGTTTCCCTTCCACAACCACATGCTCTAATCAGCAAATATAAAGCCACACTCTTTCCAAATGTCTGGACTCTTGCTTTTTTCTGGATATCTATTTCCTTTTCAATAATTAATCTAATCCTTATTATCTCTTTAAGCCTGAAATAAAAATACTTTGATGATCATTAAGTTTTACTGCCTTGGCTCATCTTGACATTTACATTTTCAATACTGGAATATAGGTATGACATCGTCATTTGTTATCTCATATTTCTTTCATTCATCTCAATTCTATGGCCACAGCTAGATGGCTAACATTCTAAGGACAAGAACTACTAATACTCTTTCTCTTTCATTTCCCATAATTCTTTACACAATAATGGATACAAAGTAGGCTTTTTGATACTCAAAGACTTGAGTGAATTTGACTTATAGCACTAGAATAATTTGAGATTTGAGATACGAAGGTAATGGTCTTAGTCAAATGTTTATTCTCTTTCTTTGGTGATTTAATTTAAGTGCCTTAGCCCTAAATACAAGAGTGAACATAAATCAATGTGAGCACTATCAGAAAACAGTTAGAAACAGAATCCAGGATGAGAGAGAAATTATGTATACGTACGATTAGTTATTTGAACTTTACAATCCTGTGTTATTGTCTTTATGCAAATTGCTACAGTTTTTAGTGACAAAATAGTCTTTGAAAAAATCATTCTTTTTTAATAACAATCCAAGAAAAACACATGGATCACTACAATCCTAGCACATTAACCTGCTGACTCGGGACTATCTTAAAAAACAACAATCTAACATTCATTCACTGGAACAAGGACAAATAGAATAGAAAAACCGTTCACCTCCAGACACAGACAATTAGTTTTAAGTATGTCCAGATGAGTGCTGCTGTAAGAAATAGAAACTATGAAAAAAGATAAATTGAAAAAGAATCCAAGGTAAAAGTAAATATCCTAACAGAAGGTTCTTGAAAATAAATCCCCAATACTATTATTCAAAGGCTCAAAATATAAAGATCTGTTAAATTTTATTTTTGAACTTCTATAACTGTCCCCATGGTAACAGTCCAGAGCAATTCAGATGGAAATTTTAAATTAAGACCCATACGTTGGACAAAAAGAACAAATGTCCACAAAACCCTATTCTAATTGAGCAGACCTAGCATTCATTTTTTAAGATAATAAGCCTTCTATTATGATTACATGATGAGGCAATCTAAAGATAATCGGATATTTTGTTTAAGGATGTAAAAATGGAACTACAATGTGACAAATATTCTAAAGATGTTGTTTATTTTTATCCAGAACAGCAGACATTTCTTTTTAAATAAAAGGTCTTTTATTTTATTTATATCATAAGAGTAGTAGATACACGTGGAAACAAAAATTTAAAGAGTATAGAGAAGTTTAAAATGAGAAACAAGTCTTTCTTCTTCTTTTTACTTCACCTTGTAGATAACCATATTTTTACTACCATTTCTGGCTATAGTTCGTCTAGAGATTATCTTTATATCTATAAAAAAGTTTATGTCTCTTTACTTCTATTTCTTTTATCAACTGTCCTCTCTACCAAAGGAAATCAGTTCATTCCCTCTAACACCCTCCCTTCCCCTTTCAATCTTTACTGTGTCATTATTTTAAACCTTTAAGTAACTTGCTTAAAACATCTTTTTTAAACCTTTTTTTGTGTTTTCATAGTTTTTTTACATTTTATTTTCTTAATTGGCAAACAATAATTATACATATTAATAGGTTACATAGTGATATTTTGATAAATATATATAGTGATCAGATCAGGGTAATTAGCATGCCCATAATTTCCATCCTTATTTACCTTTAAATAGCACTTCCTAACTCCTTAACTTAAATACAAAAGAATTAGTACTTCTATACCTCATTTCTACTGTCCTTTTTCCTTTTACTTCCCAGTCTCAGTCAGATACACCATTATTTTACTGTCAAGGTTTATAGAATCTGCATGTTATTCTGTAACAATGATTAGTCCTTTCATCTTTTGTCTATAGTTGGTTCTGAAAACTGAAAGCTTATAGAAGCATTTATATTATTATTCATTACAGAATCATGTACGATTGGATTTAGACAAAAAGAAATCAAATTTACAAAACCGAACTGTGCGAATAATATATTCCAAGAGCCTGTGTCCATGGATGCTCATTGTTTACTTTGAGACTATCTCTCAAAGCCTTTGAACTGGAGGAAATAGTTAAAGAAATAATGAAGTTATATTTTCAAGAATTTCTTTTTGATTGGAAAGGTCCATAAAGTGCCAAAGAGAAGAAATAAGGAAAAACCCACCTTGAAACATATTAGAGTGGCATCTCTAAAAGATGAAGAGAACCTTTTCTAAAGTTTCCAAAGTGAAAAAAGGGATGACATACAAAGGAGCAAGAATTAGACTGACTTGAGATTTTTCAATGGTGATACCGGATACAAGAAGACAATGAAGAAAAGTCTCCAAAGTACTAAAGAGCAAGAACTTTAAATCTAGGATGTTCTATATAGCTATTAAAATGTGAAAGATGATAAAATAGTCTCAAATACGTAACACTTCAGAAACTTTGTTGCAGTAGAATTTCTCGTGAATTCTCAATTATTACTACAATGGCTGATACAAGGAAGGCCCTTAAGAAATACACAATAAAGAAAGGAAGGAAGAAGGGGAGGTTAGAAGAAGAAAACAAAAAAATAAATCCTAAACCTAGCAATAAGTTTCTACAAAACACAGAAACAGAAATACTGCTACATATATGGTTGAAATATAGTATTTGCTACATTAAGATCTAATTGAAAAGAACTTTGAATAAGAGGAGAGATGAACTCAAAAGATGTTGCACATGAAATATGAAGTGACCAAATATGTTGGTAAAGTTTATTTTGTCTTTTAATAAGTATCTGAAGCTAATTATTTGGCTTATGCTATAACATTAATGAACTTAGAGGATAAGTAAAATAAGCTATCTACAAAAAGACATATACTACTTATCCCAATTATATGAGATATCTAAAGTAGTCAAACTCTCAGAAACAAAAAGTAGAATGGTGGTTTCCAGGGTCTAGGTGGAGGCAGAGAAGATAAGTTTTTGCTCAGTGGGTATAGCATTTCAGGTCTGCACAATAAAAAGTGTTCTAGAGGCCTGTATCACAACAATGTACATACAGTTAACAGTACTATACTGGATACTTAAAAATGGTGAGGTTGGGAAATTTTATGTTCTTTTTTTAACTACAATAAAGGAAATAGAGGAAACTAGAACTTCTGTCTCTGCAACTAGTATCACTGTCCTTCAAATACTCCTTAAGGAATACATGGTAACTATTAGGTTTTTTAATGCCTACCACCTTTTCTCCTTTATTCATCTGGGTCCTTATTTCCTCAATATTCTTATATTGACAGAAGTTTAAACTATACCAGTCAGACCTCCTTTTTCATTGTTATTGCCGGGTTGTGGCCTCACCACCATCAATTCATATGTTGAATCCCTAATTCCTGTGCCTCCAAATGTGACTATATTTAAGAAGACTTTAAGAGTAATTAAGTTAAAATATGGTTATTAGGTGTGCAAATGCAATATGACTGGTGTCCTTACACAAGGAAGAGGCACCAGGGATGTGCTGCACAGAGAAAAGGCCAGGTGAGGACACGGGGAGAAAAGTGAGACCCTCTGCAAGGCAAGGAGAGAGGCCTCAGGAGAAACTAAACTTCTCCACACATTGATCTCGGACTTCATTTTGAGAAAATGAATTTCTGTTGTTTAAGCCACCAAGTTTGTGGTAATTTGTTATGAAAGCCCTAGTAAATAAATACACTCATAAATCTTATTTTGAACAAAGACACACACACCCAAAAATAAACTCAAGAGGGTTGATGTGGTGACACACTGTGGGGCAGTTCCATAGCAGCTAATGTTCTGGGGAACAAAACAAAAAATACATCTGTATAAAACACAAGGTCAAGAAGCAGTCAGTCCAATAAAGAAAATTAAACAAGAGTAAGGGAATGTAGTGATGGAGAATGAAGGCCAACTTTAGAATAGTTGGAAAAGTAAGTATTGAGAATTGTGTTCATTTTGTATTTTTCTACAAAGACTCAAGGGCAAAAAAAGTATCTCCACAATCAGCAAGAGTTCTCTGTACTTTCATGAGAAACTGGCTTATTTTCACTATTTGAAAGCCAGGACAATTGTAACTGTTCACACAAGCCATGTAACATTTGTAATTTATTTTTAGAAACCAAAAAGAAAAGACAGGTTACCACACAGGAAAGACAATCAGACAGACAACTGACATCCTACCAGTAAGTTAATAAAAATAAAATAAAAATAAAACAACAGAAGACATAAAACAAAGGGAAAATATTTTCAAAGTAATGAGAGAAGTACTATAAACCACAATCATAATATTGTTTTAAATTACATTTTAAACTTAATCTATTAGGGTCTAATAGCAGGGGTATCTCTGTTACGGAAATAGCTATTATCAGGTTACTGATGTCAAACATTTGAATCAAGATAATAACTAATAAAATACCATTTATTTCCCTAGAAAATAGATTCTGAAAATAAAATACCATTTTAAATGTACTAAAACACACACACACAATTGCTAATCCTAAACCATCCTAAAAATAGTCATTATTGTCTCTATTTTATAAAACAGAACCTAAGACCCAGAGAAATTAAATTACATAAAACTACACAACCGATTAAAAAAAGACCCTCAAGGACATCCACTGTATCTTCTAAAGCCTGTATTGTATATATATATATATATGTTTTTTTTCATTTTCTACATATTATATCATAGCCCTCCCCTAATTCTTCTTGCTCTAAATTTATGCTCATCAAGATAACTTTGTATTATAATACTTATTTCCATATAAATTTTCTCCAGGGAATAAAATTTCATGCTGATTTTTCATATACAGTAGAACCTATGTAAGTTGACCACCTAAGAGACTCTAACAAACTGATCTACTGGTCAGCATAAGGAACGAGGTCTTCCATACTGATACCATGTATGTACATGTAATGTCTATGAAAATTAGGTCAACATAAAGAGGTGATCAATGTAGGGTGGTAGCCAACTATGGAGGTTCTACTGTAGTTCATATAAGAAATATATTTGAAATACTAGAAAGTTTACATAAATTTTATTTTCACAAATTTTTAAAAGCATGTCTATGATGAAAAATTAAATGTACTTATAGTCACAGAAGTATGAATATTGTAAATCCTATTTTGTCTAATAATATGAGTAAAGTGCCTTCTCTAATATATAAAGCATCAACCTATCATATGAAGGACATGCTGAGGACTTTTTTCAGTACAGACGAAATGTTAGTACTACCCTGCCTTGCTTTATTTTACTTGATTTTCTTTATACCTAACCTACCCTCCAATTACAGAATGATTGTTGTGATTAAGTGTTCAATTCATAGAATATTCTGACCCACAAAGAAATCAAATTCGTGTCCTTGGCCTCCTTAGAACACTTTCACTAATCATCATTATCCAAATTTACTTTAAAAAAAATTTCAATAGCAATTATTGTCTATAGAATTCTGTTGGCAATTAATCATGTACTCCTTTGTGACAGACCTATTGTTCTCTTGAACTTTTATTTAACTATTTTGTTATTTATTTTATGCTACAGTCCCATCTTTCACATTACCACAAAATTACCTTCCTAAGGCACAGATAATATGATCAAGTCATTGCATTGCTCAGAAATTATAAAACGCCCATTCTTATAACCCCTCCAGCTCTAAGCCCTTTGTGTCCACCGAATTGGTACATTTTAGAGATACTCACACTATTCCTCTGAATTCCTCTGTTCTTCCTCCCAGGGACCCTGTGGTGACAGAGTAGTGGACCTCCAAAGATGTCCACATTCTAACCCCAAAACCTGTATTTATTTCCATAACAAAAAGGCTCTTATATGTGTGACTAAGGACCTTGAGATGGAGAAATTATCTTGTATTATGTGGGTGAACCCACATAACAAGAATGAGAGCCCTTATGAGGGAAAGAGTAAAGCCAGAAAGTCCGAATCAGAGAAATATTATGACAGAAGCAGAGGTCAGAAAGAGACAGATCTGAAAATATTACACTGCTGTTTTTGAAGATGGAGGAAGGATCCACAAGCCAAAGAATATGTGAAGCCTCGTGCACCTGGAAAAGAGAACAGATTCTCCTGTAGTGCCTCCAAAAGGAACCAGACCTACTGGTAGCTACTTGACTTTAGCCACATGGGACCCATTTTGGACTTCTAATCTAACCTCCAGAATTTAGCTACACCTATAATACCAGAACTCTGGAAGGCCCAGGGGGGTGGATTGCTTGAGCTCAAGAGTTTGAGACTAGTCTTAGCCTGAGTGAGACCCCATCTCTACTAAAAATAGAAAAATTATCCAGATATGGTGGTGCACACCGGTAATCCCAGCTACTCGGGAGGCTGAGGCAAGAGGATTGCTCAAGCCCAAGAGTCTGAGGTTGCTGTAAGCTATGATACCACAATACTCTATGCAGGGTGACAGAGTGAGACACTCTCTCCAAATCAATGAATCAATAAATAAATAGTTTGTGATGTTTTAAGACATAAGCTTGCAGTAATTTGTTATAACAGCAATAGCAAACTAATACAAATCCATTTGTAGAAATCAGACCCTTCCATCAGGTTGTAAAGCAAGACCCTTGAAACATTACTGAGGAGTTGTGGAGATTGAGCAGGGAGTTCGCATTTTAGAATAATGAACATTTTGAACATCTTTGAAAAGTTCACACTACTTTTGCTCCCTCTCATTCTGTCACGCTCTTCCCCCTTCTCTCAAACTCCTATTTTCCCCTAATAAATAGAAGTTAGGTCTTTGTTCGTTTGTTTGGTTAAATCTTAGTCATTCCCTCTGACCTTCCATGTCAGATGATTTTATCAATGCCTTTCCTCAGTGAAATCAAAGGAACTCTCATGCCAGCTGTTAAGATAATAGTTTTCATACTTTACTGCATAAAATACATGAAACAGATATCATATACAGTAGAACCTTTATAAGTTAACAACCCAAAGGACTGTAACAAACTAGTCAATATATGGTGGTCAATATAAGGAACCAGGCCTACTGTACTGATATATACATGTGATGTATATCCGGTCTATGAAAATCAGGTGAACTTAGAGAGGTGGTCAATGTAGGGAGGTGGCCAACTATGAAGGTTCTACTATATTTACATAACTTTTACATTCTCCATTTGCTGAAGATTTTTGGAATTGCCTTTGAATTTCCCACCAGAAATAGTCAATGGATCTAAATGTAGTAGGACATTAATATTACTTGCTTTTCTTTAGTGAATCACATGCAACTACACTAAATGCTGTGATTTATGATATGTACTTTCAAATGTTTGCCCATTTTTTTTTTTATCTATACTTTCTTTGTTTTCCTCACAATCTGGAATGAACAGAGGTCTCTGAATTAGAGTTATGAGAATGATCTATGTTTTAAAGGAAGAGATATATGTGGTTCCAGAGACCAAGAGATTACATTAAATTGTGCCAATCGACAGGTCCAGGATTACAGACAGTTAGAAAGCCAGCAACAAAGGAGGTGGTCAAACTCAAGTAGAAACGTTGCAAAGGAGTACCAGGAATGCCTTGTTTCCTAACTCCCCAGGAAGATAATAGCAAGATCATTGATGTAATGAATATGAGGCAAGTGTAGCTGCCTCATCTTTTGTATTTAGAAGAATAGTGGAATAATTGGTTTGACAAGAAGGAACCGAAGTGTGAGATCAGATGCCCTAAAAAGGAATTTATCTTATAAATGTCACCGTAGCAACCCAAGATAAGGAAACCATGGCCTAATTTGCATTTAATTTTATACTGCCTGAGGAAGAACATCTTATACCCAGAAAAGAATGGTTTCTGGATTTTGATGTTAACATGTCCCATTCATAACATGGTTTTATTTTTTAGATTTAAAGATTGGAATAGTTGAAGCATGATTATTAATGGTTAATTAGATAATCAAAGTTTTTTTTTTTTTTTTTTTTTTTTTTTTGGAGAGACAGAGTCTCGCTTTATGGCCCTCGGTAGAGTGCCGTGGCCTCACACAGCTCACAGCAACCTCCAACTCCTGGGCTTAAGTGATTCTCTTGCCTCAGCCTCCCGAGCAGCTGGGACTACAGGCACTCGCCACAATGCCCGGCTATTTTTTGGTTGCAGTTTGGCCGGGGCTGTGGTTTGAACCTGCCACCCTCGGTATATGGGGCCAGCGCCTTACGGACTGAGCCACAGGCGCCGCCCTAGATAATCAAAGTTTTAAAGGGCAGATATAATATTAGATCATTTACTTAAAACCATAGCTCAAGTAAATGGTAGACTATGACTAAAACAATTATTTATTTTGAACTCACTTCCAAATTACTTACAGGGAGCATTGCTTTTTTAAAATCCTTCCCTGAGCAAATCTCAAGTCCCCAGTGTTTCCTCACATTTAAGCTCAAGGGACATAATATAGAAAAATGAGATTATTATTAAAAGAAAAGCCAGAAACACTGAATAATATTCAAAAGATAAATAACGAAAATCCAAATGCTCCCAAATGAATAAACCTCAATGTTACATACAATTTCTGTTCTTCTTCTTTTTAAGAGATGAGGATCTTGCTATGTTGCCAAGTCTATAGTGCAGTCCTATTTATAGGTATAATCATAGCACACTGCAGCCTTGACCTCCTTGGTGCAAGTAAACTGCCACCTCATCTTTCCAAGTAACCAGGACAATAGGGGATGTCACACATTATTTTTGAATGAAAGTTTATCTTACAGTACAGGTCCCAGTATCAGTTACTCAGCTCTTAACTGGCATTCACCTTCTGAGTAATCATATTCCTCTGGGTGTTAATAACTTTTATTGGCATTCTCAGAAGATGTCAACAGGGTAAAGGCCAAAAATGAAAGAGAAAAGAAAAAAAAGGATGTTTTGCTTTATTTCTTTTATTTGTCTTCCATATTATATACTGTCTCCTATATTTTCCTCTGCTGGAGAAGCAGTTATCACCAAGTATGATTTCAAGTGTATTGCTGAAAAGCATTCCACTGTAACACATTTCATAATTTGCTTACCCATTCACCTATTAATAGACAGTTGAGCTGTTCCTAGGTTTTAGCTATTACATATAATGGCGCCATTATTTGTTTTTATTTCCCTCTATCGCCTCTTTTAGCGACAGAGCCTTACAATGCTGCCCAGGATGGAGTGCAGTGGATATACACAGGCCTAGTCTTAGTGCATTTCAGACTTAAACTCTAGAGCTAAAGCAAATCCTTCAACTTTGCCTTCCAAGTAGCTGGGAGTAAAGACTTGAGTCACCACACCTACCTGTTTCTGTTGAGTAAATCCCTAGAGATGAAATGGTTAGATCATATGGAAGATGTACATTTGGCTCTTTTTTTTTTTAAGATTGACATAATATTTTTTATTAATTCCAGCGAAGCTTGGGGTTTTTGTTTGTTTGTTTGTTTTGAAGTACAAGTAGGAGAAATTGGGATTGGAAATGAATTTTTTTCGCTTTTGCTGAAATGGCTTATAGTTTTAAAAGTATGCGTGCTTCTACTCCTAGAGGATTTAAAACTCAGCAGGTAGGTTTAGTGGGTTGTGGGGCTGCGTGGAGGGACAGAGAGAGATACATAGTTAGGCAAGTGGAAATTGGTTATTGTTGGTGACATGCTAGGATTTCAATCGTCCTCACCCTTATGGCTCTGAAATGCCATTGAGTGTTAAAGACACAGCACCGTAGGAAGATATTTGAAAACGATGAAACAGATGGAAAGGGTAGGTTAGGAAGTCTTAGTAAGCAGCAGCAGGAGGGAGAGGCCAGCATAAAGGGCGCAGAGGTGAGGGAGGGTGTCTGGGTCCCACACATACTGGGGGCCGGATCTCTGTACTTCTAGGCCAGTCAGCCTCCCCAGGGCCTCTGTGAAGGTCAGTTCCTCCTCCCTGGGGGAGGAGAGGAGCTCAGGTTGCAGCACAGGTAGGATCTTTTCTCCACCAGCTCTAGCTGCACAAGTAGGATCTTTTCTCTATTTTTACCAGCAGTTTCTATTGGGCTTCACTTAGCTCTGTTAGCACTCCAAGGAAATAGAGAATGGGCGGCGCCTGTGGCTCAGTGAGTAGGGCGTTGGCCCCGTGTGCGGAGGGTGGCGGGTTCAAACCCAGCCCCGGCCAAACTGCAACAAAAAAAATAGCCAGGCGTTGTGGCGGGCGCCTGTTGTCCCAGCTGCTTGGGAGGCTGAGGCAAGAGAATCGCGTAAGCCCAAGTGTTAGAGATAGCTGTGAGCCGTGTGATGCCACGGCACTCTACCCGAGGGCGGTACAGTGAGACTCTATGTCCTCTACAAAAAAAAAAAAAAGAGAGAGAGAGAGAATGGCACACATAACCTCTTTTGATAGCAGAACGTCTCTCAGGGGTGCCTCCAGTGTCACTCAATGTCCCTTGTCTAGAGCCCATTCAAGCTGGAGCTCAAGGTCTTGTACCTCCTCTGCTTTCCTAGAAGTCTGGTGAGGGAGCTGAGCAGGCAGCTTTGCCTCACCCAGCTCAGCTTCTCCACTTCGTGGGTCTCTCTGAACCTCTTCTTTTAGTGTCTTGAAGTTTTCATGTACGCCCCCAACATCAGATGCCTGGCTTTTCTCCTGGAGGGAAGGTTTGCATGCTGTCATTACAGATGTGCAGAATATCTGGGAGGGGCCAGACAGGGTATATTTAGCTTCTTAAGAAACTATCAAACTGTTGTCAAAAATGGTTGTACCATGTAATATTACCAGCAACAGTAGATGAAATTCCATTCCTTAAACATCTTCATCAAAATAAGTCTTTTTTTAATTTTAGTCATTCTAATAGGTATGCAATGGGATCAGATCGTGGTTTTAGTTTGCGTTTTCCAGTTACTGATGATGCTGAGTATCTTTTGTGGGCTTGTTTGTCATATGTGTATCTTCTTTAATGAAGTGTCTGTTCACACATTTTTGCTCGTATTTGTAGGTTATTTTCTCACTACTGAATTTTGAAAGTTCTTTATATATTCTGGCTGCAAGTCATTTATCAAATATGTGATTTGAAAGTAAGTAAAAAGAAGAACAGAGGATGCTATAAAAGGTAAAAGAAAGAGTAGGTAGGGAGAGATTTGTTACACGATACAAAATTACAGCATTATGGGGGGGGTTAAGTTCTAGTGTTCTATATTACTGTAGGATGACTATAGTTAAAAATAATATGTTATATAATTTCAAATAAGAGTATTTTTGTCTGGTAGACTAAATTAATAAGTATTTACTCATTTCCAACTTTCTGGGAAGAGTTTCTGGAGTATTGGTGTAATTTCTTCCTTAAGTGTTTGGTGGTATTCACCAGTGAAGCTGTCTGGGATTGAAGTTTTCATTTTTCATTGATAACATTATAAATTCTATTTATTTTATAGATACTACATCTATTCAGTTTATCTACTTCTTTTTTAGTGACCTTGGTGGTTTTCACCCTTGAACAAATTTGTTCATTTAATCTAAGTTACCTAATTTATTGGCATAGTGTCCATTATTGTCAAGTCAAGAACTGTCAAAGATCAAAGAGCTCTTACCCTACTGGCAAGCTAACAATTTAGCCTACCAGGGTTATACAGATGGGCATAGATATACAGATTGAGGTAGACAGATAGAGACAGCTGTCTTGAAAGAAGAAATGAGGATTCCTAGATAAGAGGAAAAACTTATTATTTACAGCAAAAATAGCAAAAACAGCTTTTTAGCACCAGTTTACCAGCCCCAATTTCCATAGGGCAACATGAATGAGAGCCAGATATTCCTTCTGCACATGGCAAGGGTGGATCCAAGGAGAAGAATCCAAAAATTATGACAGGTGAAGCTGATATAGAAACTCCTGACAAATATAAAACCCACTATGAAATCCATGAGGCTATATCATGAAACTACTATTATCTAAATATCTAGGCCTCTTTTAACTTAATGAGAAGAATCTGATTCAGAAACACAGATTTATTTCATCTGTGACTGCTAGGGCCTTGTCATCATCTTTGAAGTCTGGGATGAGGTTCCACACCCAGTGGACTCTTAAAGGACTGTGATAGCTACCTTCAAAGATATACCCCATCCAATTAATCCCACCCCCTGGTATCCATACCCCTTGTTTAGTACTTTCCCACATTGAATAAAGCTGACCTATATGAATATTAATAACCAATATGATATTGTGGCAATGAAGGCATATTAATTTTGAAACCAGGTCACAAAATATATTGCACTTTCTGCATTGCTATCTTGGGTCACTTGCCATGAGAAAAAAAGCTGCCATGCCGTGAGGATCCTCAAGTTGTATTTTCAGGAGGTCCATGTGTTGAAGAGCTAAGGTATCTTGCTAAAAGCCAAGTGAATGAATAGTTTTGGAAATGGAGCCTCTAGCCCCAACCAAGCCCTCAGATAATTGCAACCCCACTGCTATCTTGACTAAAACTTCATGAAAGACCCTGATCTAGAACCACACAGTAAATCCAGTACTGAATTTGTAAATCTGTAAAACCTGCATGAAATAATAAAGGTTTATTGTTCCGTTAGGCTATAATTGAATACACGGCAACAGTTAACTAATATAATGGTATGCACTACTTCCACTCACATTTCATTGGTAAGAATTTACTTTGATCACATATGATCAAAAGAATTTAAGAAAGGTAGTCTAGTCATATACCCAGTAAAAAAGGGAGAACAGCTTTTGGTGGATAGCTGGTATTATTTGCAAAACAAATTCTAATATCTAGATATTATCTGACCTGTGCCTCATTTTCTCCAACTATGTTACAGAAAAGGAAACCCAAATTTTAGTGACTACTAGCCATTTCTGCCATAGCTCACTTGCGTTGAGTGCCCTTACTTGAACCAAAGAATAGAGATTAGGAAGGAGGATGAAATTCTACTAGTATGATGACCATTATGGTACAGAAAGCAGTTCTCAGAAGATACATATATGAGGTACAAAGTAGACAATTCCATGAATTATAATTCACTGTTCAATAAATACCTACAGAATGAATGAATAATTAAATTGTTCTTCCATACAAAGGAAGGTCTATAAAACTGTTAATGGACATGAAATAGATCTGTGTGTCTTGACATAAAAAGAAGTCTGTACTAGACTGTTAAGTGATAAACATAGATTATAGAAAGTCTATATAAAACAATGCTACTCATAAACCTAAACAAATGAATATTAATAAATATATTTGCATGATAATGTCTTAAAAGTGTACTTCAAATTGTTAACAATAATTACCTCTAAGGACATTCACTTTCCTTTTATACATTTTTATCATTATTTGAAGTTTGCTATCTATTTCATATACACTGCATTATTTATATTATTTACAATAAATGTCCATTACTTTTATAGGGATATATAGTAATAAAAAGCAAAAAAGTAATAAAAACAGATATAATTTGAGAAAAAAATCTTTCTCTCTTTTCTCACAAATCTCTTTTTCTCTGATGCATACTATTTCTTTATTTCAGACCTTTGTCATTCATTACCTAGACTAGAATTTAGCAAACTTTTTTTTAAAGGTCTATATCATAAATATACTATGCATCTCTTCTGTAACTACTCAATTCTGCTGTTGTATATTGAAAGCAACCATGAATGATACCTAAACTAATGGGTGTGCTTTTGCTCCAATAGCTTTATTTACTAAAACAGGTCATGGGCTATCTATCACCTGAGCCATTGTTCGCTGACCCTTCAATTAGACTACTGAAGTCCCCTAATTATTTCTCTGCCTCCAATCCCTTTCCTCTCTCTTTTTCATATCTTAACCTTTTTCATACATGTTATGCAATTTCTGGTGACCTCAAAATTACTTTTTATGATCCTGAACGGCCTTCATCACCAAAACAAATAATCTGACTGCTCTCTCTCTTCAGTGTTTCCACAGTTTTTGTACATAACTTGATTAGCATCTTCTATGATAATGATTTCCAGATGCTTCCTAGTTAGACCTGAGACTACACTTTGGAATTTCTGAAAACTAACACAAGACAGAATGGA
This sequence comes from Nycticebus coucang, assembly GCF_027406575.1. Lineage (NCBI taxonomy): Eukaryota > Metazoa > Chordata > Mammalia > Primates > Lorisidae > Nycticebus > Nycticebus coucang. Next base: position 77,447,816 of record NC_069784.1, on the reverse strand, counting down.
GTAGACATTCAGAAATGTGTGCTGAATGAATAAACACACAGAGAGTGGTATCTGTTTGGCCTTGTAGGCTTTCAAATTAGGTACAGAAAATTGCTCTTCCCTGGAGTTCTCATTTTCTCTTTATGATCAGAACAATCAATATCTGGCAGTTTGAATCTTTCTTTCTTTCTTTTCTGCATGATTTAATGCACACAGCAAATAAGATCATATAGCTAACATGAACTTTTTGAATCTCATTTGTCACCTGATGCAAAACAATAAGCATTTACAAGTAGTACCATTCTGGGGGATAGTTCCTCCATGTCCTCTGGGCCTATTTATAAGGATTTTTCCCTAACCCAGGTTTACTAGATGGTGAGCCACTTGACTATGGGAAGTTTATTTTTGAAAGGCTAAGAAATATTTAGTGCATCAATGATGAGTCCCTAGGGAATGACATGCAAGCTCAGAATACGTCCCAGGTGTGCTTAGGACTATTTCACAGGGCTTCTGTGCAGGAGAAATCTTAACCTTATATGAAATGACTAGTTACCTTAAATAAAAAAACCAGGTGTCATGGACCCACTATATGTTGCAAAGAACTTTCATTTACGTTATATTATTCAATTTCATTCTTCCTCAACCCTGAGGTGGCTATTAATCACTAACTTGCTAATGAGGAAACTGAGGCTCAGGGATGTTTTTTGTCCAGTATCATAATGAACAAGGAGGTACAGCTGAAACCCAAACTCACGTCTTTCGGATTTTAAATTCCATATTCTTTCTTCATACATCGTTTACCTTCATTTCCCCTTGATTCTTCACATTTGTAGAAAGCCATTTCTATATTATTTATAATTTGTTATTGAACTATCCTATCAAGTCCTTGAGCTTTTTGCACCTGACTTTCTGCTAAATAATACAATTGATTTTTTCAAACCATTGTTAAAAGGGGTTCAAAAATTTGCCTGTTGAGTAATTTTTTAATTTTTAGAATTGATAATTTAAAAAATTCAAATACTACTGTATACACAGGTTTATTGGGCTGTCTCTGGGTTTTTGACTGACTGTCAGATGGATCCGAGTGAGATGACCTGCCTCTGAAAACTGAATAAACATCCATTCATACGCAAGGCAGGTGAGTGGGCGAAAACCTGAGCAAACTACACATTGCTAGTAAAGGTCAATGTTAGTTACACTGTCAAGAGAACTCAACAATAGATGAGATCTTCAGTAGATGCACAAAACATAATAAAAGAACCAAAATTCTATGTATCATTCAAAAGATCCAGCCACTGATAATAGAAATCTGTTGTAGAGGAAGTGCTAAATGGAGAAATAAATAAGAGGCTCAGCTTCATAGAAGCTGTCATACCCTGTTTTAGAAACAACGCAGACGCCCAGGTACAGAGAACCAGACAACTTGTCAGGAACAAGAACTGGGATGCAAAGTCAAAGTGATACCAGCTAAGTTGGTGACTCAGAGCCCCTCTCATTCCCTCTGCCTGAAAACCAAAGTATTATAAGCAGTCATATAGGTCAAAATGTATACATGGTGGATACAATCCTCCAGTTATGAAGAGATAAGAAAAACAAGGAGACCCCATCTCTAAAAAAGAAAGAAAACAAGCAGAGGTTACAACATCCATCCTTATGAGTATCTCCTCCAGAGTGCCCATGTCCTCATATAGCTCCATCTCACCCCTTTCCTGCCTACTTCCTGTTTGTTTTTGCTTCTTGCTGTTCAAAACGTTTTATATAACCAAAGTATGCTTTGAGGTGTTTTTCTTAATTATTAAATAATGTTTATTTTTTCATGTTCTGATTGAAAGGGGTTCGGCAGTGTACCCAGAAATGAGACCAGGTTTAAAGAAAGGGTCAGGTTTAATGAAAGGGGACTGAGACTCACCTGGACAAATATGGAGGCTGCACTCATGGGGGCAGTTAGAGATCACTTTTTTTTTTTTATTAAGTCAAATACACATAGATCATGAATACATTTATGCATATGTGGGGTACAATGTGTTGATTTTTTTTAATATGCAATCTGACTTGGTTAGATCAAACCAATCAACGTAGCTTTCACCTCATTTACTTGATTATTGTGCTAAGACATTTATGTTCTACACTTGACTAGATTTGACTTGTACCCTTGCCATATGCTCCATAGGTGTGGCCTCACCTTTTACCCTCCCTCTATCAAACCTTTTCCCTCCCCTCCCTCCCCACTCCATTTCTCTCCTTCATCCTGGGCTATAGTTGTGTCCTATCTTCCATAAGAAAGTGTGAGTAAATGTAAGTAGAAGTTTGGAAAACACTCAGGGATCTACAAATTGACCTGCCGTTGGATCCTGCAACTCCTCTACTAGGAGTGTATACAAAAGACTAAAAATCACTTTGCAAAAAAGATATTTGCACCAGATTATTCATTGCAGCTTAATTCGTAATAGCCAAGTCATGGAAGAAGCCCAAGTACCCATCAACCCATGAATGGATTAATAAATTGTGGTATATGTATACAATGGAATACTATGCAGCCTACTTATATTTAGAGATCATTTTTATAGGGGGCTATAAGGGGTGGGCACATTCCACAGGTTGCGCAAACTTCTGGGGCGGGGGTAGGGCTAGCCAGATCTTTTGTCTTCGCTTAGGAGGAGGGGAGGAGAAGGGGAAAAGGGTTTGTGTACAGCTGTCTTAGGCTCCCCAATACTAATTTTTTAAAATAATTGAATATATTTCAACACAAAAAGAATAGGATATTTAATTTTTTTCCTGGGTTAATAACCTTCTGTAGAATTCCTAATCTTGCTTATTTTTCATAACAAAATAAAACCATGCTTTATTTTATTCACTAGATTGAAAATTTCAATTAATCCAAACTGCACATACTGATTTAATGGTTTTATAAAAATCTTCACATAACAAAAATATTAATAGTATGCTTACCTCCTAAACATTCACAAATGATGAAATAGTAATTATTGTACATTATCTTGGTAAAATATTATACACTGACTAAAATGATATTTAAAAATATTAAGAAGCTGATAAACAAATGCTTGTATTAATCAATAAAATCTGAACCCATGGTTACAACAGGGTAAAATTTTTGTAGTCATCTGGGCAAAAATGTTAAGAAAATACGGAGAAACAAAAAGTATGGGTCATAGGGAGGCAGAAGGAAAGATGATAAATTATATTTTATTTTTGGTACTATAATGTTACTTGGGCAATTAATCGTATTTCTTGAAATGAAGTATATACTCCACACACATGTTTTTTTTATATTTACTTTTTAATTTATTGAGATGGGTCACAGATCCACTACCCTAAAAATGCTCAGCTGTTCAGCTGTTCCGTTGTGATACTTTTAAAATAAAGCATTTCAAAGAATCTAGTATCTTTGGAAAGTGAAAACTAACTTCATGTGTCTAAAAAAAAAAAACAAACAAAAATAATCCATTCATGGCAGATATGATAAAGGAAGGTATTATTCAAAATAGATTAGATAAAGTAAGTTCCAGGTAAATCTCTAATTATCCCTATTTCCCAATTCCACCTTTCCCCATTCTCCTGAGAACCATTGTTTACATTGGGGTTTGAAATTTCTAATCCTCAGTATTCCTACATAGAACACAAAAAGACTAACTTTTTGCCCTTCCTCTGCTTTCTGATATATCATTTTTGGCTTTTAACTTGAATGCACATAAATCCTGAACAAATTAAATTCTAATTATGCATTCACTCACCTTTTATTCCTTAAATGTAGTTTTCCTGTCCCTGAGTTTATAGCAGCAGTCTGATAAAGGCCTGTTACATGTGCAATTTCATTGACTTAATGCACATTTAATGGAAACATTCAGATGATTATTTTACTATTCATAATACGTAATTTGTTTCCTTTGAGAAAACGTTTATTCTTCCAACAAATAACTTCAATAAAGTACAATACCATAAGATTGAATATGTGGATAGACACTTTTCATTATAAGGAAATAAGAATGCTTATTAAATATACGAACTTTTCCCATAAGAACTTTTTAAACCTCAGTTCTAAAAAGATGGCATAAAAGGCATTTTATAATAGTATTAAAATTTGTGGAAGCTTAAGCTAAAATAAGATTTTAATATGAAAATGGCTACTTTTTATTGTTTATATCTTCCGATTCATGATTCATTGCCACTATATTGTTTTGGCTTCTAGCTATGACCTAGTTTTCATTTTTTTTTTTTAATCTCAGGGGAAAATATAAAGTACCAATAATTTTGTAAAAATAACATCAAAGATGTTTACATCAACTATACTAGAAAAATTTGAATTTTAATGAATATAAATTGGGGGTGGTGACTCTAAGGCAGGAACATATTCAGCAATAGCAAGGAGGCAGGAAGACTGGAACAAAGTGAGGAACTAAGGGGGTGAGTGGAGGCAGTAAAGTCAAAAGATGACCAAGGAGCAAGACATAGGTCAAATCCAGAATGTTTGGGAACCAACATATAAATGATATTTCGAGCTATGAGATCCTCTATCAAGTGAGAGTAGATGTAGATAATTGACTAATAGGTGATGATAGATGATGGATGGCCCAGCTCTCAATTGCTTGCCACAGATGACTGACTGATCAAGGAACAGGCATTTGACTTAATCCAAGCCACTTACTCTTTTTTAAGTTTTTATAAACTAGAACTAAGGAAAGAGAGTTACTCTTTCTTAGGTGGTTATAATCATAGATCATAGTCTGTGAGGATCAAGAACTATTAGAAATCATATTCTAAAGTGTGTGGAGTGATTTCTTTAGCAAGCACTCTCAGAAAAGGAGTAAGGAAGTCAGAACAGAGCAGGGGATGGAAATTTAAGCAAGTGGTCTTATGTGGAGGGTATCACTTTGATCCCAAGGAAACAAAAGGTATTTGTTTATTTACTGGGAAGGTTGTCTTCACTCTAAAACACTGAAAAACACTTTAGAAATGCAAGCATTCAAAAAACATCCCATCAGGGTTTATTGTACCCTAATTTATGTAAAGAGTATACTCTAATCCTACCTAGCACTCTGGGAGGCCAATGCAGGCGAATTGCCTGAGCTCAGGAGTTTGAGACCAGCCTGAGCCAGAGCCAGACCCTGTTTCTAAAAAAACATAGCTCAGTGAGTAAGGTGCTGGCCCCATATACCTACCGAGGGTGGCAGGTTCAAACCCGGCCCTGGCTGAACTGCAACAAAAAAATAGCCAGTCCTTGTGGTGGGTGCCTGTAGTCCCAGCTACTTGGGAGGCTGAGGCAAGAGAATCGCCTAAGCCCAGGAACTGGAGGTTGCTGTGAGCTGTGACGCCACAACACCGAGGGTGACAAAGTGAAACTGTCTCTATAAAAAATAAATAAATAAATAAACAAACAGCCACGCATTGTGGCAAGTGCCAGTAGTCCCAGGTACTTGGGAGGCTAAGGCAAGAGAATCAGTTGAGCCCAAGAGTTTGAGGTTGCTGTGAGCTGTGACGCCAAGGCACTCTACTGAGGGTGACAAAGAGAGACTCTGTCTAAAAAAAAAAAAAAAAAACTAGTAAACTCCAGTAGTCAAATAAAGACCTCAAAACAGTATATCACTGTATAGAAGGGCAGGTGGATCTTCCAGTACTTACCCTGAAGCCCAGACTAAGAAACATAATAAAATTTGTGTGTTCAGGCAGGTTATGCTCTATTAGAGGAAGGGATATGTAGGTGGGAAGAACTTAACCTGGGATGCTGAACTCAGCTCTGTTTCTTCATGTTCTTTCCCAGTGAATGTGCTGTGTCTTCAATTATGATTTGCATTCCACAGTATAGGGCTCTATTAGTCAGAGTTCTCCAGAGAAACACAATTGATAGGAGATGTTTATTTGTTTATTTTGAGGAACTGGCTCACACACTTCACACTATCAGTTTACTGCTCGTTTTCCTTTTATGGAGGTTGTGATTACCAAAAATTTTTACTTTGTTATCCAGAACATTTTACCAGAATTTTTCTGCAGATCTATTCCCTTAAGGGTAACTTGTTAATGGGAAGGAATGTGAATGCCTTTTGGAAAAATCTTCGTTTAGAGTCATTATAATCATTCAATAAGAAATGTAGCACAAGTGTTCAAGTTCCGAGGTTGACTGAAGTTTCAAAAGCACAACACGTTACTAGGTTTCCAAGCAGTCTAATCACTTAAAAGTTTTCTGTTCTGATTCCTTCCAAATCTTACATATTCCCTTCCACCTCAGATTCTGAAAATAGTCTACACTGAAGAGTATTAGGAGCTCTACATCAATTTGCTTTTTTAACTCAACAAACTTATTTGTGTACTTCCCCTAAGCTTGACACTGTGCAAGTAACTGATAAGAAGATAAATAGTCACAAAGATAAATAAACTACAGGTTTCACCACTGAAGTAACTATAGACTAATGCAGTGATCCCTTTAATGCTAATATGCCTAAGAATTATCAGGGATGTTGTTAAAAATGTAGGATCTGGCCCAATTCCCAGAGATTCTGATTCTTTAGTATTTCTAGGTGATCTTGAGTAAGAGATCTCTTTGGAAACATTCTTCTAGGGACCAAGCACCAAAAAGAAATTTCAATATAATATCATGAACAATGTTTAAAATCATAGACTTTGGTACCAGAAGATCTGGATTTGAATCCAGTACTACTATTTGTGTAGCATTAGATAAATTATTCAATCACTATCTGTGTAAAATCTTCCCTCTTAGGGTTGTTATGATGTTTTAAATAAATGATGTAACTTAAATCTAAAGAATGAACTAAAGCTTACTGTTTTACTGATTTTATTTCACTGCTATACTTTAACAAAAGGCTTCATTCTCTTGTAGTGGGCTGACTGGCAGCCCCCAGAAAGGCCCACATCCTAATCCTTATTCCTGTGAATATTTCCTTATATGGCAAAATAAGTGATTAAGGATCTTGAAAGGAGGAATTTCTTCCAGATTATCTGAGTGGGCCCTTAATGCAATCATATGTTTCTTATAAGTATAAGGCAGAGAGAATTTTGAAACAGAAGAGAAAGCAATGTGACCAGAAAGGCAGAGATTATAGTGATGTAGCCTTAAGACAAGGAACAATTCGAGCTATCAGAAAATGGAACAGGCAAGGAAAAGTATCATTCTTAAAGCCACTGGAGGGAGCATTGCCCTGCTGACATTTTGATTTCAGACTTCTATCCTCTAGAACTGGGAGAAAATAAATTTTTGTTGTTTTAAGTCACCTGGTTTGTGGTGACTTGTTATAGCAGCCAAAAAACAAACAAATAAACAAACAAAATCAAATACGAAACAATTACCCCAGCTTGTGAATATAGAAATTGCTTTCTGAGATGAAGTAACATGGAAGGGGAAAAAAAAGATCCCAGCCAGTTACTATAGTATGTCAACCATGAAAATAGAAAACACCAAAAAAGAAAATGTTAGGCCTGGTAGCTCATAACTGTAATCTCAGCACTTTGGAAGGATGAGGCAGGAGGGTCTCAAGAAGAGTTTAAGGCCAGCCTGGGCAACATAGTGAGAATTTGTTTCTATAAAATAAATTAAAAATCAGCCAGGAAGGGCAGCATGCACCTATATGCTACTCAGGAGGCTGAGGCAAGAGGATGGCTTGAGCCCAGGAGTTTGAGGTAACAGAAACCTATGATCATGCCCGGCACTCCAACCAGGGTGACAAGAGCATGACCCTGTCTCTAAAACACAAAAAGAAGAAAAAACATTTTTTTTAAGAGAAAAATACAAGACATGAACAGTATGACATTTTTTTCTGAGAACTCCAAGTGACATAATGTTAATAAAGTATAAACTGTGGCCACATATGGACAGGGATCAGAGATGAAATTAGAGATGTAGGCGGGTTCAATCTGTTCTTTGTGCAGCACAATTAAAGAGCTAAAACTTCTCTGTGTCCTTCACATCAGAGCTTTTTATTTTTATTGTTTTACTTTTAATTTTTATTTCTTTAATTTTAAAACAGGTTTTTACTGTTTTGCCCACCAGGCTGGAGTACATGATCATGGCACACTGAAGCCTTGAACTGTCGGCCTCAAATTATTCTCCCCTGCTTCATCCAGGAACAGGAAATCTCTACCAATCAACCTCACCCCCTCCCACCAAATAAAATTTATAGGTATTGTAAGAGTAAAAATAAGGTTTAATTTTGGATATGTCCAATGCTATGCTTTCAGTATAGAGGTATTTACATTTTTAGTAAATAATGCTCTATAAAATGAGCTCCTAACCCTTCAAAGTTGAGTTGTTTCTGTTAGCCCAGAAGATGGTTAACAGAAAAGGACAGAGTTCTGGGATGATGTCAGTTGTAGACATTAGTAATAGCCATTCATTTCAGGGGGAGGGCAATCTCAACATACAAGCTTATATTCCTAATATGTGGCTGTCTACTTCTACAATCCAACTAGGAGAGAATATTATACTATTTTCGCATTCATAAAGGGAGACACTAAAATTAGTGCTACATATATAATAAAAAATGTTGCTTAATCATGTTTTGCTTATACATGTATTTATAATTACTTCCTGTATCTTTGTGAACTTTAAAGAGGAGACATTCTTTCAAAGAGCAAATATGCCAGCAATTATTTATAAAAATTCACTTTAATGAATGTTAAACAATAAAGTCTGTTCAGAGTTTATAAATCTGAGACTTTATGTTTAAGCAAGGACAAGTTTTCCTCTTTGTTCATTAAATAATTATACTGAGATTTTAAATTTAAAAATGAGGTGTTGGTGAAACTGACATCACATTCTTAAGGAAGAATGTGATGCATTTTAATGCAACATTGAATACTTTTAGTATTTTAAGTACTAATATGCTAAAATTAATTATTCTGATTTTTCTATCTTTATTTTGCATAATTAAAAAATGAACAGCAAATGACTAAGCCATGCACAACTGCATACACACTTTTTGCTGCCCTAGAAAACACTAGATTCCTAGAGGAGAAAACCATTTAAAGAGAATGAGTAACCCTCATCAGTTCCGAGGTTGTCCTTCTTTATGAAATTCTACATCTCGCAAAAAGATGGGGCTCTTATATCCAGCACAGAAGCAGAAAGAGCTAGAGAAGGTAAGAATACTTTTTTATACACTGAGAAATGTCTGCCACAACTAGCAAAGGCCTTTGGCAGCAAATTTCCACTTTAGAGGATGAGCCTAGAAGAACTGAGGCATTCTCCTCCAGCTAAATTATTAACTTTTCAGAGACTCAATTTCCTTATCTGTGAAAACTAAGTAATAATAACTAATAAACTCTCATAGAGTTCCAAGAAGTGCTTATCACAGTGCCTGGCAAATAGCAGGTAGGTGTGCAGTGAGTTTATCATTTGCAAAAGCCCAAATGGTGTTTGTCTTGTCTGCTGATTCATAGAAGGTGCTCAGTATTTATAAATTGAATAAATGGATGAATGAACCTTCACATCAACCAACAGAGCTAGCTAGCTAAATAGAGCTTTTATTTTGTGCCACTTGAAGCTAACCAATCAGAATCTTATTCCTGACTTGAACCTTGCTCTTCCTTATCCACGACTGTGTAGTATCTCCCTACCTCAGCTGTGATTCGATTGACTTCAAGTGCCTAAATCCTGCTTGAGCTGCTAAGGCACTTCAGTTTCCAGCCTGTTTTCATCAGTTTAAGTTCTGCAATTCTCCTATATATCTTAACAAGAACTCACACACAATCACAACTCATATCTAAACTTGGTTGTGCTAAAACCATCAAAAAAGTAAATGAAATTTATTTTAAACAGAACCTTGATAAGAATAACAATAAATAACACATTAACTTTTAAATCTTTTATTTCATTTTTACTACAATGGGAATAGTTCCATAGACTCCTCAACACATTCATGTGAAAAAAAGAATTTTCAAAATTTAGACACTTATTTATTTAGAAATTTACTTTCTTTGGGGTTTTATTGTTGTTTTTAGAGACAGAGTTTCACTTTATCGCCCTCGGTAGGGTGCCGTGGCGTCACACAGTTCGGAGCTGTAACTACCGGGGCCCGCCACAATGCCCGGCTATGTTTTTTGTTGCAGTTCGGTGGGGCTGGGTTTGAACCCGCCACCCTCGGTATATGGGGCCGGCACCCTACCCACTGAGGCAGTGGTGCCACCCATTTTGGGGGGTATTTTTAAGACAGTCTCACTCTGTCACGCTGGGTAGAGTGCTGTGACGTCATAGCTCACAACAACCTCAAACTCTTGGGCTCAAGTGATTCCCCTTACCTCAGCCTCCCAAGAGGCTGGGATTACAGGTGTCCACCACAGTGCCCAGCTACTTATTCTATTTTTAGTGGAGATGGGTTCTCACTTTTGCTTAGGTTGGTCTTGAACTCCTGAGCTCAAGCAATCCACTTGCCTCAGCCTCCTAAAGTTCTGGAATTACAGGCGGGAGCCACTGTGGTCAGCAAATTCACTGTTTCTCATGAAGGTCCTCAGGAGTTTCACTTTCTACTGAAGTCTGATGTATTTGCCCAATCCAAAACCTTCAAACTTACTGAAATGTTAGCCTTTTTTTTTTTGTATTTTATTTATTGTCAAGACATTACAGTCTACTGGGAATCTCTCAGTTTTATTTTATAATTGCCCAACTTTAAAAAGGAATACTACAGGTCAGAAATTGATAGAATTCTTGTATGTGTGTATTAGACAATTAGGGGAAAAAGAAAGCATCAGTGCTGCTACTCTGATCTTAATTTTCTTATCAAGTATATTGAGATGCTTCATGATCATTCAGAATGTTTAAAAATGCAACCTCATGAAATTAACTTTTGAGGAAAACAATTTTGAAGAAACAATTTAATGGCAGAGTTTAGAAGCAACACATTTCTCAAATAGAGAAGTAAAGACTTAGAGCATGTGTAGTAAAGAATTTGGGGGTGCCCAAAGAGAATACCTAGCCTTTGCCCTTCGTCTTACAGGACTGTCTGCCTGGGGTCCTTAAGTCAAACTGCTTACTCTGACAGTGTGATTTAGGGTGAGGGTAGCCATATCTCTACAGTGGTGCACTTAGGGCTGGCCAACAAAAACACCAATAATGTGACTTAGGGAAAAAGCTTTGAGTTCCACAGTGTTAGTGGTTCTGCAGACTGAGATTAGACAAGTGTGCAGTCATGCCTATGTATATGATGAAGTACCCTCCAAAACTCCTGGACACCACACTCAGGTGAACATCCCTGAAGAGCAGTACTACATGCATATTGTCACCCACAGCTGTCAGACTCCCTGGCTAGAAGACAACTGAGACTCTACATTTGAAATCCTCTTGGATTCTGCTCAATGTGTGTCTTTCTTTGGCTGATCTTAATCTGTATCCTTTCCCTTTAATAAAACATAACTGTGAGTATAACAGCTCTCAGTGAGTTCTGTGAGTCTCATTAGCAAATTATCAATCTGAGATGATTTTGAGAACTCTTTAAAGTTATAGTTGGTGTTAGAAATGGGGGTGGAGACTGTGCTTCTAACTTTGCTATTGGCCAAACTTCTCAAGTTTCTAGTTTTATATGAGTAAAAAAGTCACAGCAAATTAACTCTACTGTCATTCTAGACTACAGTGTACTTCTAAATGTAAATATGCAGGATGGAAGTTATGCTGATTTTGGCTTATCCTGGAGGTAAGCACAACTTCTCTTTGAAGTCTGAAGATCAGGGACATCTTTAATGTATATTACTATCTAATAAAAAACCATTTTCCACACTTTTATTGGGTTCTCTCATAAGAAAAGACTTTCAAGCAAAGAGTTAAACACAAGTTCTTACTGAATAATGGCTATGGAAATTTAGAAAAGCTGTTCTCTAATGAAGAGGAAATAATATACCATCGTATCAAATGTTTTTTTTTTTTTTTTTTTCCTGATAAAGGAAGCAACTAGAGAAAGCTTTTAGTTGTTCAAAGTAACCAGTGCTATTGATGCAAGCCCCCCCAATGACTCTCCTGGTACTACTTTCAAAATGAATTTAAGGACCATTCTGGGGTTGTTGTTTTTTTTTTTTTTAATTTGTTTCTGTATATGTATACATAACATTCATATGTAAAAGATTTTGTTTTTAAACATTTACCAAAACAAAAATCACAGGTAAGCCCATGTGTCTGCAATACCATCATTCTGAGCAATGTAAGAATAGAAAATTTTCCTGAAGCCATGTTTCAAATTAAATAGTTGATTCTTAATTCGACAATTTAAATGGACAATTTAAAGGCAGCCATGTCAGAATCTGTATGTATAGTCATATAAATGCAAAATTGTGTTTACAAAATTTCTAAAAGGAAAAGCTTTATCATAACCAATAATCTCCCCACTCACATGAGGAAACTAGACAAATCTTGGTGTGTTTAAAGGGGTAAACAAATAAGACTTAGTTAAATGGTCATTAAAGATTCCTGTAGTAATCCCTTCCTAGGCCTTGGCTTACAGAAACCTAATCAGATGGTTAAGCCATGTTGGCAGTTTCATACCTTTTTCATAAATTTATGAACAAACTTTGTAATCTAAAACTATTGACCTGCATGTTTTTTCCTTACCACAACTCATTCCTTATCTGTAGACTCAAACTTTTCAGTATGTGGGTTACTGGTTGAGCAGAAGCCATAAAAAAAGTCATAATAATCAGAATGTTATCCAATTGTATATTGTTTACTTTTATTGTAAATAATAGTGAACAGTGGTCGATAAAGAGTTTTATATTTCTTAAAAAAAAAAAAAAAGACAAGACTTTTAAAATAGAGGGTGGAAAATCTTTCGAGTATCAATAAGCCTCACAAATTAAGGGCCAGAACAACTACATGAAAATTGTTGAATGACATACTATGTGACATCCTTTATATGAAGCTCACAACCAGGAATACTAATCTATAATTATTTAAGTCAGAATAGTGACTATTTTGTGGTGGCTGAGGTGGGGGCGGGGACTTGGGTCCTGACTAGGAAGAACCATAAGGGAATATGTGGATTGTTGGAATGTTCTAAATCCTGATTTGGTTGGTGGTTATATGAGGGGGTGTACAGCATGTACACATAAGATTTCTAGACTTTAGAATGTATAATTTTTTTTAGAAGCTTAAAAAAATTTGTAGCTAGGCACAGCGGCTCACACTTGTGATCACAGCGTTTTGGGAGCCCAAGGTGGGAATTTTGCTTGAGGCCGGGAGCTTGAGCCCAGCCTTGGCAATATAAGGAGACTCCTCTCTTTCAAAACATTGAAAAATAAAAATAAAAAAGCTACACCTAATTAAAAAAAAACCCTAATTCCTTGGTCACATAATAAAAAAACCATTGATTGTAAATAGAAAATTTTATTTATTTAATTAACACTATATGTCAGGCATCCTGGTAGTATTGTGGATACACCTAAAGCAAACACACAAAAATAAAATTTGCTTATAAACTACTGTTTCAGCCATATTTAGCCATTAAGCTAACACCACTAACAAACTGAAATTTTAAGATTTGACATCAAATAGAGATGAAGCTGCTTAATTGACGACCACTGCTCACTTCCTACTGTGCAACCAGGTTCCTAAATTTTGTGGAAGACAATTTTTCCACAGACAGCAGGTGGAGGCTAGTAGGGGTAAGCAGCTTTGAGGCCTAGCTCCTAACATGTTATGGTCGGATACTGGTCTAGGGTTTGGGGACCACAGCTAAAAAGGACTCCACTTTGGAGATGTGCTATAATTTATTTAATCTTCTTTTGAGCATTGATTCCCAGGTATCCACCCTACCTGTCAAGATAATTGTATAATATTATTTTTCTTATACTACTAGATACCCACCTTACCCAATATTGTCAAGATAATTTTACAATATTATTTTTTGTATGGTACTAAGTTCTTTAAATTCAAAACTGTGTCTCACTACAGCGTAGATTCTATGTATTTTAACTCTGTTGTCACTACATTTTATTAAGAATCTTCCATTATAGACAGTTACTCATTATCATAAAATAGTTATATGGTCTTGTTTCTTGGCTTTGCTCACGTTAGGGACCATTTTCATCAGATTTTTTTCCATTGACATTTGGGGAAGTCTGATGCAGTGGCCTGTGCTTGGAGCCCCAGATACTCAGGAAGCTGAGGAAGTAAGGATCTCTTGGAACCCAGGAGTTTGGAACACAGTGTCCAATGATCGCACTTGTGAATAGGCACTACATTCCAATCTGGGCAACACAGTGTGACCCCATCTTGTTAAAAAAAAAAAAATGTGAAAATCTCAGGGAATTATAAAGAGGACAAGGGCAGTTCTTAGAGTTCAATGAAGTACACAGTCTCTCCCACAGTATCTGCAGGAGATCAGTTCCCATTATCAATCTGAGGATGCTCAAGTTTATTAAAAATGGTATAGTATTTGCATGTAACCTATACACATCCTCCTGTATACTTTAAATCGTCTCTGTATTACTCATCATACCTAATATGTAAATGGTGTGTAAACAGTTTTTACACTGTATAGTTTAGGGAAATACTGACAAGGAAAAAAGTCTGTACATGTTCAGTACAGACACATTTATCCACTTTTTTTCCAAGTATTTTTGATCCAAGGTTGTAGAATTTATGGATATGGATGGGTGACTATTTTTCCAGGCAAGGACTATCCAGTAGAAATACAATACCAGCTACCTAAGTAATTTTAAATTTTCTAGAAGTCATATTAAAAGAAGCAAAAACAGTTGAAATTATTTTTAACATATTTTATTTAACCCAGCATATACCAAATATTATTTCAACACATAATAAACATGAGATTACAATATTTTACATTTGTTTTCTAAGTCTTTCAATCTCGTATGTATTCTGAACTTATTTTCAAGTTGGACAAACTATATATCTCAAGTGTTGATAGCCACATTTGACTAGAGGCTACCCTACTGAATATGACAGTTATAGGGAGTATATTTTCAATTTCTTTGTTCTCCCTTTAGCCTCTGAACTGTGATGGGTACAAGCATTCATGTGAATTACTAGCCCTTATTGTTACCACATCTTATTATCATGTGGCCTTCTTGCGTTATTTATTTTTTGATGCATTTGTTTTTCTATAAACTAACTTATAAATTCTTTGAGGGCCAGGACCATACACTGGTGGAATCTCAAAGCTGGAAGTAACTTTACACAGACATCAATTCTTCTACAGGTCCAGGTCCCCTGTACCAACTCCCTCGTAAGTGACCATTCAGAATCTCCTTGAAGTCAAATCCTGTGTATATAAGTATTCTTTGGCTAGTGCTAGAAAGAGATCTTCTTTTCAGGATCTGGAACCTGTTTCCCTGTAGTCTGCATGACATGAAACAAAAGTTATTTGACATGATGAGTCTGTTCATATTTGGAGATAGTTCAGTAGTTTTCTGATTTTTAGACAAATTTCACAGGTTCAATCAGTATTTCTTCACACGTCATGCTTTTGGGTTCTCTTCATCATTTTGCTCTTCCCTCTTCTTACAGTTACATTGTAAGTCAACTTACATTGACCTCTTCTTACAGTGCTAAACACAGCACTTCAGATGTGGTCTGGCCAGTGAAGAACATTAATTGGATCACTACTGGCTGCCTCTCTATAAAAAACAATTCCTTCAGGTGTGAGGACATACTACTTCCTTGTGGGGTAGAGGGTTGGGTGTGAGGGAAGATAGAGGAAGGCGGGGATGGAAGAGAGCCACAGCACATTCATGAAATTTTTGCATCCTTGGTTTTTATCCAGAACTCGACGCACATACACTACACAGTTCTTCCAGTTGATTAGTATTCTTAGTATCTTCCGTCTTGTCATAGAGTTAAGGAATCTTTGGGCTTTCTGTTTTTGGTGGAGGTCCTTCAACCAAAGGACCGACCGGCAGAAATAACTTCGGAAACACGAGGCTGAGAATCTAGAAAGCTTAAGGAAAGGAGAACTGTGTATAGTCTCCAGCAGCCAGAGGGCTCTGACTGACGATAGCAATTACCTTGTTCTCCACTCAAACCTTCTTTCTCTCTTACCTTTTATGGGAACTGTTTCCTCCACACCAGACACCTTCCAAAGAACGGCGGGGAGAAGGCCCGACCGACTTAAGTGAATGCATGGGTTGGGTAGAGAGCCCGAGATGGCAGGCGCGACACAGAACGGGAGTCCACCATACCACGGAGTCTCCGGGAACGCGCACTGGTCACACACTCTTGGGAGAGTGAGCAGGGGCACCCTCGCCGCCGATCTGGCCCTGTCGCACCTTTCCTCCCGGTCCTGGGCACTGGAGGAGCTACGTCAGCGCGCGGACGGAGTACGTGAGCCGACGTGCTGACGTACTGACGTTGCCGCCGCAGTGAGCGGCCGACGTATAGTCCGGGTCCGGCTCCACCCACTTCTTCCTCTCCGGGTCTGTCGGTCTGTCCGGCGGTCTGGCGGTCCTAGTGCGCGGCTTTTTGTGACTAGGCCGGCTTCGAGTGCGGACGGGGGGCGCGGCGGTGCAGTTGCCCGCTGGCATCTTTGGCCTTGCCCTCTGCTGCCCACCGGTGTAGGAAGTTTAAACCGAAAAGGAGGGAAGCGCGGCGGTAAGAGCTGACGGAGTGATGGGAAGCGCGTGAGCCCGAGTAAAGAGGTGAGGAGGGCGAGTGGGTAGAGGAGAAGGGGACTGAGGAAGCCGGCGGGGGCGGGGACGAGACTCGGGAGCTGCCCGGGCGATACTCTCTGCCTCGGGGACCGGCCCCGAGCTGTCATCTTTTCCGGGGTTTCAGACTAATACCGTCTAACTCCTGGAATTCGTAGGTGGGGTAGCGTTCACAAAATAAATCTAGGCCACAGACTGCCTTGGTAACTTAGTTTTCTGCGTTTACAATTTTGGGAGGGAAACCTTCCTCCTTGTATTTTCCCCCACACGTTGAAACGCACACTGGGTCATTAACTACGGTGGATTGTGGGTGAATTTTGCAATCGAAGAACCTAGAATACCATTATGAAATAAGTAAATGTGTATGTGTGTGCTAGGCAGGATTTGTGAGTACTGGGCAGTTATTTTACATTGGTTTCTTACCATAAGTTAACTTATTAATGAAATGCAGTGTACTCATGTATTTGCTATTCCTTGGTTTAAGTTCTAGGAGCAGCTGCTAAAAGTTTGATAATGAGTGGTACCACATGTGCAGTTCAAACTAGTAATTATATTTTGTTTTTCTAAATAAAGTTGGATTAAATAGCCAGTATCTCCATTGCCAGATTTCATAGATTGAAATCATTTTTCTGATTTTCAAAGGGTTCTCAAAAAATAAGATTCTACTCTGGATTGTGCTCCAGTTCTTGTTGTATTTTTTTATTTTTAATTATGATTATGAAGTATTATGGTCTTGCTTGAGAAAAATTCTTACAGATGCCAGTTAGTGTAGGCCACGCAAGCTTATTTGTCTGAGTGCATTAACTTTTCAACACTTAGCTTTCTGATCTCTTCTGAATAGTTTCCTTTTGTCATTCATTCACTCACATCTACATATGTGCCAGGCTTTGTGCTAGGCCTAGAAGATCAAGAGAGATACAGTGTCTGTGCTGATCGAACTTTCTATAATCCAGCAGAATCTCTATAGGAGAAAATCTTGACTAGGGTTCCTTTTCATAACATGGCTCTCTAGTTGACCAAAACAAGGCTTTTTACTAGAATAAGTTATTGTCAATGTTTATATGTAACTAGCATTGAAATATAAGGAGATGATTTCACTTGAACAGCATGAATTGATATATTGCCTTTGCTCAAAACAGATAGAAAACATGCCAGTGGTTTGTTAGTTAAGAAGAGTCAGTTTTTCTCATTGCAAAGTTAGTTTAAATATAACGTTCACAATGGGAAATCAGTTTCTACCTGAAAAAAAAAGTCTTTATTTTTCCAGTCTTTACTTTGTCTGATTGATCCTCTATATGTTAATAACTTGTAATTTATAAGAATCTTATGCACAGGGAATATTCATCAAGAACATGTATGGTACTTACCAACTGAAATAAATTCATTACCGCATTAAATCCTTCTTTGGGGAGTAGTTGCCAAAGCCTTGTTATAGTTTGATTTTGGCTCCCAAAAGTTCATATGGTGGAAACTGAACAACATACAACAGTGTTGGGAGGTGGTGCCTGATCAGAGATGGTTAGTTCATGAGGGCTTCTGTAGTTATACTGAGAGCTGTTTAGTTATCTTGGGAATGAATTGTTATAAAGCAAGTGAGCTGTGATGACCTAAATCTTAAATAAAAGGGGGGGAGGGGACTGGGTCAAAAACTCCTGACAGGTTAAACAGGGATCAAAGAGTAACATTGAACTTGGTGAGGTTGAAGTTATTTGTGACCTAAATAGCTTTTTTTTGTGTGTGTGTGAGCATAATAGTTGAGGTAAAAGCCTCTTTAGAGTTTTTGCTGTAAATAGGGAGCAGAAAGGTGAGGTGTTAAGTGGAGAGGTCTGTGGAAGTTTTTTAATATGGGAGCCACTACAGCATGTTTTTAAGCTTTGTGAATGATCCAGTGGAGAAGAAAATATCACTGATAAGGAGAGCGAAGAGGCAATTTCACTTATGCAATTTTTTTATCACTGAATCCCCAGGGCATGAATACATTTTTCTTGAATGAATTAATGAATGGATAAATGTTTTCACTGGATGTAATTATTTTCTTTCATCAATGCTGGATAAAAGGTGGACTAAAGTACACAGCTTAACACCTCCTTTTTCAAGTGGTTATGAGAATTGATTTGGTGATAGTGCTCCTTGATTTCTAGATTACTATTAGGAAAGTCCCAGATTCCAGGTAGAAATCACTTAGACCTGGCCAAAATAGGGCCTTGAAGTTCCAAAGGAGAGGAGGCTTCTGTTTACATGCAGAGATAAGAGCTGTTTCCAAGGACCTTTAAAAACCCTCCCCTGTCCTTCTCTTGCTCCATCTTAGCACTAGATATTCTTTAGAACAGCAGTAAATTAGTAACGGCATTTCCACTAGTGAACTGATACTTTGGCTTTGAACCTCCAAAACCAATGATTTTGGTTTCTAAGCAGCTTTGTGTATGTAAATCATTTTTTGCTAATAGAAGTTCCCCTTTATTCTTCCCTTAACAAATGCACTGGTAGCTGGCCAGTTCGAGCATTCCAGATTATAGTATTTATTTCTATTCGCTAGGAAACCCAACTTGTTAATATTTATATGTAACTTTCTCTCCTCTCTTTTTTTAGATTGACGTCATCTTGAGGTTTACTCTTTCACCCTGCTGAATGTGGTGTTTCCAAGGCTTTGGGTGTGATGCTGCTGTAGGCCAATTAGATCTTTTATTTCATGTTCTTTTTTTCCACTTAAACTTTTAAAAAGTTGGTACCTATTTAAAAAATATGGTTATTACTGTAGACTTAAAAAGACAGTATTGTCAATAGGGCAAAGAAAGATTTTTAAAAGTTCCGAGGAGGTTTACCAAATAAAATGCAAGATACAGAGTTAAATTTGAATTTCACATAAACAACAAATAATTTTGTTATGCTCAGGAGTTCCATAAAGACCACCTTGCCAAACAAGCCAAATTCACAGCAGAGTCTTTTTATTGAAGAGCTGGCCGGCGACTGCCTCAGTGTCCCAACATGGGTTTTCTAAGAGCAGCCCTGAGTGCTTACGGGGCCAGGTTTTTAAGGCTTGGTCTGCATCCTGGTTGGCACGCAGGCTGTCCAGGTGCATCCAGGTAGGGTAGCAAGCAAGCATTGTACAGAAGCAGAATTTTGCAGTTAGTTATCCATACGTTATACCTCTTTGTTTTAGTATTTTCCCCACCTGATAGTTCTTAAATGTCAGTCCGGGGAGAGTTGGTACTTCCCGGTTTCTCAAGGGTGTTTGTTAGTCAAGCACAAAGTTAGTGAGTACTTTCCCATCTATCTTGGGAGTGAACCAGACTTACTCTATTTTGTTGAGGGCTTGCAGCCCATAAATTTGCCAGGAGTTAACTGATATTTTTCTACTTTAGATTGGGCCTAACAATTTTCTACTATAAGTATGTCCCTTGTAGTATTTGGGATGTAACTACATGAGACATACTTCTACTAAAAATTATTTATTTACTTGAAATTAAGATTTAACTCTGTATCTTGTATTTTCATTTGCTAAATTTGACAGCTGTAGTTTAGAGGAAGGTTTGTATGATTCTTAGTTTGAGAATAAAAATGCAAAGGTAGATTCTCAGTTTGGGTCTTTCTGAAAATGTAATCCTCACAGTGTTGTCACACATAACTGTAACAACCCAACCAGGTTGATTGCCTGTTGCTGAAGAAGCCAGTGCATTGAGATAGCAGGTATTAACAGCTGAGAAAAAGTTTAATATCCTAGGCACCATGTGAGGAGAAGAGAAGAATTTCTCAAATCTGTCTCTCTAACAATTTGTGAGCTGTGGTTTTTAAAGATAGTTTGGCAGGTAAAGGGCTAGGGAATTGGGTCTGCTGATTGGGTAGAGATGAACTTACGGGGTTGGTAAGGAGAAGTTCTCTTCTTGTGCTGAGTCAGTTTCTAGGTGGTGAGACTAGTTGAGTTGGTTCCCTGGTATGGGCCTCAGACCTGGTTGGGTCAGTTGATCTCCTGGAATACAGGGTCTGTAAGAGATCTCAAAGACTAGCCTTAGCTTTTACAAGGGTGATACTTGTATGGGAGCAATAAAGAAAGCCAGGAATCTTCATGACTACCAGCTGTGTGACTCCTGAGTAGTAAGCAATTGTAAGAAAGCAAGCTAGGAAACAATGGCTGGTCTTTTATATATATATATATATTTTTTTTTTTTTTAAATAAATATTTAGATATTTTATTAATACATATATAAAACCATATATATGTATTAATTATGCCTATACCTCTGCCACACAGTTCCCTCCTTATGGTCTTTTATTAATTTCATAAAGAGCGGTTTCATAATTGATCAAAAAGGGGGGAGTTATATATATATATATAAATATCAAGAAATTGATGTTGTTCATATCTGGTTATTTTAAGAGTATAAACTAAATATGGAAAGAAGAGAACACAAACCAAAGACAAAAGCAGAATTGTAAGACCTAGAATGAATATACTTGAAGAAACATCAGGTTAGCAAAAACAATTTTTAAGTTACATTCATCAGTCTGTTCCTTGGTATAAGTGCTAGGATGTTAAAAAATATTTACTTAATCTTCTTCCTTTTATGCTATGGAGAGTTGAGAGTGGTCTTTAGGTTGGTAATGCCAAATGTGATATGTTGAAAATGCAGTTGAAGCACATTGTGAGTGAGAATGTGAAAAGAGTACCCAGGTATTCAATGTTAAGATGTTCAGTTTCTTAGTGTTTTCAGAACCTACAAGTTACCAGATGTTCAGTTTGATGCTTTTATAATGATTATCTCTGTTATTAGCCTTCTGTGTTGATTTAAAACTTTATAAAAACTTTCAATTATGAGCTATTTCAAGAATATGAAAAATCTCAGAAAATAATCACATACAGATGTACTCTCTACATTGATTTAACAAGTATTAATGTTTTCCTTTTTTGCTTCACATTTTTCTCTTTTAAAAAATGTAGTTATGTTTTTTTCTTTTACACTTCTCTTTCTTCCCATACAGTCTGCTTCCTTGGAGTTGGTGTATATAATTCTCAAGCATGTTTCTGTATATTTTTGTGTGACAAAATATGAACCAAACCATAGTGGGGGAGTGATGATAAGAAATGGGACTAGCTGGGCTACTGTAATCCTAGCACTTTGGGAGGCTGAGTCAAGTGGGTTGCTTGAGCTTTGGAGTTCAAGACCAGCCTGAGCAAGACCCCATCCATCTTTACTTAAATGGAAAAACTAGCTAGACATTGTGGTGGGCGCCTTTAGTCCCATCTACTAGGGAGGTTGAGAGAAGAGGATAACTTGAGCCCAAAAAATTGAGATTGCTGTGAGCTATGATGCCACCACGCTCTACCCACAGCAATAGAGTGAGACTCTGTCTCAAAAATAAAAAAGAAAAAGAAAAAAAAGGGGGGGGTACTAATTAACTTGATGAAAAGAAAACTTGGAGTAGGATGACTGGTGTCTTCAACTATTAAAATGTCACTTGTGTGAAGAGGTGTACTGTGCTGACATCAGACAGTACAGATAATTTTTTTAAAAAGTACTTTTAAGATCAGAAAGTACCATTCAAAGGCCAGGTTTGATGAAAGGAGGAAAAAAATAGAAAGCAACATCTAGTACTTAGTGATCCAATTATTTTATGGCCTATGTTAATATGGAGATTTTTATAAACACTTAAAAATATTGTATAATCTACAGAGATGTCATTTTTTTCTTTTCTGACTTTTTTTCTTTTTTGATACGTACAGGAGTCTTACTAGGTTGCCTAGGCTGGTCTCAAACTCCTGGCCTCAAGTGATCCTCTTGGCTTGGCCTCCCAAAGTGCTGAGATTATAGGTGTGAGCCACTGCATGTGGCCCAGCTTTTATTTAAAAAAAAAAAAAAAACAACTCATCAAATAATTATTTTCCTAGTAGCTTCACTATAAAAAATATTAATCAGAAGTCTTAGAGAAATAAATGACATTACTATTTAAAAATTTGTTTAAAGCTGTATTCTGTAATTTAAAAAAGAATGAATTTTAAAATACATTTCTAGTGCTTTGATGTTTTTTGAAACATATTTGTTTCAGTAATTAAAAATTTAAAAATATAGAAGGTGCCATTTATTGCAAAAGGTCATCAGTTGCTGAACTCATATTCAGGAATGGATTGGTGTTCCATATTATGATACACAGGACCAGGCATACAAAGGCAGGAAAATCTTTCTTTCAAACTCCTAAGGCTGATTCCAGAACATCACTTGAGTTTTAGTTTGTTATATAAGGCAAACTCTTGGGAGGTAAGGGTTTCAATTCAAATTTATCTTGTCAGGGCTTATTAAGGGTATAATATTGTGAAATGTATGACTCCTGAGTCCTGGCATAAAACTCCTAAAATCCTTGGAATCTCTTAAGTTTTGTATGCTAATAAATTAATTGCTGGCTGGCATAGCTTCAGGATGAGGACTTATCATCTGAAAGACCAAGGGACTTTCAGCTCCAACCCCCAATCCCTGGGAGGTGAAAGGGGCTGAAGGTTAAGTTGATCACCAGTTGCCAGTGGTTTAATCAGTCAAGCCTGTGTAATGAGGCTTCCGTAATAATCCCCAAAGGTAGTATTCTGAGAGCTTCTGTATAGCTGAATATGTGGAGGTGCCTGGAATGTGACATGTCCTTGCCTGCTGCTTCTCTTATATTTCTAACTATGTATCTCTTCTTTATCTTTTGTAATATTTTAAATAATAAACTAATAAACTGTTTTTTGAGTTCTGTGAGCTGCTCTAGCAAATTGATTGAAGCCAAGGAGAGGGGTCATGAAATACTGAGTTAATAGCCAATCTGTTGGAAGCTCAAGTAAGACAACCTGAGGCTTGCAATTGGCATCGAAGTGAGGTTTAGTCTAATGAGAATGAGCCCTCAGTCTGTGGGATCTGATGTTATTTCCCAGTAGAGAGTGTTGGAATTGAAGGGCACTGCAGAATTGCTTGCTTGCTTGCTGCGTTGGGGAAAACCCTGCACATTTGATCATAGGAATCCTCTGTATTGATTATTGTTGTGCTGTTATGGGAGAGTAGAAGGATGATGGTTTGAGTGTTTTCCACTCTTGAAAAGGGACAGGTGTAAATTTCTTGAGTCTTTCTTCCAGAGGCCCATGAACTAGGGTAGAATGAGTATTGTATGTTCCAGAGGTAATGTATGTCAGGTGCTTTTGCACTGGACCACTGTGGAAAGCATTGCAATATGTGCTACCTAGTATGTGGTACGTCAGCTCATGTTTTCCTGAGAGGTATGGGCATGCTTGTCTGATCTTTGTGGGATGCTTTTTTCTGACTATTCTGTGCTCATCTGTTTACCCAAGGGCATTTAAAGAAAATTATTTCCTATTCTCTGCTAAAAATAAAGTTAATATATAATATTGAGGGAGTCTCCTGTAATATAGACACTATCTGGTTTATAATTATGATCCTGTCTGCGTTTCCTTTTTTCCACCTTTGGCTGGGAAACCTGGAGTTAGTACGAGTAAGTAATTAGTTGGGGGAATAAGTTAGAGAATAAGAGCTCCATACAAATTTTGTTATTTTTAATCATTATATATTTTGTGTTACATGAAAAGTGTACATGTGTATATTTTATTTCTCTTCTTTGTGCTCCAGATGGTTTTTCTAACTTGATTGGGAACTATTCAAGGGCAGTTGCTTCTTGCTTAAGAATGAGTTAGGATCTAAAGTGAACTTGTTAGAGTAAGCAATCTGAAAATGAAACCAAAAAGGTAATCCCATTTACAATAGATACAAATAAAACAAATTACCTAGGAATAAA
The DNA here is from genome assembly GCF_027406575.1 of Nycticebus coucang. Classification (NCBI taxonomy): domain Eukaryota; kingdom Metazoa; phylum Chordata; class Mammalia; order Primates; family Lorisidae; genus Nycticebus; species Nycticebus coucang. The sequence continues at coordinate 77,423,456 of NC_069784.1, read as the reverse complement.
TGTAACCAGATTATTAAGGAACTCCAAACAAGTTAAAAAGAAAAAGTCAAGTAATCCTATTAGAAACCAAGCAAAGGATCTGAATTGACATTTCTCAAAAGAAGACACGCAAATGGCCAATAGGTATATGAAAAAATTCTCAGCATAATTAGTCATCTGGGAAAGCCAAATCAAAATTACAATAAAATATTTCATTCCGGTTAAAATGACTTTTATGAAAAAGGCAATAACATTCTGGCAGGGATGTTGGTGAGTATGTAAATTAGTGCAGCCACTTCAGAGAGTAGTGTGGAGGTTACTCAGAAAACTGGAAATAGAACTACCATATGATCCAGCAATCCCTTTGCTAGGTCTATTTCCAAAAGAAAAGCAATCTGTATATTGAAAAGATGTACTCCTATGTTTATTGTAGCACTGTTTACAGTAGTCAAGATTTAGAATAACTTAAGTGTCTGTTAACAAATGAATGGATAAAGAAATTATGGTACATATACACAATGGAATGTCATATAGGTGCAAAAGAAGAATGAAATCCTGCCATTTGAAACAATATAGACGTAACTGGAGAATATTACATTAACTGAAATAAGCCAAGCACAGATAGACATATCTTACATGTTCTCAATCATGTGTGGTAACTAAAATATTAAAAATAATTGATCTCATGAAGACAGAGTAGAATGTAGAATGATAGTTCCTGTAGGCTGGAACATGTAGTGAGGAGGGGGGATAAAGTAGAGATGGTCAAGGGTGTAAAAGTGCAGTTAGATGATTAGAATGAACAATATTTGATGCCATAGCAAAATTACTATATCAACAATAAGTTAGGATGTACTTTAAAATAACCAAAACAATAAAATTGGAATGTTCTTAACACATATTAGTGATAAGTACCTGATGTGATGAATACTCCATTACCTTGATTTGATTAATTCACATTGTATGCTTGTATCAAAACATCACATTCACCCTATAAAGCAGTGGTTCTCCACCTTCCTAATGCCTCCTAAGGCTGCGACCCTTTAATACAATTCCTCATGTTGTGGTGATCCCCAACCATAAAATTATTTTCGTTGCTACTTTATAACTGTAATTTTGCTACTGTTATGAATCATAATGTAAATATCTGATATGCAGGGTGTATTTTCATTGTTACAAAGGGATTGTGACCCACAGTTTGAGAACTGCTGCTTTGAAGATATGCAACTATTATGTACCTATAATGATTTAAAAAATTAGAAAAAGTGAGACAATGAAGTGACCTTTATAAAATGTAATGTTTTAATAAAAACATGATTTGCTTTTAAATAAAAAAATAAACTTTTTAGGAGGAAGTTATGAATAGTTACAATTACCCTTGAAAATCCTTTAAGGGGACACCAGGTTGGTACAACATACTGTCTCTCAGTTTGTCCTTTATAGCCATGTTTTTCCTTAGACCTGGAACATATCACAATTTCTTTAGATGAGCTCCAGGTGAAAAAGTTGGCTTGTGTTTAATGGCCATTCAATCTGGAACAGGTATTCAATATGTGAAATGATAGGTAGAATTTCTAGTATTTTTTTTTTTTTTTGTCTATGACTTCTGTTTTTAGCCTACTGTGTTTGATATATTCAAATAAGGTAAATTTAACTGTTTTGTGATTCCACTTTATTAGCCAATTGATGGCAATAAGGTACAGTAAGGTACAAGTAAAGAATAAGTGGCTAAAATTCTCTTTAGGATTCATCATGAACAGTCACTCCCTTTGTAAATGGCATAATACAAGAGTATATATGTATATGTACATATATATACACACGTACATACTTCATATACATATATACACACACATATATATTCTTTGTCTATTAAGGCTGATAATCTTATCTTGACAGTATTAACTGTGTCGCAACTTGATTGTTTTTAAATGGTACAGTAAAATTTAAATATTCTAGTTTATTTTTTCAAGGTGTGCTTTGTTAAGTACAAAATCTTATTTTAAGTATTGTGATTTTGTTTTTGTTTTTTCTTAGTGATGGGGTCTCACTGTCACCCAGGCAGGAGTGTAGTGGCACAATCAGAGCTCACTGTAGCCTTGACCTCCTGGGCTCAAGTGATCCTCCTACCTTAGTCTCCTGAGGTTCTGGGACTACAGGCATGAAACACTATGCGTGGCTTAAATTCAAATTTTACTTCATTTACAACCTGCTCCATTATTTTAGTATTTTCATCTCTTACGTGCACTAAATTTTTTTTTTTTTCCCCTTCTTACTTTCCCACTATCCATAATGCCAGCAACTAATTGCTGATACTATATTTATTAGGAAATAAAATTTGGCTGTTCAGGAAATGTTCTTATTTGTTTATACTGAAAAATGCAGTAACTATATTTTTCTTTTTTTTTTTTATTAAATCAGAGCTGTGTACATTAATACACTTGTGGGGTACAATGTGCTGGTTTTATATAGAATTTGAAATATTTTCATCAAACTGGTTAATATAGTCTTCACGGCATTTTCTTTGTTATTGTGTTAAGACATTTCTATTCTACATTTAGTAAATTTCACATGTACCCTTGTAAGAAGCATCGTAGGTGTAGTCCCATCAGTTACCCTATATTTTTCTAAAGTTGCTATCAAGCAGCCATCTATAGTTCAGGGACACAGTTTTGGCATCTAAAGAAATCATCTTACAATTTTTCCACATAGTACTTGAATATAGTGTATATATTGAATATATTGAATATAGTGTATAACATAATTCTAATTCACTGGTTGCTTATCATTTCACACTACTGTTCAGGTTTTTTTTTCTTCTTAGTTGGAATTTTAAAAAATGCAATTACTTTTTCAAGACCATTTCTTTTTATTTGTATATATTTCTAATTAACAGTTTGAAGATTCAGATAATTGTGGTGGTACTTCTGACAAACAAAAACAGGCATTTAGGCTTTTAAGCCTTTAGGAATTATATTTGTTTTGAAGTACTATGTATTTATTATTGAAGAAATTTTTCATTTATACACTTGTTTAGTAGCCCACACCACATAAATTACAAAACAATAAAAGTTACTGAGGTAATAATTGCAATGTAGGCCACTTTATCTTAATGCTTCTTCACTCTGTTCTTAAAAACCAGATATTTTAACCATGAACATAACTTCTCTTTAAGATGTCCTACTTGAACATCTTTTCCCTTTGTCTGGACTTAAGATTCAGCATTTAATCACTTGTCGTTTAAGCTTTTTTGTCTAATACCCCTGTGTTATAAAAATCCTAATCCTGGATCCTGCCAACTTTTGTTCCTACTCTAGATTGTTGCCACTGTAAATCTTTGGTGTTCAGCATGAGTTTAACATTCTTTGCCATCTGAAAATTCCTTTTCTGGATGTTAATCAGTTTCCTCTCTTATTGATGGTGGCAAGGTTGAACTTTCGCATTGAAAAATCCTGCTCATCCTCTCTTTGAATAGTCTCAGCATATTTAAAAAAATAGAATTCATTTTGGTAAACTCCCCTTCACTGTGTTTTTCTCCCCTCATTCACTCTCTGCTTAACCATGTTACAAGCATCTGCAGTTCCATTCTTTCTTCCGTCATGCTCCTTCTTTCATCCAGGTCTCTCTAGACCTGCACTTTGTTCCCACTCTCTCCTACAGTCTCTGGGAGTCTGCTCCTTTAGTCCTAGTCTTTCTCCTGATTATTTGACCTTTCCATCTTGATAGTGGTTCTCCCTGATTATAAAAATGTGCTCAACTCTATCATGTATTTCAGAAACTCTTTACCCTGTTATTTCACTGTGTCTGGCTTTTCTTCTGAGCCAGGTCCCTTAAGTGAATGGCATGTATCTATTTTTTTTTTTTTTTCTATTTTCTTCCTTTTCATTTATCCTTCAACCCACTGAAAATTGCCTTTTACCACCATTCTTTTGAAACTGCCTATGCTAAAGTCATCTAGGACCTTACAGTGGACAAGTACAATGGGCTCTGTATCATAGGATATGAAACTTTCTTTTTTTCCGTTATATCACATTGTATGACATCTCTTTTGTTGATCTCTTAGGACTGTGTCTTTAACCTTCTGCTGTCTAGTCTTGAGGCTTTTGGGAGTAGAGTCCATGAATGGACATTAGGGCATTTATATGCAGCCTTTGAAATAGAATAGAGAATATTGTTTATATGTGTGTATGTCTATTTTCTGAGGAAGAGAGTCCACAGATGTATATATATTTGATTTACAGTAATATTATGTTCATCCATAGTTTTAACGATGATGGAGCCCAGCCTTCTGATAGGAAGTCCAAAACTGTGTATCCCATTTTATGGTCCTTAAAGTCAAACTTGCCAAAACAAAATTCGTCATCTTTCCTCTTCTACGTGCTTACTTTACATATATGCTTCACTCCTTTGCCTCTCCTGAATGTCCTGCTCCTTTTCTCTTCATCTTCACATCCTATCCCATGTTTATTCTATCTTCCAAATATACATGTCTTAAATCCATCTTTTCCTGCTTACCCTGTCTTAACTTCTTTATTCTTTTATCTCTCACCTAATTTATTGAAATAACTTTCCAACTGGTTTACTTTTCTGTAGTTTGACTCTACCTTTAATCTGTTCAGCACACATTAAGTCTGAGTAACTTTTCTACAAGTTAATTTTTTTTTTTTTCAGTGACTTTGATTATCAGATTGAAAAGTGTTCAATATGAGATATGTTGTTGGATCTTTGGTTACATACATCTTTAAAGTCTTACTTCATGAGTCTCCAAATGTATTAGCACATTCTGTAAGGCTTTTTTAATCAATAAGTCTATTATTCTAGTTTTCTTCTTTATGCTTTTATCCCTTGGAATATTTTTTTCTTTTCCATCAGGCAGGCTAATTCAAGTTCCTTAAGTCTCAGCTCATGTTCACTCTCTATCTGCTGCCCTCCTACCCCCTGAGATGCTTCTCCCCAGTCTTAACAGTTGTATCTGCGTAATTATTGCAACTATTTTTCTTTCTTCAAAACCATACTGTAAACTCATCATTGAGGGCAAATGCAGTTATGCTACAATTATTTTTCTTGTTTCAATATCTAGAACCTCAGCAGGGGTCCTCAAACTACGTCCCGGGGGGCCACATGCGGCGGTGTGAATTGTATTTGTTCCTGTTTTGTTTTTTTAATTCAAAATAAGATATGTCAGTGTGCATAGGAATTTGTTCATAGTTTTTTTTTTAAACTATAGTCCGGCCCTCCAGCAGTCTGAGGGACAGTGACCTGGCCCCCTGTTTAAAAAGTTTGAGGACCCCTATCATAAAGTTTCTAATACATGATTGTAATCTATAATATTTGCTGATTAAATGACAATTTAAAATTTGTTTTCTCAGTTTGACTTTTATACATTTTATATACACTTAGAAGTTGGAACTCATTTTATTGGTACAAATTATGAGTCTTGAAAACAGTTCTGTAAACCTCATTTGTACCCAGTGCCTAGCACAGATCATGGTAGATAGGACAAATTCAAATGATAGTGAATAAATTATAGGTTACAATGAGCTAATGAGTGATTACAGCATATTTAATGTTAGTCATTCAGCCTGGGGAAGAATAAAGTACAATTATCAAATTAAGTAATGTGCTTTGCCTCCACTCTCCCAGTTACAGTTCAAAGTGATCACTGATGAGATCTCATGGAGCTTTAAAGTTTTATGTTAATGTAGTGTATAATGTGACCCCATTATCAGGCCCTACTATTAGATCTCCTCTTGAGGTTGAGTGTATTATCTTATTTTGTTAGGATTTGCTAGATTTATGAGTTAGAATAAAAATCAGTGAAGTCTTCCTACATTTTCGTTTTTAAGAAAAGGACAGGGCATTCAGGATGTTACTGTAAGGTATGTCAAAGTGATGGAAGTAGTAGCCCTATGTATCACATCTATTCATAAGACGATGCCAGAGGCACAGTGTTCATGTATCCCATGTCTCTTGTTCTGATGTGATGTTTTGAAAACATGAACTTGTGCGATCAAAGTCCTGATAGATTCTGAGGACAGTATGTCCAGTTTAGTGCCAGAGTCTTTCTTTAAAGACTTAAGACTTTAGTCACCATGAATACATCTTTGCAGCCTCTTGATGTGGGTAGAGAATTTAAGCCCCAATTCCCTAAGGCATTGCTTAGTCTTTATGGGTGATATTAACTATGTACAGTTCTTAAGAGAATTGAGATATAAGTCACTCAGGTCACTTTCAGTATGATTTTATTCTTACTGAAAAAGGCTAATAGAAGCCAAACCACACACTTAAATTCAGGCCATGGATTTCTTAATAGATGAATTTTCTCCTTGGTCATTATTGACTTGAGGCAAGATTGAATGGTGAATTGAGAATAGAAGACACCATCTGTACCACAGTAGTTTTCAAGTATGGTCTTCATCTTCTGCTTCATTTGAGAACTTGTTGGAAACGTAAATTGTCACACCCCATCTTAGTGCCATCTGTTCTGCTTTAATTGAAATACTAGGAATGAAGGGAGTAGGGTCAGCAATTTATGTTTCAGAAGCCCTCCAAGAGACTTTGGTCTAAAATAAAGTTGGAGAATCTCTGCTGTATGCTGTCCCCTGACTTCTGCTTGCATTTTTTTCTTCCAAGTACTCGAGTGAGTATGTTATCTAGTATTAGAAAAATCCAGATGTGATTCCCTGATTCATCTTGTTTTCACAGACCCTCTCCTGAATTCGTTCCCAGTGGGTAGTTGACATTTCAAATCAGCTACCTAGGGAGTTCATTTACAAATTGGATCATTTTACTTTGCTGGTTAAAATTCTCCATTGTGATATAGAGTGTCCACTGTATTTTCCCCAGTTTTAATACCAATTTTTTACTGATTTACTATAGTCATGTATGTATTTTTTTTTTTTTTTTGGTTTTTGGCCGGGGCTGGGTTTGAACCCGCCACCTCTGGCATATGGGACCAGCACCCTACTCCTTGAGCCACAGGTGCCGCCCAGTAATGTATGTTTTTAATACTTTATTTTTTTCCCCTCCTGATTTATCTAACCACATTTTGCTTAATGATTCTGACCAATATTGGGACCAAAATTTGGTCACTCTGACCTCAAGAATGGATTTTATACTTTGATGTGTCATTTTGAAAAAAAGGCAAAGAATATATGGCAGAGAGTACCTGCTAAACCTACACTGTTTTCTATTCTCTTTTTGTGAAAAAGTTTACTGACTCCTATTCTTTGAAATTTGAGGCTTGCTTTATAGTATACTATACATTTTTAACCCAAATATACTTGATCAGAATATATAATTTTTAATCATTAAGTACAGGTTTCTGGTATGCACATTAAATTTTTTTTGAGGGAGAGTTGGCTTGACCTATCAATAATTGAGGTTGTTTTTTTAGAATTATTTCCTTTTTAAGGTTTTTTACTTGTGACTGACTTAAAACTAAATAAGGCCTTTGTTGAGTCATTGAAGCTCAATGACGTCTTTCAGCTTCTACTTTGATGATTGAATTGTCACTTTCTCTTGAAAGTTTGTATGTTTTAACTAAGGCTGTTAGGGCATACAAGTTTAGAACTCCTCAGCTGTATCTTTTATTAGTATGTAGATTTTTTACATTAAATCATAGCTGTGTACATTAATGCAATCATGGGGTACAATGTGCTGGTTTTATATATAATTTGACATATTTTCATCACACTGGTTAACATAGCCTTCTGGCATTTTCTTAGTTATGGTGTTAAGACATTGATATTCTGCATTTAGTAAGTTTCACCTGTACCCTTCTAAGATGCACCGTAGGTGTGGTCCCACCAATTACCCTCCCTCCACCCATCCTTCCTCCTCCCTTAACCATCCTTGCCCCTTTCCCCATAATCTTGTGCTGTAATAGGGTTATAGCTTTCATAGGAAAGCTATAAATTATTCTCATAGTAGGGCTGAGTACATTGGATACTTTTTCTTCCATTCTTGAGATACTTTGCTAAGAAGAATATTTTCTAGCTTCATCCATGTAAACATGAAAGAGGTAAAGTCTCCATTTTTCTTTAAGGCTGCCTAATGTTCCATGGTGTACATATACCACAATTTATTGATTCATTCGTTGGTTGATGGGCACTTGAGCTCCTTCCATGACTTAGCAATTATGAATTGGGCTGCAATAAACCTTCTGGTACAAATATCTTTGTTATAATGTGACTTTTGGTCTTCTGGATATATACCTACCCCGTTTTCCCCAAAATAAGACATCCTCCGAAAATAAGACCCACTCACAGGAAAGATAAGACGACCCCTGAAAATAAGACCTAGCGCATCTTTGGGAGCACACCTTAATATAAGACACTGTCTTATTTTCGGGGAAACAGGGTAGTAGAGGAATTATAGGATTGAATGGCAGGTCTATTTTTAGATCTCTGAGTGAATATTTTATGAAGAGGACCCCCTCGGGCAATTGAAGCAGCTCAAAAATACACTACTGGGACCTTATCAAACTAAAAAGCTTCTGCACAGCCAAGAACATAGTAAAACAAGCAGACAGCCCTCAGAATGGGAGAAGATATTTGCAGGTTATGTTTCCGACAAAGGTTTAATAGCCAGAATCCACAGAGAACTCAAACATATTAGCAAGAAAAGAATAAGTGATCCCATCTCAGGGTGGGCAAAGGACTTGAAGAGAAACTTCTCTGAAGAAAACAGGTGCATGGCCTACAGACATATAAAAAAATGCTTATCATCCTTAATCATCAGAGAAATGCGAATCAAAACTACTTTTAGATATCATCTAATTCCAGTAAGATTAGCCCACATCACAAAATCCCAAGACCAGAGAAGTTGGCGTGAATGTGGAGAAAAGGGAACACTTCTATATTGCCCTGGTGGGAATGCAAATAATATGGTCCTTTTGGAAAGATGTTTGTAGATTTTTAACAATTTCTAATACTTTTTGTTTTAAAGCTCAGTGTTTTGTTTCAGGTGATAAATTTTTTTTTTCTTTCTTTCTTTTTTTTTTTTTTTTTGAGACAGAGTTTCACTATGTTGCCCTTGGTAGAGTGCCATGGGGTCACAGCTCACCGAACACAATGCCCGGCTATATTTTTGTTGCAGTTGTCATTGTTTAGCTGGCCTGGGCCGGGTTCAAACCTGCCAGCTTCGGTGTACGTGGCTGGTGCCGTAACCACTGTGCCAAGCCAGACCTGATATTTTTGATATTGCCCCCAGTTAGGTTTGTTGTTTTTTGCTTTGATTTTATTGTATCCCTTACCTTTCAACCTCTCCTGTTTTGTGTTTATTGTGTAGATCTACTGTTTGTTGTTTAGCAATTCATTCTTTTGGTCTTTTGACTAAGTTTAATTTGTGTATAATTATTGTGACTATTGATGTATTTGGTCTTGTTTCTATTTGTCCTGCTTGATCTATACTTTGTGACAGAATACGAGTTTCTTCATGTCTTTCCCAGGCTACCACTTTTCTCTTTTGCTGTTGTTTAACCTATTCCCAGTTTTTAAATTTAACAATTATATATTTTTATTTCTAGAAGTTATATTTTCAAATCTGCCTAGTCAAGTTTTATTATGTATTATTTAAAAATTCCCTCTTTTATTTGTTAAACATTTCACATGATTATTTTATATCTAACTGTAACATGAACTGGATTTTTTTCAAGTATTAAACTTCGTAATATCTTCAGGGATACAGCAATCAAGAGAAAAAAACAGGAATGAGAAGTGGTTTGAGATATCTTGTGTGCCTTGCTACCTGGTGGCCTCTTCTTCCCTCCAGTACTTTCCTTCCCAAGTTAGACATTTGGGGCTAGATAATTCTTAGTTGACCTCTATATGCCAGAAGCCAGTAGTCGTAGTCCCTCTTTACCTCCCTTCCAGTTCTGATACTCAAAGCGACTCCAGATATTTCCAAATGTTTCATGGTGCTAGGTCTGTCTGGATGTTCCTGGTCTCCCAGCTCCCAGTGTCAGTCAAGACTGAGTTCTGGTACCGTGTAGGCTCAATGATAGGGTGATCACAGACACAAAGCAATTTTACACGAAGAGTTTATCACAGAAAAGAAGAACGAAAGTAAAAAAGAAAGCTCCCAAAGTGTAAATAAGTTCTAGAGAGAGAGGAATGGGTCGTTCTACACAAGTGGAGAAATACCCAGAGTCTGAGCACACGCTGCCTATTCTAAGCTTACTGGTTTGCTTGCTACAGGATAGGTTGTTTCTTGCCCTTTGGGGTAATTGACAGGTTGGGGTTACATAATAAATCATATCACAGGTTATAAAGCAGGATAGTTATTTAACAGTTTCTCCTTCTACATATGGGTCTTTACTAGAATTCTTCATGAAGCTCCACCAGTGCTATGGTAATTAGATGGTAATGAGCCCCTGGTCAGTTAAAAGTCACTAGGAACTTTTTACTATGTACATTCCCACCAGGAAACAGTGTCTACCTGCAATTTGGTTCCAAACTGCAATTTTGTCCCTGCTCTCCACTGTTAGCCACATCCCTGTCAGCTGTTTACCCTCCACAAGACCTAATATTGTCTGGGTCTTTCTCCACTTCTGGAGACTGACACGTTCCTCTTTCTCTGGAACGTAATTATACTTTCTGCAGCTTCCTTATTTACATTCTTTCTTTCTTTTCTGTGATAAACTGTGTAAAATGTTCTGTGTCTGTGATCACTTTGTCATCAGCTTGACTTGGTTCAGATTGTCCACACTAGTATTAACGGACAACATATGTACAACTCACCCTTTTGTGAACGATGATCTGACTTACCTACAGCACACACATACCAGCAGACGCTCTTGCAGGTAATAGATAAATGTACCTGTTCCAACTTACATGCAAATTCAACTCGAAAACAAACCTATAAAACCTATCTTGTTTGTAACCCAGTGACTACCTGTCCCCACACTCATTTTTGACACAGAGCCCAGGGACCAGGGAATACCAGCCAGACCTAGCAGTGGGAGAGCAAAATAATCTTTAGCTGAGAACAACTTTAAGAACGTGTGTAGCTTATGTGATATCCTTCAAGTAGCCATGCCTTGTAAATTTATAGATTTTAGTTGGGCAATAATAAGCAATCTTCAACCAGGACAATATTATTTTATTTGCCTGGAGGTACGTTGTTGAGTTGTCTGCATCTTAACAAGGAAAATTAGACCAGGTTATCTGACTTCTCTTTTTCTCTGGGTGCATCAAGCACTTTAATTCTTTCCTTTATTCTCCAGTCCCCCCATTACCATTATCTTCTTTTCATTTTTTTCCCTTTTATCCATTTGCCAAATAATTATTTAGTGCCAAAATTATTCCAGGCCCATTCTGTTTCCTAGAGAGATCAGTAAAATAAATGTTCTTTCTACATCACGAAGCTTACTTTTTGTGGAGTGAAACAACATGTAAATGAGTTTTAAAGTAAAGGAGAAAATGTCACATATTAATTAGAGCTGTAAAGATATTAATTAGAGCTGTAAAGATAATTATATTTTTTTGCTTTGATGGACAGTGACTGGGTAGCTGCCCTGTTTCTTAGAAGGAATGTTTAGGAAAGGCTCTGTCTTACAATATATCTTTTAAGCCAAGGTGCACATGTCAAGCTAGCTATGTGAACATTGGGGGAAGAATATTTTAAGCAGAGGTGGAACCACTAGAAAGTTGTGTAATTTGAAATCAGTGACCACTCAACAAAATTGGGGAAAAGATGGGCAAGTGCTGTTATCTCTCTCAACAGTATTGACGGTAGTAACACAGTATTTGAGGCCTGCACTTGGGAATTTGTAGAGCTAACAGAATGTTATAGTAGTACCCAAAAACATATGTTTATTGTATGCTTCTCCAACCATAGATAGCCAAAGTGTATGAAAAAAAAAAAAGAACTTCACAGGTCAAGAATATATCAGGAAAATGTTTCAGCATTGGTGGCAATTGCTTTTTTAATTACTTTGTTTCTTTTTTCTCTTGTATAGATCAATTTGTTGAGTTTGATTACCTCTCCTACCTCCTCCAAGCAGAAAAATATCATATTATTTGGTTTCTGGTTATATGGATCACTGACTGAATAATAGATGTCTTTACCTCGTCTCACAGGAGCCTTGCGCTCCTTTTCAAATGTCACCAAGCAAGATAATTATAATGAAGACATAGCTGACTTAAAGGTAAATTTTTTTAGATGAAAACCATTATAAACATAGAGTATGAGCAAATATATGACATTCTTTTTCTCAGTTCTGTGTGCTTAAAATGAAAATTTTGTTTAGTGTGAGACCAAATGGTGACAGTGTATACTGATAACTCTCTGGGGATACTTGTGTTAATAGACACCTAGAATTGTATTGTCAAAGGGAGTAAACAGAACTGTGGTAATTGAATCCTTTGCTAATTTTTCTGTTGGTAAGATCCCTGCCAGTTAATTTTATAATACAATCCAGTAATTTAACTCTGGATCATGTAAGTTTTTAGGTTTCTGGTAAAATTCTTATCAAATAGACAGAAACAATGTCTGTACCTTAACATGGAAAATATGAATATATACTCTTGAATTCAGAAATTGGTCTTACAACTGACTTGTCCTTGTAATTGTTAAGAAAGGCATTTAAGACTTTAAAAACACTGTTATTTTAAAAGTGTTTATACTATACTACTTTATAACTAAGCCTTCAGAAATAAATTATAATAAGAAACAGAAAATTAGGGCAGGCAAGGTGGCTCATGCCTGTAATACGAGTACTATGGGAAGCTGAGGCGGGAGGACTACTTGAGGCCAGGAGTTTGAGTCCAACCCGATTAAGAGTGAGATCTCATCTCTATTAAAATATAGAAAAAATTAGTTGGGCATGGTGGTGCCCACCTGTAGTCTTAGCCACTTGGGAGTCTGAGACAGGAAGGATCGCTAGAGCATAGGAGTTTGAAATTGCAGTGGGCTATGGTGACACCACTGTACTGTAGCTGGGATGACACATACTGAAGCTCTGTTTTTTGTTTTTTTTTTTTTAATAAAAGAAGAAAGAAAAAATTATATGGACTCTTATTTTCACTTTTACAGTACAGGCTGACTCCCGCTTTAGTAGTAATTATGGTATGGAAAAATTTCTTTCATGAGTCAGTTTTATAAGCAACACTAATTTTACCCTTGTTATAAATGCAGTTAGAGCCCATCAGGAATATTATCACTTGGGAGCATTACTTTTGTCTTACTGAAAGAACTCCTTTAGTCTGTTTCCCACATAGGTTCGATAAATTAGGGCATAAAGTTTGGCAAAGAATTTCTTCTGATGGATAAACTTATATAAGTCTTACAAAGGTACAAAATAAATTACATATAGTTGCAAGTTTAATAATATTATAGAAGCAATGAAAGTATATGATACCAAGACTTCTACAAAATTCTAGGTATGTATCATAAAATATTTAGAGGAAAGGCTCTTAGAAATATCTCTGACAAATAATGTATTAGTTAGCATGAAATACCACAGAATACCAGACTGGGTGGCTTAAACAATAGAAATTTGTCCTCTTAAAAATCCGGATCTTAAAAAAAAAAAAAAGAGGGCGGTGCCTGTGGCTCAACTGAGTAGGGCACTGGTTCCATATGCCGGAGGTGGCGGGTTCAAACCCAGCCCCAGCCAAAAACTGCAAAAAAAAAAAAAAAAAAAAATCTTGAAGTCTAAGATAAAGGAGTTAACAGGTTTGGCTTTTTTTTTTTTTTAATTATTTTATTATTAAATCATAGATGTGTACATTAATGCATTTATGGGGTACAATGTGCTGGTTTTATATACAGTTTGAAATAGTTTCATCAAACTGGTTAACATAGCCTTCACCGCACTTTCTTAATTATCGTGTTAAGACATATATACTCTATTCTGAGGCTTCTCTCCTTGGTTTGCTGATGGGAGCCTTCACACCGTATCCTTATATGAGCTTTCCTCTGTGAAAGTACATCCCTGGTGTGTGTTTGCGTGTCCAAACTTTGTCTTGTATAAGGACATCACTTACATGGCATTAGGGCCAACCCTTATGGCCTTGTAGACCCTACCTTCAAATCCAATCATGTCCTAAGGTATTAGTGTTTTAGGACTTCAACATATGAATTTTGAGGGGACACAGTTCAGCCCTTAACATGGATTCTGATCAAGTGATAAATGTGAAGATAGTTCCATTACTATGATGGACTTAATTAGTTTTAATCTTTAAGTTACTCTGGTTTCTTCCTAAGTGTGATTTGATAGTATATACGTCTACTATTTAAAAAGGCACAAGAGACAAAGGAGCAAAAGTTATAACCTCTCATATCATTTTTATGTATTTTGAACTTTTTTTTTTTCTTTTTGCAGTTTTCGGCTGGGGCCGGGTTTGAACCCGCCACCTCCAATATATGGGGCCAGCGCCTTACTCCTTTGAGCCACAATTGCCGCCCAATTTTGGACTTATTTTTGAAATTATTTTTAAGTTTCTGAAGTTTTAAAAAAATGTATAACAACAGGTTTTATATTATGGATGGAACCTCTGGAGACAATTTATATACATAAATGATGGATTGGCTTTTCACTAGGAAAGGGTAAATGTTTTAGAAGCTTAGTCATAGTGTTGTGAACTTCATGTGCCTGACACAGTATGCACTGTACTTCTGAAGAAACGAACCATGTAGTGTAGTATATGCAGAACCTGGCCCTTTGCTATTTTTTAAAAAGAATCATTCACTTTAATTTCTGACTTCCTATTTGAATGTATTGTAGATTGATAATAGCTGACTTGTTCCTGGTCAGCTGGAATTTTATTGCTAAAAGTCCTTACGTAGTTTTATAGTTAATAGTTTTACTCAAAGATTGATACTAGCAAGAAGAGATTTGTAATTGTCTTTTAAAAGATATTCTTTTCCTTTAATAATACAGAATTTTGTTGGATATGAACTAGTTAGCCTTCTTTATAGTGGTAGCTGTTTTGCCTTTTCCACAGCAATTAAAATAGAGGTATATTGTGTATAGTTAATTAATATTACTATCTTAACACTTTATTTCCTGCCCTCACCTCCCCAAAGCCTTTTGCAAGTTATTCTCTGTTAGGGACACGAGAAGATTTTCAAATTTAAAAGTGTATAAGGACTGGACGCATATCCCATGTCATTTCATTTATTCCTGTAGGCTATTAAGCACTTTTTTCCTTGAAAAAGGAAAGTAGTATATATCCTAAGCTTCATTTGAATGTAACTTTTTATCTTGAAAACTGTCCAACATACACAAGAGAGAAAAATAAGCCTTTATGTACTTATGACTCTACTGTAACAACTTAATTTCATTTAACAGTCAATCTCATTTCAAATCTTCCTTTGTACATTCTCCTTTCTCTAAACCCAGATTGACTAGCCCCATTTTAAATTAGAAAACAGAGGCAGGAAAATAATGATGAATTATGTGTTATCATTTAAAGAGTAAAATTATGGTTTTCTTTCTGCCACACCCCTTTTTCATTTGGTTGGAGGTCTTTGTGAGTTTGATCTATGTATCAAAGCCAGTAGACTGACATAAAATTTTTATTTGGTTCCATGGTCATTTCTTGAGAATGGAAAGATGTATATAGCCTCAAGAAGCACTGGGTACAGAAAAGAGTCTCCTGAATGCCTAACCTGTTCTGGACTCAGACTTAAGAAAGTAATACTGACTTGAATATGTTGAACCAGTCATGGGAGTCTAATTTTCTATAAATACATTTCATCAAAAAGCATGACACAAACTTGTTATTTATATACACCACGATCTAACCTATGTTAAAAACAAGCAGGTAGACAAACAGAAAGAGGTATGTGAGATATTACCAGTTGTTATTATCTGGATGTTGAACTTTTTTTTACTTTGCTTTTTACTTTGCTGTTTGGAATTGATTTCATAATGACTATATACTGTCATTTAATTAAAAGAGCACTTTTATTTATCTTTTAAACAACTGAAAGTCTACAAAATCACATTTAAGGAAAACTTGTTCAGGGAGAAGTTTAGATGTGACTAGATACAACATTGAATTCTTGTGGGCAGTGCCAAATGTAATACAAAATATATGCAATAAGTGATGGATTTGAGAAGAACCTCAACCGTATTTTTCTTGATTATACTCTCTGTTTCAGATAAAGCGATCCAAACTTCATGAACAAGGTTTAGATTTGGGCCTAACATGGAAGAAGATAATAAAATTTTTGAATGAAAGACTGGAGAAGAGTAAAATGCAAAGCGTAAATGAAGAGTTAAAAGAAATATTACATGCTGCAAAACAAATAGGTATAGTTTTGTTTTTTTCTAAAGAGCCAATAAGGTTCGAAAACAGATTCCTTGTAAACTAATAGCTTCCTTGTAAACTATATACTCTATAGTAAAAGGCTGAAATTTCCAAACAGGTATTAAGTATTCATAATTCTAAAAGACAGTCTTATCTATCAGTGTGATCAGGGCAGAGGATGTCAGGGTGGAAATAAAGTAGTAATTAGAAGACGATTATGCATGAGGGATTTGTAGGAATTTAAGTTCTGAAAACCACTGTCTTGTTTGAAATAGGATAAGGTAAATTAAACATTTAATGCAGCTCTCAGGAACCCTGAATGTCATGTAGTTTAGTCTCTTATTATAAAGCCCACCGAATACCCAGTGAATGGCAATGCTTAGCTGAACTTCACTTTTCTTCTGATCCCACACTAACATTTTCATCAACTGATTGTATTGCAGGGGAAAATATAACTTGAAATTGTAATACTGTGTACTTAGGGTACTTTCCCAAAGTTAGAAAGTAAATGAAACAAATAACCCTCTGGAAAAAAATGTACTGTGAAACTCATCATATCAAACTCTGATAACTGAAAAGAGTAGTTAACACTATTGTAGTTCTAAATTTTCTAAATTCAGCAGCTTTGTACCTACAAAAAGTCCCAACTCATACCTTGTTCTTATATGATCTGGCCTCCACCTTTCTCTCTGACCGCACATCATCTTTGGCCTTAATCATCTGTGTTTCAGACACATGGCTTTCTCTCATGACATCAAAACAACCCAGCTGGTACCTGTTCTGGGGTTTTTGCATGTGCTGCTCTCTGTGCCAAGAATGTTTATCTATTATAATCTTAGTATTGGTAGATCCTTTCTTGTCATTCTGAACTCAGCTAAAAAATTATTTTCTTAATGAGGTCTCTTTAATCTCAAATTGTCACCAAATCACACTTTATCTTATAACCCCCCATTATTTGACAGTTTGCTTGTTTGTTTATTGCCACTAGGATCAAAGTTCATGAGAGTAAGATTTTATTTTTCTTGTTCAACATTCCATCCCCAGTGCTTACAATAGTGCTTCATATATTTTGAGGTCTTAATAAAGGGTCATTTGTAAGTAAATGAAAAAGTTTTCTCAGACAATATTTTAGTAGATGGAGAATTTAGAACTTTACCTTATCATATACTGGTTGGGAATTTTCTTTCTTACACCTAATTTGGAGGGTGTTTCTTTTTTATCTCATAGACTTGGAAACTACTTATAATCATTGCGTCTTTACATTTTTTCTTTAGATATTTTGAGTTTTAAAAATATACTATTTACCTATCATTGATGTGTAATCTAGTATAATGTTGAATTGAATGTCCTCTTTGTTTTAAGTTGTGAAAGTACAAAATAAATACCATATGTGGTTTTCCTTAGGTTATCAAGAGCTTTATTAAAAATTGAGTTTGCTTAAGTGTAGGGGAAATATGGCACATTTTTGATGGAATTTATAATAGCATTTGGCATAGAGTCACATTTTATATTTTTAACTTAGATTCCTTATAAAATAACAGTGAAAATGCAAAATCTCCTAAATCATCTTGACTAGGATTTTACCCTCCTAGTTGTCTGGGTCTCTATTTGTAGGGTGGTGGGGTCTTCGGTATCTGACTAAAGTGCTTCTCAGAAACTGTAGTGTCCTTCCTCTGTAGTTGCATTATTGAAATGCCACAGTATACTCAGCAAAAATAGTAGTGAAACACTGAGCTTATTTAGTACCATGATTAAATTATTTCTTTGTGTAAATGATGGAGAAATTAAAATTTAAAAAAATAAATTATTCTTTATAATTCTTTCCTGAATATCTCTGGCTGCAACACAAAAAACCTTGTCTTAAATACCAGCTATTAATTGTTATCCTAGGGATCTTGCTTGTAGAAAAACATCAGATTCATACCTAGGGAATAATCAACTGGCTGATAATATTGAAGGGATTATTTTGAGATGCAATATCTCGTAAAAATATTTCTGAGAGAGATAAAAATCTTAATGTTGGATTTGGGCAATACTCGGTTATACCTATTTTTTTAATGGTGTGCTGAAGTTGAACAACTACTAGCTATACTGAAACTCACAGTAGAATAGTAGTCAGCCACCCTTTCTGAATGAAAATGCTAAAGATCCTAGCAGCATTTGTTAGTATCATGGGGAATATGTTTTTGTGATTTCTCTTACATTTTTCTTTTAGCATAGCCAATTTTGGTGTGATTGTATGAAAAAGGTGGAGCAACACAATAAAGAAAAAAGAACAATTAAATTTCAGTGGCGTATAATATCACGAGGTGCTTAAGACCATGTGTATTGTTTGGTCAGAATAATTGAAGTTTTAAGCTGGAGAAAACATTACGGGACAGATATCTTGTTTAATGCTTTCATTTTTTATGGGAAGAAATGGCCTATGGAGGTTAATTGTATCATGGTTGGTGCCTAGTGAAGGTAGGCCTAGATCCAAATTCTGAAACAGAAACATAATAGAAATCTTAGATTTTTCCTTTCCTTGTTCTTGTCAGAAGTGATCAACTTTCAAGTCTACTTTTCAGCCAATCTTTAAAATTTACTTGTTTTGCATATTTACCATTTCCCTATTTCAGAATTTTACCATCTCATGTCTGAACTACGGCAGTAGTCTATTGCCTCAGTCTTTCTTTTTCATCCAGTTTCTTCTCTGTCACAAGACTGGTCTTTGTAAAAGGTAAAGCTCATTTTTATTCTCAGTTTACCTTCTAGGCCAAATTGGGTTTATTTTGGTTGCTTTTTTCCCCTCTCTCTTCTTTCTGTATTGTCCAGGCTGCAGTACAGTGGCATCATCATAGTTCACTGTAGCCTCAAACTGTTGGGCCAAGGTAATCCTTTGTCTCAGCCACCTGAGTAGCTGGATCTGTAGGTGTGCACCACCACACTTGGCAGGGTCTCACTATGTTGCCCATGCTAAGACCAAATTTTTTAGAATGATACTTAAAAACCTCCTTTATGAATTGACACAATTTACTTTTTCATCTCTTTGCCTTAATACCACATGTAACCTTTAAGACAATATGTGCAATGTTTTCTTTCTTAATTTCCTGAACAGTGCATATTGTTTTGTTTTGATCTGTGTGTGTTTTTTATGTGTTAAAGTAACTTTCTCCACTATGTTCAATAGGTGAAATACTTCTCATCTCTGAAGACATGGTTTAGGCTTAATTCAGTCATGTCTTCCCTCATTCTTTTCTAATCTTGATAGACAGTATTCCATTAGATTATAACCTGATCCTACTTTCTAAGGTTACTTTTCTTATTGCTTGATAATTGTTTATCCCACCTCTTCTCTGATTGTGACTGTCTTGCTGATATAAGGATTACAAACAGAATCTCACTTTTTTTTTTATTAATTTTAAATCATAGCTGTGTACATTAATGCGATCATGGGGCACCATACATTGGTTTTATAAACAGTTTGACACATTTTCATCACACTGGTTAATATAGCCTTCCTGGCATTTTCTTAGTTATTGTGTTAAGACAGTTATATTCTACATTTAGTAAGTTTCACATGTACCCTTGTAAGATGCACTGCAGATGTAATCCCACCTATCCCCCTCCCTCCCCTCCCTCTCCCAATTCCCCATATTCTTAGGTTATAACTGGGTTATAGCTTTCATATGAAAGCCAAAAATTAGTTTCATAGTAGGGCTGAGTACATTGGATATCGCCCTAGGTGGAGTGCCGTAGTTTCATAGCTCACAGCAACCCCAATCTCTTAGGCTCAGGCAATCCTCTTGCCTCAGCCTCCCAGGTAGCTGGGACTACAGGTGCCTACCACAACACCCAGCTAAGTTTTTTCTATTTTATACTAGAGATGGGGTCTCAGTCTTGTTTAGACTGTTCTTTTGTTAAAGTATTCTTCCCCTTCCCCATTTACATTAATATATTCTCATACGGTTTACAATTTGATTCTCCCCTCAAGATTATTGTAATAATATAGTTGTAGGGAGAAAGTATTATACATGTTTTAAAAAATAGTATTCTTGGCCCTTAATCTTATTGTATCCTTATATTCATTGTAGGCACAGCTGTCTTATCTTCATGGATTTTTGAAGGATAAACATGGTTATACTTACGTTTTATTGGCAATGAAAGTTTGTTAGTACGCTTTGTCAATACTTTGTCAAAATGTTCTAGGCAAAAACATTTTGGAAAAAAGATCAAGATTAAGAGTGGCAGTCAAAAAATGCATCATGTGGGCAGCGCCTGTGGCTCAGTGAGTAGGGCGCCGGCCCCATATGCCGTGGGTGGCGGGTTCAAACCCAGCCCCGGCCAAACTGCAACAACAACAAAAAAAAATAGCTGGGCGTTGTGGCGGGCGCCTGTAGTCCCAGCTGCTTGGGAGGCTGAGGCAAGAGAATCGCTTGGGCCCAGGAGTTGGAGGTTGCTGTGAGCTGTGTGACGCCATGGCACTCTACCCGAGGGCAGTATAGTGAGACTCTGTCTCTACAAAAAAAAAAAAAAAAAAAAAAAAAATGCATCATGTATTATGTATATGTCTCTGTTACTTTAGAATTTAAAATAATCACTTTAGGAGGCTGGTAAGATTTTCACAGTGTAAGGTAGAAACTGGGATGGGAGTCAAGAATGGTGGTCAGAGTAGGTAGAAAGTCGCTATATGTAGTAGTTCCTTAATCAGATCTGTAAGTATCTTTTATAGAGCCAGAATAGAATTTTGAAGTTTTCCCAGAGCACATTGATCTATTGATTCCACTCCTATCTGAATATAGATCGAGACTCAGACAGAATTGAACTATTTTCTTTCGGTATTCAAATTATTTTGCCACACAAAGATCTTTGGTTTTGATTTCACTAATTTATAACCCCTGATTTATTTGGGTTTTGAATTTTTTATGCATTTTACCTTTAATAACTTTGTCTTTAAGCATAGTATAAAATGGGTTTGGCGCCTGTGCTTAGTGGTTAGGGCGCCAGCCACATACGCTGGGGCTGGCAGGTTCAAACCTAGCCAGGACCTGCTAAACAGCGACAACTACAACAAAAAATAGCTGGGTGTTGTGGTGGGCATCTGTAGTCCCAGCTACTTGGTAGGCTGAGGCAAGAGAATTGCTTAAACCCAAGAGTTTGAGGTTGCTGTGATCACTGAGCGTGACATAGTGAGACTCTATTTCAAAAAAATAAAAAGAATAGTATATAAATGAAAAGGTAAATTGAACAGCAGTGTCCTGCAAAGTGCTGTTTAAGGCATTTGTGAATCTGTTATGATTTGTGTGTTGTGAAGGAAATAAGACTTTACTATTAAGAAGTAAAGAATAAAAACCTTGGGTAGAAAGCAGTTTATAAGGCGATTAACTGGAAAAGGAAGTATGATAATTAGCAGAATCTTGCAATTCTGTCTATGGAAGTAAGGGCAGACATTTAAAATTATAAAGGCTCTTTGTGGGATGGCAGGAGGTTCTTCAGGAGTATTTGTGAAAAATAGCTATTTTGAAAATCGTAGATTATGAAAGAGTTCAAGGAATTTTACCTCCTATAAAATGTTAGACAAGGTAATTTGAAAACACCCTCTGCTGAGAATAACTAGAAAATCTGTAAAATATAAAATTTGTTTGACTGCATCAGGGTACTGCTAAAGCAATGAAGAATTATGAGGTCAAGATCTGGAAGCAGAAACCAAACAAGAAATGTGATCTTGGCATTTGGGCCACTTTTTCCTAGAGGAGAGAGACTGTCCATTCCACAAGAGGAGGCTGGATGCAAAAGAGGAAGATGAGAAAATGGCAAAGCTTCTAACAGATCAAAGGACTAACAAGACAAAAATGGACAAAAGAGGAAATAGAAAATCTCAATATTTGTTAAAGAAATTGAATCTGTAATTGCAAGAAATCTGTACTTTCTATAACAAAGAAATCTATATGCCTTGATGGCTTTAATGAGAATGTCATATAATGTCATTTTCTTAAGTGATATAAGGATACTATTGTAGATTTAAAGAGGCTAAGGCTTATAATAGTCAAATGTATGATCCTTGAATGGACTCTTGAATCAGAAAATGTTAAAAAGATATTTTGGGGGCCATTAGAGAAATTTGAATACAGGCGGGCATCATTAGGGAATATTAGATTTTAGGTGTCAGTCTATCCTTATAGGTATGCCAGAAGATGTCTTAAATCTGAAGAGGTATACACTGTGGTATTTATAATGAAATGTGATAAAGACTGCAATATACTGTCAGATGGGATGGGAAAAAATGTACATGTAATGTGTGTGAGGAAGAGGTAGCATGTGAGCTCATGTGAATGCATAAAGATTAACAATGGTTGGGTTAATAAAAAGGGAAAAATTGCATGATTCATGATAAAGTGAAAAAGGTTTAAAAATTACTGATTAAGTAGATGAATAAAAAACATTTTATGAATACTTAGCATCCATTTATGATAAAAAGTTCTTAGCAAACTAAGAATAAAAGGAGACTTTTTTAATCTGATAAAGACTGAAAAACCTAGAGCAAATTTACTTAATGGTGTAATGTTAAGAACTTCTCTGAGATAGGGCTTTGATAAGAATGCCTGTCACCACTTCTCTTTCTCATTCTACTAAAAATTCTTGCTAATATAATATGGCAAGAAAAAGAAGGGATATAAAGACGTAAAAAAAAAAAAAAAAAAGACCTTTTCATCGTTCAGCCAACTACAACTAGAAAATGAACTTAGCAAGGTCAGTATAAAACTCAATTTTATTTCTCCGTACCAGTAGCACATTTTAAAAGGTTCCATTTGTTATTCTGTAAAGCTTTATAAAATTTAATTTATGTATTTTCATATATTTTAATTTATTTACAAAAGCATCAAGGAAACATTAAATAGGAGTGAATTTAATAAAAGATGAACAAGACTTCCTCATGGAAAACTGAGGGAAATTAAGTCCTTAATAAAAGGAGAGATATACCAGGGAGTAGAAGATTGACTATTATAAAGATACTGTTTTCTGCCCAAATCCGTCTACAGATTCAATGCTATCCCAAACAAAATCTCAGCAGGTTTGTGTTTGAGAGGATGTATGTGTGTAATGTGACAAGATAATGTAAAAATTACATGGAAATTCAAACGCAAAGAGCAACCTAGTCAACCTTCAAAAATAGGGAGAGCCTGGCAGGGGTGAGGAACCTGCGACTATGGGCCACCTGTGGTCTTCTGTACACTTGAGTGTGGCCTTTTGACTGAATCCAATTTTTGCCAACAGATCCTTTTAATAAAAAGGCAAACCACAGGGCAGGAGAATATAGCTTCACGATGTACATTCAAGATTCAATGACATTAAATCTCGTATCCAGATTAAATGAGAACTACCAGTCAATAAGGACACGACAGATAATCATATGTAAAAATGAGGAAGGGTCTTGAGTACTTCAAAGAAGAAAATTGGCTAGTAAACGTGAAAAGGGGTTCAACCTCATCGTTAATCAAAGATTACCATTGCATGCCCACCACAGTGGTTAAATTAAAAAGACTGACATACCAGTTGTTAGCCATGATCTTGAATGAGAAAGAAGAATTTGCTGTTGCTAAAGTTTAAATTGGTACAACTCCTTTGAATTACTGTTTGACTGTATCTACTATGGCTGTACATGTGAAATTTAAAATCTTGGTATATATTCAATAAAAGTGCTTGAATAGGTACATCAAAAATCCTGCATTCATGGCAACATTATTTGTGATGGTCTTAAGATGGAAAACAAGCCAGTTGACTGTTAAATTGCATAGATAAATTGTAGCAATAATGGACTAAAGCTACTTGTAACCCTGAAAATGAGTTTTAAAATGTTGACAGTAGAGGCCAAACAACACATAGTGTGGTATTACATGAATTTGAAAAAGAGGCATAAACCGTCTTTGGTTTTAGAGGTTGGACTAGTGGTTACCTTTGAGAAAGGAGGTAGTGACTGGGAGTGAATATGAGAGAGGTTTCTGGCAAGCTGATAACCTGATTCTGGAAGTATTTAATCAAATTACACCAGTATGTTTATTTTGTGATGATTCTTTGATGATTCTTGTATGTATACTGTATACTTTTATATTATTTAATATAAAATTTGCTATGCTCTTTGTATTAAAAATTTTAATGAAATATTTCAGATTGATAAAAATAAGTACAGAACAAATGCCTTTATATTCACTATTTAATTTAACACTTGGCTATTGTATGGTGAGAACTCCTGTGTACCCTGCTTAGTCTCGGGTACCCAATATCATAAATATGAATAAATTGGTATTTATCATTCCCATTCTTGTTTTTATATTTTTTGTCACATATTTATGCACCACAAATAACTACATTAGGAATATGTTTGGCTCAGATATCAAAACCTACACCAGTGACAGAGAGATCAAGTGGGTTTTATCTGACAAGTCCCCTATGAAGATTAGCAGTTTAATAATGTTAGGGTCTAAGTCTCTGCTAATAATTTTCCCTTTTCTTCACATTCCTTGCCTTTTATTTACCAGATGTCAGCTCCACTTCTAGGTATATCTGTGTACTAGATGTTTCTCTTTTGGTTTTTAAAAGGAAATTATGTTATATTGGGAGTAGATTGTGTTTCTGTTCTATGTTTTGATAATTAAACCATGTCTGCATCCCTGGAATAAGTGCTTCTTACTTGTAGCTTGTTTTTAGACATGGATATATCCAGTAAGGTAATATTTTGTTTGGAATATTTGCAGCTTTATTTTTATACTATATTTGATTTTCAGTTTCAAGTTTTTGTAAAATTATTTTCCTATAGTTTGAGATAATTTCAAATTACCAGTTAATATATGTGAGTACAAAGTCAGTTCTGTCTGTAAGTGGGTAAATAATATCAATAAACTTGTTTCTTCATCTGTATTACGGTGATAGCAATTCTTACTTTGGACAAGTATAGTTGTGATGTGAATAAAGTAGTACAGTAAAGTGGCTAGAGTAGCATTTGGTCAATGGCTGTTAGTAATTTTATTCTAACCTAGATGTAGTATTAGGGTTGGTAAACAGATAGTTGCTCTATGTGGAGTAAATGTTAGGATAAATGGTAATGGTGCAAATGTCAGGGAATTCTGCTTCATAAGTCAGGAAAAAACTAGAGAAGGAAACTTTGGACAGACTTAGATTGTGTTTTGAATGTTGCAAAGACAGGTGTTATATTTATGTCCATTTTATAAGAAAAATTATAAAATGAAAGAGCTGAATAACAGGAAAATCAAGATGATTTTACAAATGTATCAGCTGTATAAATAGGCAATTCACATTAACCAGGATATGGCAA
This sequence comes from Nycticebus coucang, assembly GCF_027406575.1. Lineage (NCBI taxonomy): Eukaryota > Metazoa > Chordata > Mammalia > Primates > Lorisidae > Nycticebus > Nycticebus coucang. Next base: position 77,397,905 of record NC_069784.1, on the reverse strand, counting down.
AAAATCTATAAATGGAATGGATACTGTATCAGTGCCTAAATTGGAAAAAGATCAGAGTTTTTGGTTGTTTGCTTTATCAGTTGATTATTTTTCATTCAGAAGCTACTTATAATTCCTTTAGTAGAGGAACTTTAAAAGTTGTGATTAATTTTTTCATGTTATTTCATGTTTCTTGTTTGTTTTTCCTTGAACATTAAAATGGCAGTTAAGTCTCTGTGAAGTGTGTGATTTGTTTATTGATATAGTATATTTCCTTAGTGATACTCAATGATTTTATTATAGGAAGTTTTATATAAAATCTAATTCAAACTTTTATGGTAGCTGTTTGGTTCCTTGGGAAATTACGTTGTAATTTGATGTAGGATTTTATAGTACTAGAAATGGTAATGTAATGGCTGGTTCTGCCTTAAAGTTGTAAGTTGAGTATTCACATTTTGTAATGAGTGTACATGAAATTATTAAATGGCTGTTTTTAAAACACAGGGAGGTACCTTGGACTATTTTAATTCCTTGTACTATTTTTTTCTCTACCAGACGTTTCTTTATTTTCCTTTAGTTATTTACTCAACCCTGAAAGAAGCAGTTTTTATACAGATGTGCGACTAATCTTAACATTTTAAGTAACTCCTTCTAATTACTATCGTGAACATTCCTTGAACACTTCGTCTATTTATTGCAAGGTACTGCTAGAGTTGTTTTGATGCACAAAAGGAGTTATACTCTAAAATAAATGAGGCTTATTATATTAAGTTACATTACTTAGGCAATTTTAAATTTATATCACAGAAATTGCTTAGTTTACTTCCCCAAAAGCCACATGGTAAATGTCTCCTTCTATTATGTCAAAATTTTGATATTTTGTTTTAATATTTTGTTGATCATTTGAAAGATGCCATAATACTCCATTCCCTAAAAAGCCCCTGGTATGTTTTTGGAGTTTCTGTGTTATTTAACCTTGTTATAGCTGAGCTTTTCTGTAAAACGAAGAAATACTAGCAAGATTCACGAGATTTGTTTAAAAATTATAGTAACAGGCATTGGAAGGGAATAAAATTATGGGGACATGGTGTATATAGTATATGTTCAAGTTGAATTATTTTATAATTATATAACATACTTTGTTATATGCAGTATTATATTTAATACAGGAAAGTCACTGGTATAAATATTTTGCATATTAGTAAAAAATTTAATTATTTGATTAAGAAATGAGATAATAGCTAGTCTCTATTCAAATACAACATGTTTATACTAGCTTGCTTGCCTTGCTGATACTTTAATAAATGGAATGAGCTTAAGTGAACATTGCAGGGTTATGATGTTATGGTATTCACAGTAGCAGATCAATTGTTGGGGTAAAACTGGATGTTTGAAGTTTGATCATATGAAAAAATGAATTTTAGGGCTTTGAACATTTCTAAAAGCTATTTGTAAAGTATTTTCAACTAAATTAAGATTTAACTCATCAAAGTAGTCTTTGGTTGACAACTTCTAAATTGAATATGTATCAATAAAGGAGCAAGCATTTGGTGGGTATTTTAATTCAGTTTTCAAATAAAAATTTTTTACTCTGTTTTCAAGGGCTTCTCAAGTATTAATGTAGGCTATTGAAGAAAGTGACAATTACAACTATTTAATTCTTAATATTTTACAATCAAAAGAAAACATAGACATACATTTTGTGTTGAGGATGATTTAAGATTATAGCTATCACTCAATACTTTAATTTTAAAAAATGTTTTATAATCTTAATAGTAGTAAATTACCAATTATTTTTATGGTAAAGTTCTAAATAAGGTTTAGGGTTTTTTCCCCCCAAGTTTGGTGATGCCTTATAATTGAAGACCACCAGCTAGCCTACCGAATCGAGTTCTGATCATATTTTTCCACTTAAAAGTGATTTTTGGCAATCTTATTTCACTTTTGGCTTTTTCTTATTATCTTGGGAAGTGTCTTAGAGTTTATTGTGCATTTCGCATCCCATATTGTAGCAATATAAGTGTTAAGTGGTCAGGATGGATATTTATTATTAACACAAGAATTCCTTTAACCCACTGCCACCAAAAAAAAAATTACTTGGGGCCACAAAATACTTCTAAAACATACACCAATAAAGTATCAAAACTTGAAAATTAGTAATGTAAAAAGTAATGGTAAAACGGGAAAAACATAACTCCCATGGCAGTTAATGTGTTAAATACATTATGGTTTTAGTGCTAGGTGTGTTGAGCCAGTTCTGTGGTTTACAGTCTATCTTGTTCATTGTTTTATGGATAGAAAATTAGAGACCCAGTGTTTAGGATTTTAGACTAGCTTCCTTACAAGTTTTGAGTCTGTAAGTTTCTTAAACACTTTTGCAAATTGTTTAGTATTTATTTTATTCTTTTCTAAAACTTTATCCTGCAGCAAAACTAAACTTAAAATCTCGATTCATGTTTGTAAGATTATCAATCACTGATATGAACAGATATTAAGAGCTTTAAGAATTGAGTGCATCTTAACTCAGTAAAGATCTTAAACCTAGTAAGATTAATCAGTTCTAAATTATATGTCAACTATAAAGGGAAATGATGAATTTATTTGGGAAAAGATTCTCACAGTTAATATGTCTTGTTCAATTTTGGATGTAGTGTAAGAAAACAAGAACATGACTACTTATTACAAAATTCTACTCGCAAACCTAGCAGCCTTTACCGAGGCCGCCCCATCTCCTTTTCCGTGTACTCGGCTGCTGGTTCAGCCAGCCTCTGGAGGGTGCTGAGGGGAGGTGGGCCTGGCATAGCTTTGGCAAGTTAGATAACTGATTGTATTCGCTGTCTTCAGATGTTTTCTCTAAGTCTCAAACTCTAAATATCTTTAAGACACTAAAGGACCAATGCCGGCATCATGGGTAGGCTGCATCTGCAAATTGGGATGAATTCGTTGCTGTGAATCTCTCTGTGCCGGGGACCTCGTTTCTCTGCGCCAATCCTGATCTGCCCTTGTATCCGGGCAGTCCGTGATCCATCAGCCGATCTCCCGGGACATTGCGCGTCATCATTGCCCGACAGCGCGGATACCGCGCGGCTCCGTGCCTAGGCTGGGACGTGCGCATGTGGGGCCGCGGGAAAGCCGCGCCCTCGGATCGCGCATTTCAGCGCCCTGAAAAAGTTTTGTTTTCACAATGCAGTATCCATTAATTTTGTTGCGTAGTCGTTCGTGTCGACAAATGCTCATTACTAGTGGTTCTCAATATTTGGAATTCCAGACAAGCAGCGTGCATACAGATTTGGTCTTGATAAAACCACATTGTGGTGTGAACACACGTCCATTCTTGTCAGTCCAATTCGGAAATGTGGGGGAATAGGTTGTTGAGAAGGAGAGTTAGTACTTATGCAACAGTGTTAACACTTAGGAAGTACCACAACCCAACTAGGTATAAGTCAATGCTCACTAAGAATTTGGAACTCTGAAAATGTTAAGTTTGATCTTTGCTGGTGCTTCTATAATTACAATTGTTTTATTTAAAAGTAGACTCACAACTTTTTCTCCCAATTAATGTATTAATGGAGTGTTCTAATCGCAAGATTTATGAATCCATCATATTGTATTTAATGAATGCAATATGTGACTGTACCATTATTCAACCAGTAACATAATATTTAATTGCGCTCTTAGAGTATATTAAAACTGTTCTTCCATTTATTAGTTCATTTCTTAAGGTGATTTACTTAAAAATTTATTCAGTAAACAAGACATCCATAGGCAATCAGTATGGCAGAGAGGAAAGAACATTTTTTAGAAGACTAGTGTATCTTATTTAATGACAATAGTTATTTGATCTTTTCCAAATTATTCACACTCTGAGTTTTCATTTAACATCTATAAAATGGAGATAACTTGGGCAGGACAAAGTGAGATAATTTAATGTGAAATTTTTTAGTAAATTGTTTTTAAAAAAATTTCAACATGCAAAATGATAGCTTTACAAAAGAAATGTATATTTATAATGTTAGATATGGAATGAATTTGTAAATGAGAATTCTAGTTTCACTGAGGTTAAATATCAGTAGTACCAACCCTGTTAGATTATCTATGGGATTATCTTAATCCCTAGATTATCCAAAACTGAAGTTTTGTAAGCATCAGTAAAATATACATAATACATATCATAAATATTATATAGTTAACTTAAAAACGCCACATAATTTATAGAAGATATTTGTTATGTGTTTTCCTAAATAATAAAATAACAATTGTCAGCTAGTGTTGTCTGAATTATTTATAATAGTAAAAGTAGAATTTATGATTGAAGAAATTGGTAATAGATGTACATTGTATTAATTGCCATTTTCACATATGTGCACTGTTAGTTTTCTATACATGGATAAATATCAGATAGTTAGAAGTTATTGAGGCATTGTTGTATTGTATAAAAATACTAGTCTTGGGCAGCACGTGTGGCTCCAAGGAGTAGGGTCCTGGCCCCATATACTGGAGGTGGGGGATTCAAACCCAGCCCCGGCCAAAAACTGTAAAAAAAAAAAAAAAATACATATATATATATATATTAGTCTAGTGTCAGAAAAGCCTGGGTTCAGTCTAAGTCAGCTATCTCTGGTGAGCCGCCTATTTGGATGAGGTAAGAGAATAGTATAAAGGTCATAATACTGTATGTACTTTGAAAGGGACAGTTGGGCTGGATTCTGCAACATGGGTAGCATTTAAACAATCATAGGCCTTGAGTGGGTATGCAATAGCGCAAGACCTGGTTTGGGGATGTTAAATCCTTTTTTGCTGGAGCAAGAAAGTTATAATACACAGCAAGTCTGGGAAAAAATGAGGGGGTCAGTTCCTGGCTGGGTAAGAGTTCTGTCAAGTTGTAATAAGTTGTTCAAAATTTGTGAATAATGCTGTTGGACCTGTACTTTCAGGAAGATAGTAGTCTTAATTGTATTACTAACTTTACCAGTATTACTTCAGGTAAGTCACTGACTTTTAGGGACTCATGAATATTTACATTACAGTTCTTTTATTTGAGAAAATTAGATATGCCTTAAAGAAATTAAGAGACTGATCCCTTACCTCCTCTTATATTTATTTGTTTCTGGCCTCTTTTAAACAGCAACTTTCTTTTGTGTATTATGAGAGTTTATTTTAAACTCAATACCATTAAATATTTTTGGATGATAACTATGTAAGTATTTCCTGTCACCTCAGGTTTATAGTACAAATTGGAAAGATGGTTATAGATCTTCGAGGTTTTATTTCAGCTCCAAGAGGCTATAATTCAGAATTTTTTTTTTTTTTGCACCTTACTATCCTTTATTTAACTAGCTCAAATCAGTCTTTTAAAATTGGTTTTACATGAACTTTAGGTAATGTTTTGAATTATTTTTAGAAAGAGGTAAATGTTGCTATTAGATATTTTCTGTACTTAGATGTAGAATAATTACTGATAATAATTTATGTACCTAAAATTTGGGAATGCATTTTTTTGCTCCTAAATTGGTTATCTTTATTGATATACTTTGAATGTTGGATTTACTCAGAAGAATATTTGTAGTAGTTTTTTTGAAAGTGGTAACTTGATCCATGATTCAATTGAGTTAATACTGTTTCTTTTGTTTTTTAATAGTTGGAACAGATAGTGGGAGAGAAGCAATTGAAACTGCGGCTGCATTTCTCTTCATGACATTTCACTTGAAGGACACTGTTGGTCACAAGGAGACAAAGGCTATAAAACAGATGTTTGGCCCTTTTCCATCTTCATCTGCCACTGCAGCTTGTAATGCTACTAGTCAAATTATATCTCATTTTAGTCAAGATGATCTTACTGCTCTTGTCCAGATGACAGAGAAGGAATATGGCGATAGAGTTTTTTTTGGTAAAAATTTAGCATTTTCATTTGACATGCATGATTTGGACCACTTTGATGAACTGCCCATAAACGGTGAAACTCAGAAAATAATAAGCCTAGATTATAAGAAGTTTCTGAATGAACGTCGCCAGGAGCATTGCACTCCGGAGATTAAGCCTGTGGAAAAAACAAATGGCTCCTTTTTATGGTGTGAAGTTGAGAAATACTTAAATGCAACTATGAAGGAAATGACTGAAGCACCAAGAATTGAAGATCTTTGCTGCACTTTATATGATATGCTCGCTTCTGTTAAAAGTGGGGATGAACTTCAGGATGAGGTACAGTTGAAGCTATGAAGTTTTATACTGTTGTAATCTACCTTAATGAAATAGTCTTTCTAAACATGGGTAGTTAGCAAAGAAAGTACTCCTATAACGTTATGTAAAGTAGTCAAATATATTGCCAAATGGTTTCCACTGGAGGCATTGTATATACTTTCCACTGGATAGTTATAGGAAGATTGCAAGTGTGATGAGTAGAAGAAGAGTCAGAGGGCAGTAGTTCGTTGTCCACATGTCCTGGTTACTGGGACCTTCTGGTTATATCTGTTCTTCCACTGTATTACTAATAGTGCCCCTTTTACTTCGAAAAGTATAGCGGTTTGAATGAAAATTATATGGTCACACTAGTAATAACTGTTAACGTTTGTATGTCATTTTATATTTCTGAGAGTAAATGTAAATATAATAAACTTAAAATAATAGAAATTTTACTTATAAAAAATGACTTACTGATTTAGACTGACGTACACTTAGGTTTAAAAAAATAAATATTGGGCTGGGTGTGGTGGCTCCTGCTTGTAATCTTAGCACTTTCAGAAGCTAAGGCAGGAAGATCATTTGAGACCAGGAGTTTGAGACTAGCCCTGGCAACATAGTGATCCCACCTCTACCAAAAACAAACAAAAAAATTTGCTAGGTATGGTGGTAAAACACACCTGTGGTTCTAGCTACTCAGGAAGGTGGGGCAGGAATACCTGAGCCCAGGAGTTTGAGGGTGTATTGAGTTGTGATCACACCACTGCTCTCCAACCTAGGGTGACAGAGTAAGACCTTAAGAATGAATGAATGAATGAAGGAATGTTGAAAATCAGAGTGATCTAGAATTGGACTGTTTGATGGTTTAGTCACTTGTTCAATTATAACTTAAATCTTTCTAAGTTTTTTTCTATCATGTAAATCAGTGATCCCCAACCTTTTTGGCACCAAAGACAAGTTTCATGGAAGTTTTCCTTTTCTTTCTTTTTTTTTGCCGCAGAGTCTTACTCTGTTGCCCTGGGTACAGTGCCGGGGCATTATCAAATCTCACAGCAGCCTCAATCTCTTGGGCTCAGGCAATTCCTTCCTTCTCTTCCCATTAGCTGGGAGTACAGGTACCTGCCACAAGGCCTAGCTAGTTTTGCTATTTTTTAGTAGAGACGGGGTCTCACTCCTTCTCAGCCTATTCTTGAACTCCTGAGCTCAAGCAATCCACCCACTCAGCCTCCCAAAGTGCCAGGGGTACAAGTGTGAGCCATGACTCTGCTCGGGGCCTCATGGAAGACAGTTTTTCCGTGGACTGAGAGTTGGTTTTGATGTGCGTCTGCAAGCAATTGATTTGTTATAGTCTCTGTGGAGTCAAACCTCTCTGCTAATAATAATCTGTGTTTGCAGCCACTCCTTGACTAGCATTACTACCTCAGCTCCACCACAGATCATCAGGTATTAAATTCTTACAAGGAGTGTGCAACCTAGATCCTTTGCATGCATGGTTCATAGTAGGGTTTGACATCCTATGGCAGCAGTTCTCAACCTATGGGTCACCACCCACACCGCCATATTAGGAAGGTTGAGAACCATTGTCCTGTGGGAGCCTAATGCTTCTACTTATCTCTGGTGGTGATGTGAATGATGGGGAGTGGCTGGGAGCTTCCCTTCCGTAACTTTCCTCCTGCTATTGACCTGGTTCCTAACAGGCCCAGGGGTGGGGGACTGCAGACATAAAGGAAAACATTATTTTAATTCCTTTCTATGCCATGATTTGATTATGTTATTCAAAGTGATGGGTTACTTTTATGGTCACATAAAAAGTTTATCTCGAGGGTTTTGTGTTTTTGCCCTCAATACTAGCATTCTATTTTATCCTAGTATGAACATAGAATAATGCCAGCCCAATTTTAATACTGGACAAATTGAAGGAGTAACTTATTTGATGGAGGATTAAGAGAGATGGCATACTGTTGGAGAAAGGACAGAGGCTTAAGATCAGATGGTTCTTCCCTTCCCACTTATTGATTGTGAAACTTTAAATAATTAGATCTGTCAGAAGTTTGGTTTTCTTGTTAGGAAATTTCAAGGGGGATACCAGTATGAAAATACACATTTGATTTGAGCATTGAATGTGATATATCAGCATTGGTACCTATAATGTGGTAATGAAATGAGAGGTACTCATTGTATGGTAGCATTATTAGAATTAAGAATTCTATCAGTCAAAAATACAGAAAAAAATACTAGCTTTTTTTTTTTTTTTTTAGAGAAAAGTGGAGGGAATTACCTGATTAGATATTGGAGGTCTACACCTCCGTAGTGATAGGTGTTATGCTGCTTAACATTAACAATTTGGAAGTAAGGGATTATGTTGTTAATTCTGTGATCAGTCTCATTTATCTTGAATGTTTTACACTTGGTTTAATTTATATCAGACATTTAATATTATTAAATTAATTTACTCTAACCTAATAACATTTTTTAAAAAATCATGATTTATAAAGAAAATTTTACTGATTTTACATATCATAATTGAATATATAGCAATTATCCTATTATGATTATAGTAAACTGAAACTTTTTCTGAGTGAGGCATGAAATTATTCTTTTAACTTCTCTATCTAGAGTAAAGTTTGTATTTCTCTTTACCACAATTTTTTAAATATGTAACTGAATCCGATTGTTGGAGGGGGCATATTTTCTACTTCTCAAGACTTTTTTTGTGATCTACTTAACTGTAAGCTCAAGCTAAATTCATGCATCCATCTATACATCATGTATTTGTTGTATGGTTACTGTGTTACTAGATGCAGTGCTATTTATTGGACGTAAAAAGATGAATAGATAGCTACCTTGCTGTCTTACTCATAACCTTAATTACTTAGCAAGAGGATACATGTCAACAAAAATGATATATACACAAAGAAAATGGGGGCATAAAAGAACGAGTCAGAGATTTAGCATGGTAGGAAAAGTATCCATGGAGTAGGTTAAGCTTGAGCCGAGTCTTAAAGTGTCTGGATTTAACTTTTTCAACTAGATCAGAAAGGTAGGGAGCATATTTCAAACTTAAGAAAGAATACGATGTATTTAGAGAAATGCAGCTCTGTAAAGTGAGAGTACAAGATGCAAGGGGCGGCAGTCAAATACAGGGTGTGCAGATGGGTAGAGTTGGCGTGAGATAAGGCCTGTGCACCTATATTAGGGACATTATAAACCACTCTGAAGCTTGTATGGTCTGGTTTGGTGAGTTTTTTCCATCCTGGACTTAATGGGTAGTTTAACATGTAAGGAAGTATTTCTCATTGTCTCAGTGACTTGAGTGGCAGAGTTTTATATGGTTCATTCCCTTATTGTTGGTTTTCCTATCTGTGTATGAAAATGATTATTATGATAATTTTTGTTCTGCAGTATAGGTTATTCATACTTTATATTTTAGATCTTTTTCTGTGAAGCTATATTCTGCTATAGCCAATTTCAGTATAACTTTGAAGTGAAAGTTCAGTAGAAAAATGTTTCAGTACAGGTGTTCTTTTTTTGTATTGTGTTTGGTTAATTTGAGGGTACAAATTATGTTTGTACTGTGTTAGGTTACATTGTTTGCATTGGTTAGGTAGAGTCCCTCTTATACTTGTGTCCCGCCCCCAAGAGGTGTGGCATACACCCTAACATTGTACCCATTAAGTGGGAGCATAGCCATTCCCCTCCCTTCTCCCCCATCCCTTGTTCTCCTGCCCCCACCTTGAGTTGATTGTCTACTGGCTCATATTAGTACATTGGATCTTGCTTCTCCATTCTTTTGATACTTTACTAAGAAGAATGTGTTCTAATTCTATCCAGGTTAATACAAAAGATGTAAAGTCTTCATCTTTAATGGCTGAATAGTATTCCATGGTGTACATATACCATAGCTTGTTAATCCATTCCTGGGTTGGTGGACATTTAGGTTGCTTCTACATTTTGGTGATTGTAAATTCAGTGGTGATAAACCGTCTAGTGCAAATGTCCTTACACTAAAATGATTTTTTTCTTCTGGGCAGATGCCCAGTGATGGGATTGCAGGATCGATACAAGCTGTTCCTGACCAGTGTTATTCCACTTGAGGATGTGCTATACCTATGTATTGTCTGTCTACTATTAAAATCCCTCAGTAAACCTGGAGAAGGGTCATTAAAAAGTAATCTGTTCGTATGATAGCTTAGTTAATTTACACTTCTACACTTGATCTTAGCCAAAAGGCTGAGAAGCGATTAATAATTTTCACTTCTTTTTAAGCTTTTACTTGACTAGTTAAATAGGAACATTTAAATAACCAAGCTGTGTGCTGTTGCTCCAAACATTTAGTAGAAACATGGTGACCTATATTTCACCTATAATCTGAGAGAAGCATTCATAAAGCCACTTCTGTGATAAGGGAATTTTTACTGTCTACATGATTTCCAAGCTCTCAATAAAGGTCATTGACCTAGTGACCAGTTGATGAAAAAGCTGTCATGTTATTGTTGTTGAACTAATATTAGAAATGTGGGAATAAAAAGTATATGCATATAATGACTTTTAAAACAAAGTGTAAGAAAGTTTCCAGTCTGAAACACGTGGAGAGGAATAATGCTGATGACATGGATAATGATAATAATGACTGCTATTAATGTGTGACATAAGGTGGCATATTAGGTGCTTTATGTGTATGACTTTATTTAATCTTCATAGCAATACTTTGAGGTAGGCATTCTGAAAGTAGGATTAAAGATTCTTATTATAGAAGCCCTGAATGGAAAAGGTTATACCCTGAGGCACTTTCTCTGCTCCCCTTTTGTAAGTTATTAAAAAAATTTAAATGTAGTGGGCGGCGCCTGTGGCTCAAAGGAGTAAGGTGCCACCCCGTATACTGGAGGTGGTGGTGGATTCAAACCCGGCCCTGGCCAAAAACTGCAAAAAAAAAAATTAAAAAATAGCAAACTAAAGCAAACATAAGAAAATCTAACAAAATTTCATTTGTGACCATGGTGGCTAAGTTGATATCTTTTTCAAATATCAAAATAGAAAAAAGGTTTTTCTAAGTTTTCAGTAGTGCTGCTTTGCTGTTACTCAAAGGAAATGCTTCGTCAACCTTATGTATTATTGCTCTCTAGAAGTAGGGATTTTATAGATTAGTAATGAGTTTAGAGATACTGGAAAATTTTTCTGATGTTACAGGATAAGTAGTAGATTCAGGATTTAAATTCAGACATTCTAACTCTAACTCCAGTGGATATTTTGTCAAGAAGTAGATCTGTATGTATTCCTGTATCTGCTGCTCTGAGATATTAGGCCTCTCAAATATGTAAGGATCTTTGGCATTTACTCTTTATTTACAGTTTCTTTAGAAACAATGGTTTCCCCTTTTAGAGTTCCAAATAAGGAATTAGCTGAAATTTGAGAAAACGTGAAACTTTTAGATCCTGTTTAAGATGAGTTTTAATAATTCCTAAGGGAATTCATTGCATATAAAATACTGTTATGTTCTTCTATGTATTAAACTAATACTACAACCCACTTCTTAGCTTTTCCCAATACCATCCTTTCTTCCCTCCTTCCTTGAGCCTCTTAAGTTACTTTCTCCTAGGGGCATTTCTTTGATTTCTGTAGTTTTTCTGTTAAGGCTGTAGTTGTTAGGATTTAGACTTAGAATTTGCTTGACTAGAAATCTTTAAGGTTCTTTATGTTCTTAAAATTTATTTCCTGTAACAAATGTTTATTAAAGTTAGTATATTTTAACTCCAAGAAGCAAGCAAGAGTTGAACATTCTTTTTTTTTTAGTATTTGTTTATTATTATAATTTTTTTTTAATTAAATCATAGCTGTGTACATTAATGTTATCATGGGGCACCATACACTAGTTTCATAGACCGTTTGACACATTTTCATCACACTGGTTAACAGAGCCTTCCTGGCATTTTCTTAGTTATTGTGCTAAGACATTTACATTCCGCATTTACTAAGTTTCACAACCCTTGTTGTGAAGCAACTAAGTTTCTACCCTTGTAAGAGTTGACCATTCTGTGTTATTTTCTTAATCAAAACCTGTCCAGTACAGACATCTTCTTGCTGTTGCCATTTCAACCCAGAATTATAGCATTAAGGAATGTTCTATTGGATTGTATGGTTAATGGACTTTCAACAGAAATTTTCTCCCTAAAAGGAGTGTTAATAACATGTTAATAACCATGTTTTGAGTGCCCATTGTATGTGACCTGGAGCAGACTATCTTCCTAGACCTAAATAGTCCTGCAAGGTGTGGGAGTAGTATGCTCTGTATAAAGATGGAAGGAAAAAAAAAAAAGAAAAAAACTTGAGACTCAGTTGTCTATTCAAATCACAAGGCAAGACAAAAGTAGAAATTCTGAGACTTTTTTTCTCAACATAGTTCTACCATTCCTATCTAATATGCCATTAGATTTCTTTTTTTAAGAGAAGCGCATCAACTGGAAAGGCTGTTTGAATTCAATTTTTGATGCCAATTCTGATTTTACAGTCCTTGTTAAAATTGAAAACTGTTAATAGAAAACATTTGGGAAATATGAAAAGTGGGATCTGAAAAACTGGCATGTTGGAGATGTATTGGAGTTTATATATATCAGTATTATTTAAATACTGAGTGCTATTTGCAGAGCTATTAATTGATGGAGTTACTATGTAATCAGTTCTTAGAAAAGTGTGTTTTGAGTTTTGTTGATACGATTGTGGTTTGCTTTTGTGCACACGGGGCTCCTTTGTAGCATTTGTAATTTGACATTTGCTGTTAGCGTTGTGTCTTGACTCTATGCAGGTGGTGTTACTTGACCCATGCAAGTTCATTTCTGAACCTAACCCTGTTCCAGACATGTACCTGATCTCAAAAAGTGGGATTTATTTGGTTTATTTGGTTAGATTGTCTTCTGAGGGAAAAGTGTATATGTATGTATATATGTGTGTGTGTGTGTGTGTGTGTGTGTGTATATTCTTTTTTTTTCTTATTTGTGTCACAAATCATTATAGCATTCTTTGGAATTTTGATGTGGGATAATTATGATGATTTAGTACAGTGGTCCTCAAAACTCCTTTATATTCTTGAAAATTATTTCTGGCTTTATAGAGCTCTTCTTTATATTATTTACTTCTACTGATATTTATTGTATTAGAAATTGAAACTGAAAATTTTGAATACTACATTATATAACACTAAATCCCTTATACTACTTTAAGTAAATAAAATTTTTATGAAAATTGATTATTTTTTGCCTTAAGAGTATTCTGCTCTTCATGTAGTATGAAGTGTGGCATTGAATTACATTTTTAAAATCAGTTCAGTGTGTGGCTTAGTAGAAGACAGCTAGATTCCCGTATGCACTTCTGCATTCAGTCTGTTCTGATGTCACACATTATAGTTGGTAGCCTCTGTAAAACTCTGTTCACACTATACTTCTGAGAAAATGAGAATGAAAAAGGCAAATGATGTTTTAGTATTACTATGAAAACAATTTTTACTTTGTGGTCAAACAATTTTGATCTTATTGTTTTGAGTGGATCTTAGAGGTTCTAGACCACACAATGAGAATCACTGATTTAATGTTTATATTACAATTTGGCAAAGAGGGCGTAGTGATGTTTTTTCTGTAACTAGAATAGGATATTTAAAATATTACTTTGATAAAAGGTTAACATTACTTAGTGCTTCATGAAAAGGTGCTGTACATTTATTTTATTTTTATTTATTTATTTATTTATTTTGGTGACCTTAGCACTGCCGAGCAATAAAGATAACAGAGTCAACCAGATTGGATTTAAAATGATATCCCTTCAGTTATGAGGACCAAATATGTATTGCTTTGTTATAGTCCACCAAATAATCAGAGCTTTTATCCTCTCCTTCAATTGAAAATTATACATTATGAGAATGTTTAGAATCATAGCATTTCCACACCCTATGTAGTATTTGTATTTCTAGCATTCTGTCCAAATGGTAATTTCTATCTAATAAGTTATACTTATTTTAATGATGGGTTGCTCCTGCTTGTCCCTCCTCCCCCCAGCCCCTTGCCCTGCAAAAAAGGCATTCCATTACTTTCTGGGGTAGTTTTCTTGTAAATTATTTGTTTTGATGACTGTTACTACTATTATTACTACTGCCATTTAGTCCTGTATCTGCATAAGAGGCCAACAAATTCATAGACCCCTACTCTTACATGACTGTATTTTAGACATATGTTGGCAGTTATTTTCATTTCTTAGATTTGTTTTAAATTAAAGTGTAAAACTTCAGGTTTCCTCAATGTTGATATTAATCTATTATGAAAATTTGGATGTATTTTTCAGTGTTATAATAGTACTGATATGTAGAATGCTTTTCATTATCTTGTCTTCAAAGATGTCACACTTTTAGTTGCTTTGCCTATTTAAGAATGAATAACCTCATATCCTCATAGGAAAAGAATTCAGATTATTTTGTCAAAACATAACTTGACCTTTGAATTCTGTGGTCTGTTCTGTTCTAATACACTGCCAGGTGTTGATGTTTAATGCACAGTGTTGTAGTTTTCGCAAACCATTGTTTTTATTTTTTTCGAATTGGGGATTTTTGTCTTCATCTGGCACTTATGTTATTTTAATCATGTCACAGAGGATCAGTGATGCTGAGATCAAATCTAAAAATGGTTCCTGGCTCTTGCGATATAATCCATTAGGTTAGGATATTCCTTACTACTATCTTTTTTTTACCATGGGTAGCATGTAATATTTATGATTTTTGTTCTGTTCTTCCCTGTTTTAAACTAATATTCTCTGTAAGAGAAGATGGAAGTAAAGTTAGAATTGACTACTTCTCATCTTACCCAAGGAAAGGTTATTTCTTGGTTTGATTTTTTTGCCTCAAGCATTGATAAAAGGATTCTGTCTTACTTTTTGTGTGCCTAGAATTTTTGGAGACTTAACCTTATAGACATACTGTTATAAGTTTTTAAAATATGTGTGTGTAAAATTTTCTTTTTTAATTTCAGTGACAAGGTCTTGCTATGTTGTCAGGCTTACCTGAATTTGTGGGCTCAAGCAGTTTTTTTCCACAACCTCCTAAGTAGTTGAGACTACAGGGATGTGCCGCTGTACCCGGCTTATATTTGTTTTTTATTGTGATTTTGCTACTGTTTTTTTTCTCCTATATCCTTCTTGTTTTTTAGCTTATGGTTACTTGTGTAGCCATAGTGTTTTCTTATGTTTCCTTCAGGGTTGTGATAGAAATTTCAGTTTTAAATCCCACTCATTTTTATATTTTAATTTCCTAATTTAAAAAAATATATTCTAATTGTAGAAAATTTAGAACAGTTTTAAACAAAATGCAGGAACTAAGTGTATATGTTTTTTAAAATACAGGTACTTTAAAATATTGGGTCATATAATATATATAATTTCAAGCCTGTTTTTCTATTACTTAACATTTTCTTTAATTCATGTTTGTATGACAGTATTTTATTTTATAATAATTTTAATAGTTGTAGAGTATTAGATTTTTCATCAAATTCTAGTTTATTAAATAGTCTGATATTAAGATTTAAGTTATACCTAGCTTTTTGCTATTGTAAATAACATTGCAATGAACACTTTGATGCTAAATATTTATTTATACTTTTTTAAAATTTTAGAATGTATTCTTATCAGTGAAAATTTTGCATATAAAAGTACTCACTGGTTTTGAGTGGTATGTTATTTGGGTCAGGTGTATCTTTTATCTGTTTTTTTTAAATTTATGATTAATCCAAATATGCCCATATTGTATACTCTATTGAGATGGCCATTTTCTCAGAAGGTTTTGTCACTTCTATATTGCCTATTATATTGGGTCATTCATTCCTGTTTTTTACTTTAAAAGAAATAAAATATTCATGAGACAATCTCAAGACTCATTAGTTCTGATTTTAGCTAAATGTGACATTTAGGAAAAATCAAGATAGAGTATTTCACATGCTATAAAACAGGTCTCTTAAGTTTTATAATCTGTATTAGAAAAACATATGATGTATCTTTTTCCTTATCTTGGTAGTATGTTGCCTTTTTTTCCTTATGAAAAAAAATCTTGTTTTTCAGAGCCTTTTGAAGTGAAAGCTTTGATGAGATAGGAGAATGAACATAATATTTGTATATGAAAGAAAGGTGATCCAAGGGTTATAACTCAGATGTCTGAGTAGAAAGTACATGAAGATAGATCTCAGCTCAGTAAAACATTTTCTATTTTCAGGGTCCTATAAGCATATTGAGCTCTTGGAATTGGATAATGAGATTTGTTATTGGAGACGTAGAAATATATGCTGAATCGTCACCTTGTTGGACTTTGTAAAAGGTTAAATTTTGATGACTTTTAAGATACCTAAACTCCAAGAGTTGGGGTGTCATATGCCATCTTATTATATGATATGAGTAAAAAAATACTGTTAATATATTAAGATCAAAGTGAAGACTTAAAAATATTTCCAGGTTACAACAGTAACAGATTCCAAACTATTTTGCTATTAATTAGAATGGTTGCTCAAGGAGTAGGACATTTCATTTTGTCATGTGCCATACTTTTTTTCTTCTGTTTTACTCTGTTCATTATTTCATTTATTCAGTCATCATTTTCTGCTATATCCAATGTTCTTAAGTTTTGGGAGATAAAAGGTAATTTAATAAAGTTTAATCAACCCATTTCGATTATTTTGTTTCCTTAAGTTCCCTACTTTTAGAACTTTTACACATACAGGTGACAGGAATGGGTAGGAAAAATGTATGTGATATAAAGAAATGTTGTTAAGACTAGTTTGAAGGAATGCATGGATACAAAGATTTTACATATTGAGAGTTAGCTGTCATGTATTGATAACAAAGAAGAAAGATATATGCATTTTATTAGCAAAATAAAGGATAAATTTCTGTTAAAAGTATATGAGATGAACAAAAACATTTTGGCTTATGTTTTAATTGTAAATTTATAAACATAAGTATGTTTATTAGATTGAGAAATTACTAAAAGCATTAACTTTAATTTTATAATTAAATTTATAAATTTATGTTTAAATTTATAAACATAAGTATGTTTATTAAATTGAGAAATTACTAAAAGCATTAACTTTAATTTTTTTTTAATTTCAAGACAAGATTTAGTGGTTACGAGTTGAATGTATATACTGTATACATTAAAGTCTAGTCTTTCAGTGTGCCTATCACCTGGGTAGTGTACACTGTACCCAATAGGTAATTTTTCCTCCAGTCTCCCATGTCTGTTATGGTACTCCTGTGTCCTTGTGGTAGCTATAGTTTAGCTCATACTTGTAAGAATATGCAGTGTTTATTTTTCTGTTCCTGAGTTACTTAGGATAATGGCCTGCAGTTCCATCCAAGTTGTTGTAAAAGACATTATTTCGTTCGTTCTTATGGCTGAGTAGTACTCCATGGTATATACGCACACCACATTTTCTTTATTCACTCATCACTTGGTGGACACTTCCAAAGATTCCACATCTTTGCAGTTGTGAATTGTGCTATGGTAAATATATGAGTGCGGGTATCATAATGTTATCTTTTACTTTGGGTAGATACCTAGTACTGGGATTACAAAACAAAATGGTAGATCCAATTTTAGTGTTTTTTTTTTTTTATTTGTTTGTTTTTTGTAGCTTTTGGCCGGGGCCGGGTTTGAACCCACCACCTCTGCTTTATGGAGCCGTCGCCCTACTCCTTTGAGCCATAGGCACTGCCTTCCACTTTTAGTTTTTTCAGAAATCTCTATACTTATCTCCATTGAGGCTGTACTAATTTATGTTCTCACTAACAGTGGATAAGCAATCCCTTTTCACAATACCTGTACCAACATCTGTTGGTTTTTGACTTTTTAATATTGACTATTCTGACAGGAGTAAGGTGGTATCTGTGTTGGTCCCCTGATAAATGCTGTGAGTTTTACTATCCATGCCACTAGAAAAGAGATTAAATGTTATTGCTTATGTATTGCCAGTCTACTATGAAATGTAATAAATCTCATGCAAATATTAAATGTGTATATGATACATGATGAGTTTCAGGTATTGCTGTTTGTGAAAAATGTTCATTTTTTTTGATATGCAAACAAATGAGCTTGCTTAAAAAGGAAGGTCTTTCCCATTTGCTCCAGTTTATAAATCTGACCATTCAGATTTGTCAAAGGTCTTTTTGGAATTCTAGATCTAGATAGATTCATTTTTGACTTTTAGTAAATTATTTAGTGTTCATGAGGTGGAAACAGAATGGAACTGACAAACCTTTTGTAAATATTGAAATTTTATTTGCTTTAATCCTGTTTCAGTGATTACTTAATTATTTATTCAAGATTTTTAACTCATCCGAGAAGCATGGTTCCAATAACATTACCAGAATTATGTTGTGTATGGAAATAATGTTTTGCTCCTAAATCTTTTGAGTAATCTGTAATCCAAGTAGATTTGCCTTAAATAAATTAAATTTATTTATTAAAATAAATTTTAAAATTTAAATTTTAAATTTATTTAAAGTTATACTTAAATTTATTCAGTGGTACTTAAATTTATTCAGTGGTACTTAAATTTATTCAGTGGTTTCACAGATAAACTCTCGGTTTATCTCTTCATAACCCAGTTTGAGAACAGGTATAAATTTATTATTATATTTAGGCTCATATATATATATATATATACACACATATATAAATTTTTTTTTTTTTACCAATTTTTATAAGATTTGTAGTGTAATTTCCCATGTTAACATTATTTTAAAAGTCTAACATTTTTTATTTTGCTTTTGTGGCATTGTAGTATCTGTGATACATTTGATACTGTGTTGGGAACATAGTATCCACTATAGCTTTGTTCTGTTAGAATAACAATGGTATAATTCACCGCATAATGGAAATTGGCCACTACCTTTCAAACTGTGCATTCATCTGTTAAATGTGTTGCATTTGACAAGAAATAAGGAAGAATAAGGAAGAAATAAGGAAGAAATGCTGTTTTATTTTGTACATGTTCTCAGGAAGAAATGCTGTTTTATTTTGTACATGTTCTTAGTCTGGTGGTTAAGTTTTTGATTGTTCTTATTCCTTAATGTATTGAAGAACTACTTTAAGTTAATTTAATGATTGCTCAAGCCATCCACTGCCTTGGCCTCCTAGAGTGCTAGGATTACAGGCATAAGCCACCCCTCCTGGCCCATTTTCTGCTTAGTTTTATGTCCATTACTGAAAGTGTAATATTAAAACCTCCTTTAACTATTATTATTGATTTGCATATTAATCTTTTCATTTTTCTATTGTCAGTTTTTAAGTCATGTATTTTGATCCTCTGTTCATTTATATGTGTGTGTTTTATGTATATATACACACACTTACACATCCTGTATAATTTATAAAGTATTTTGTGGATTTGAATTACTATCTGGAGTCACTTGCTTTTCATCTTGAGAACTTCCTTTAAATATTTCTTGTGAGATGGGCCTATTACCAACAAATTCTCTTAGTTTTTGTATATACGGTGATATTTTTATTTTGCCTTCATTTTTGAATGATAGCTTTGCTGGATGTTTTGACAGGTTTGATAGGTTTATGGTTTTCTTTTTTCTTTTCTATTTCTTTTTTTTTAAAACAGTTTGAAAATGTTACTCCACCATCTCTGGCTTGCTAGCCTTCATTGTTTCTGCTGAGAAGTCAGCAGTTAGTTTGTTGGGGTTTCCTTTTAAGTGACGGATTATTTTTGTCTTGCTGTTTTAAGGATCTTTTTCCTTGTCTATAACTTTTAGCACTTTTACGAGGATGTGTTTCTGGATCTCTTTGTGCTTACCATTCTTAAAGTTCATTTAGTTTCCTAGATGTGTGGGTTAGTGTTTTTCAATAAATTTGAGAAGTTTTAAGTCATTATTTTTTCAAATATTCTTCTGCTCTTTTCTCTCCTTTGGTAGCTCTGATTGTGTATTTTGATGCTCTTAATGATGTTTCACATTACTCTTGAATCTCTCTTCATGTGTTTTCTTTTGCTTTTCTTTTGTACTTTGAATATTGTAATCTTTCAGTTTGCCAATTTCTCTTTTCTTCTAGCTCAAATTGAGTGTTGAGCCTTTCTAATTAATTTTTTAGTTCAGTTATTATATAATACTTTTAAGTCCAGAATTTCCGTTTTATTCTTTTAAAAATTTCTGGGTTTTTTTTCCCTATTTGATTTTAATTTGTCTTTACTTGTTTAGTCATGATTTAATTCTTTAATCATAGTTTCCTTTAAGTTCTTTGACCATATTTATAATGCCTACTTTGAGGCTTTTTTATATTTAACATCTAATCACTTGCATAGGCATTTTCTATTGTGTGCTATTTTCCCCCCCAGGGTGGATCATACTTTCGTGTTTCTTTGTAAGTCTCATTTTTTTTTTGTTAGTAAATGGACATTTTAAATAACACAATACGGCTGCTCTGGGTTTCTGTCCCTTGCCCTTAGTGGTATTAGTAATTGGTACTTGTTTGTTTGTTTCGTGAAGACGGTTTCATCCCCTCTCATTCCATAGTGTTTAGTTTCTGATGGTATTCCTCAGGCAGCATCATTGGGTATGCCAACCTATTCCTTAGGAAGAGTAGTTTTGTAGGGTCCTTTTTTCTTTCACATTTTCCTTTCTTTCACACCAACTTTTAAACTGATGTGTGCAAGCTTATTGCTCTGTTAATAATATTTCCATGGGGCATAAATTGCTTCACAGACTAATCCAGTATTTATGGTCCCTTTGAAAGAAAAATGTCAAACATCAGTCTTAATACATATTATGATCCCAATAGGGCTGTCCCCAGTTATCTCTTTACTCAATTCTGTCCCTGCAGCCTAATCTCTGAATCTGTGAATCATCTCCTAATTGCAGTTCACAACAAGCTTAGAAGTTTTTGAGAGACAGCTCTTAGACTTCATGCCTTGTTGCAAATGAGGTCAGTTCCTTTGGAAATATTGGTAGCTATCTGTGCTTTTTGTTTAGGAAATGAGGTCTCATGTTGGAGCCCAGGCTGGAGCGTAGTGGCTATTTGTGGGCATGAGCATAGTGTACTGTATATAGCCTTGAACTCCTAGGCTCAAGTGATCCTCCTGCCTTAGCTACCTGAGTGGCTGGGACAGTAGGTGCATGCCAGGGCTCCAGCTTGGAACTGTTTTATGGCTTACCTCTCCCCTAGGTAAAATCTCTGAGGAACAGCTCAGAAGCTGGGTGTGGGGACAATGGCAAGCCATTCTCTGAGGAGCTGCTCACATAATAAAGAGGGTGGGCAGTAGCCTAAGGTTTCCTTGATTTGTTTTACATGGTGCGGAATGACTGCCTTTTGATGAGCCAGGTTAAGAGTGAGGGCCCCTGCATTTTGCATTGAGTTTTACCCAAAGATAGAGCCTCTATCCCATGACTGGGGTCTGGATAGAAGAAGGAAACCCCCATTTCATGACTGACCTTGCTGGAGACTGAGCCTCAGAATAGATAGATAGGGACAAATTGGGAAATGCATTCTTCCAAGAAGAAAGCCCCTTGGGAGCTACAGGTAGACTGAACTCTGTTCTGGGCTTCAATAATCAGGGGTGGTATTTCTGCCTTGATGATCTGGGAAGGGAAAGGGAGAGGGTGGTTTTGATTTAAATGGCATAGACTTCTGATTTTCTTGTTGAGTGTAGACTTTCTTGAATAGATATTTTCAAATGGCCTTTAGGACCATTTCCAGTGACTTTGAGTAGTTGTTTTGTTATAGTTTTCCCCGAGGAACAGTCTACAGGGCTCCTTATGATTTCATGCTAGAAGTTGATCTCTCATAATTATGATATGTTTAAAGTGTGAAGATTGAACTAAGTTTTTAGAAGTGACTCAGGGCTAAATGATTTGAAAAGGAGTAAAATATACCATAAATATTCAGTCAGTTCTATTTGTTTATTTACATGATCAGAAGATCCTTTTATTTTAGAACGCAAAGAGCATCCTCATTCTATTTTATAGATACATAGTATTTTGTAAGTCAAATTTTGGTAGATAATGCCAAATTGCCCCTTTTTGGGGTGACTGCGCTAGTTTTTGCTTTTTCAAGCAGTGTTTGATATTGTCTAGCTTCCTCTTAATTGTGCTAATAAAGAGTTTATGGAGCTATTGGATTTTTGATAATCTGAAAGTTAACAAAAACAAATATAGTACTAACTTTCATGACAAGCAAGGCTGAGCATCTTTGTGTTTTGATATATCTAAGGACTATTTGTAATTTTATTCTATAAACTTTCTTTCATATATTTTCAAATTGTCTACTTTTATGATATTTTAAAAGAAGAACAATTGATTTAAAATTTGATTTGATATTAAGTGAACTAGAGTAAAGAATAAATCCTGATCAGAATATTTTGAACTTGAATTTCACTGAGTGACTGAGGTGTAGCTAACAGAATTGGTGATGAGAAGAGAAAGCTGATTTGAGGAATGTGATGATGACTTTAGTTGTGGATATTTTTTTCCATGTTTGATCTTATTAGAGCTACAATCTACCATTTTAGTGTTAATATTTATAAAAACTAACATACAGCAGAACCTCTGTAAGTTGACCACCAAAGGGCTATAACAAACTGATCAACATACAGAGGTGGTTGACATAAGGAACTAGGCCTACTATACTGATACATTCATGTCGTACACGTTCAGTCCATGAAAATTAGGTCAATTTGTGGTGGTATTCAGTGTGGGACATGGTCAACTATGGAGGTTCTGGTACATTGTATGAAACCAGAGTATCTATCTCTCTTTCTCTCTTTTTTTTTTTTTTCTTGAGACAGAATCTTGCTATATCACACAGGCTAGAGTACAGTATAGGACTATAGGTGCAAGCCATCACATCCAGCTAATTTATATTTTAATTTTTGTAGAGATGGGAGTTTTGCTGTGTTGGTCAGACTGGTCTTGAACTCCTGGCCTCAAGTGATTGTCCCACCTCAGCCTCTCCAAAGTGCTTGGGTTATAGGTGTGAGTCATCACATCTGGCCCAGACTATCTTATTTTAAGGTGAAATTCATTAGTACTTACAGTACTTATAAGGGCAGGACTATATAAGACTAAATTTGGAAAAACTGAAGTAGGTAAACGGGCTTGTGATTCATTTCCATTGTGGTCCTCATTTATGACATTTTCAGTTCAATTTTGGTAACATTTACTGTGCCAGGCATTGTTTCTAGATAACTTTGGTATAGGAGAGATAAACAGGCGAAAGTCGTCTTCTTAAGAGCTTACATTCTAATGTGTAGTGGGGGAGGTGCAGGAGCGAAGGCAAACAGTAAATACACATTATACTTGTCAGATGGTATAAGTATAAGGGGAGAGCATGAAGTGACCATTTTTAGATTGATTAGAAAAGGTCACTCTGTTAAGGCAACATTTCCTCTGAAGGAATTAAGGGAATAATCCATATAAATATCTGTTAGGGTATTTTAATTGGGGGGGAACATCAAGTGTAAAGTATGGGGGTATACTTAAGGACTAGGTATAGTAAAAGGCTAGAGTAGCTGGAGCAATGAGCATTAAAGGGAATGTTGAAGGAAGTGAGATCGTAAAGAAATGAGTACATATGGGGATATTATGCCATATTTGAGGACTGTGGCTTTAACTGAGATCTGAAGTCATGGGGTTTGAACTGAGGAAGGACATGTTTTAAAAGAATTACTCTGGCTGTTGGCTTAGTGAAGATAATAATAACTACAAATACTGACCCTCTTGTGTTCTAGGTACTCTTAGGAGCATTTTTCTTTAAACGACTCTTTCTGACGAACACTGCTGGGTCGTCTCTTTCTATGGGTACCTTTCATACTGGAGTCTGTGTGCTCATTGTCTCCTGGAGTTGTGTAGTGCACAGACTTTGTGGCTCTGCTGGGTGGCTCTGTGCCTGAGATTGGATAAATTCCTTCTTAGGGGAAAAATAGAATGAAATGAAAGGTCATGGCTTGAGCCATGGAAGAAACTCAAGATATTAGAAGCAAGAAATGTGGAGAAAGGAGAAAGAATTGTGATCAGGGAGGTAGAGTGTCAAAAACTGTGAAGGTTTTATAATTAGCCCTCAGAAAAAAGACCATTGGATTTGGCAAGATCACTGGTTATCCTAGATTCATGTGAGATGTGATAATTAAGAAAATCTTATTTTTGATATTCAGGTGTTACGAAGCTGAGATTTTTCTATGTAAAATTCAAAATATAAATAAATAAGTTACTTAATTTTGGAGACAGAGTTTTGCTATATCGTCCTAGGTAGAGTACTGTGGCATCATAGCTCACAGCAACCTCAAGCTCTTGGGCTCAAGCGATTCTCTTGCCTCAGCCTCCCTAGTAGCTGGGACCACAGGTGCCCATCACAATGCCCATCTCCTTTTTTTCTTGCAGTTGTCATTGTTTAACTGGCCTGGGGCTGTTCGAACCCGTCAGCCTCTGTGTATGTGATCAGCCTCGTAACCACTGTGCTAATTTAGGGTGCCGAACCTAAATTAATAATTATTAATATGTAAAATAAAGAGTGTCTTATAAAAAAAAAAAAACGCTTATTAATGCCTGTCTTAAAAATGTTGATTGTGGGCTTGGCGCTCATAGCACAGTGATTAAGGGGCCAGCCACATACACAGAGGCTGGTGGGTTTGAAGCTGGCCCAGGCCTGCTAACCAACAATGACAACTGCAACAAAAAATGGCCGGGCATATTTTTCTACATGAACATAATTTCATATTTACAAATTGCTAATTCCTAGAAGTTTATGTTGATTACTGTCAATTTATAAATCTTTTAAGAAACATTTGGGTGTGGAGTGGGTGGTGTCATAAGTTATATATTTACTTTCCATATATTTTAAATGGTATTTTTTGTTGTCTTGCCATTCTATTGCTTCCTCTGCCCATTCCCTTTTTAAAGTGGTCTTAACTACAATTGATATCTTTTATGTTATCTAACTTGATATTTTTTTATCACAATATATTTCATGGTCATTTCAATGTCACCATATTCTGGGAAATATTCAAAAGTGTTAGCATGATATAGTGGAAAATTCTTGAAGTTTATATTCAGATAGATGTCATTTCGAAATTCAACTCTACTATTAGCTGTATAACTTTGGGCAATTTGTGTAAGTTTTCTAAAGGTTTATTTTCTTAAGTCCAAAATAATAGTACTTTAATTTTAAAGATTATTAGGAGCATTTGTTAGGTGATATTAGTAAAGTGTGTATCATAGTACCTGGCATATAGTAAGTTCAATAAATATTGGCTGATCTATTTAGAATTGATAAGACAGGATCATTCTTTATTTTCTTTTTTGTAGTTTTTGGCCGGGACCGGGTTTGAACCCGCCACCTCCAGTATATGGGGCTGGCGCCCTACTCCTTTGAGCCAGTGGAGCTGCCCAGGACAGGATCATTTTTAACAATTCATTTTGTTTCTTTTACTGTCCTTTTGTGAGCATAACTTCAATAAAATGAACAGAAAAAAGAAAATATTTTTAAGACATTTAATGTTTCCTATCCTGCATATACACAACATTAATTTCTATTTTATGATTTTATTGTGTGAATTCTCTGAGAACAGTTAGAATTTTGTGCATATAACATCGTCACATTCAAAATTAGAGTATAACATGAAAAATATGAATATTCCCAAATCACACCTGGGGACATCTAAAGGCTTTCTAGAAGAGTTATAAAGTTAAATAATTGAAAGTCTCTTACTCCTAACACTGGTTCTCTAACTCTGAAATCTACTTAATCTTTGGCAACAACTCTGCAAAAGAAAGTGGGAAATGATGTAAAATTTTTACAAAGTTATATAAAGCACTTACAGCACTATGTTTTAGATTTCAGATTTATTAAGGATTTAAAATAATGTAAAAATTTGGCATGTAGTCATGATTCATTAAAACATTCTAATGATTCTTTACCTCTAAAATGACAGCTGTTATGTATTAAGTTGTAAGAAAATAATGCATTGGATTCTGAGTATGTTGAAAGCAGATTAAATAAATCTTAGAATTTTGTTTGTTTATCTCAAGAAAAACCAAGTGTAATAATTTTTTATTCTATGATTATGTATTTAAATCATAATTGTTTGAAAACATTGAATAGTGTTCTTTAATTATGTTATTGCATATAGCCTATTTATAAAGCTCTTTAGGGATGTAAACAATCATACCACCATGTAAGTTACAGTTTTTCTTAAATTTGGGGGGTACTTCTGTATTAATTGGCTTTACACTTCTGCTGAATACAATGTTAATAACTTGAAATAGTTCAATTTTGAGGTAATAGGTGTTTTACTTGTTTACTTTTCCTTTTTTTATAAGCTATTTGAACTGCTGGGACCTGAAGGACTTGAACTTATTGAGAAGCTCCTCCAGAATAGAATTACAATTGTGGACAGATTTCTTAATTCCTCAAATGATTATAAATTTCAGGCTCTTCAAGGTAAGATAATATCTAGTGGTAATTGTAATTTAAAGGAAAGATTTATTAGTTAGCAAACTTTTAAAATATAATTACACTTTTTATATCCTTTGATCTATTATGTAGCTTACTGAAACCATTCTGTTAAGTAGATTTTACTTATTACAGATTATGAAACAAATATAAATGACCTCAGTAGGAGGGCATTATGGCAATGTTTGGGTATGGCATTTAAAGTTTTTTTTAAAAAGCAGATTCTTGAAATACTCTGGGCCAACTAGTAAAATATAATTTCTCTACAATTTATCATTTAAATCAAAACAGCCTTGGTTTAAGTCTAAAATTTCTTACAGATTTTCTCTGTTACTTATGGATTTCCTTGATTACTAATAAAAGTTCTCAGAAGCCTAGAGTTGCTTTTAGATTGCTAGAAACGTGGAAGATTTGAATTAGTGACTTTGACTTTCTGCACATCTTTATGTTGAATGCTTCCATACTGTCTTGCTCCAAAGTGCTTCTGCCTTTTGAATAGTGCACAGTCAGATAGATTGCAGTAAGTCAGAAAGCTTTAGGAGCATTTCATATGGGTGTCTATCGGAAGTAAAGGAATGAGCTGAAATATTCTGAGAATTTGGTGTTCCATTTTGTCAGTCTCCTAAATGTTAACATAGAGATATTTATCGATTCCAGCTTTTAATACTCATAATTTATTAACATAAAGTTCAGTATAAGTTCAACTTCAGATGTTTATTTGAAAACTAGTTGATGAGTTTCATTTATGTTCATTGTGTTCTACAGATTTTATTTCATTAAGATAACTTCTGAGAAGCAACCAAATTTTTAATTCAAAATATTAAATTTAAATATTAAACTAGAATTATTAAACTAGAAGCCTGTCAGGCTTCCCTGAGGTGTTTTCTACTCTTTTTAAACTATTTTATTTTTTTATTCCATGTTAGATCATTTTTGATACTGCTACTATCTAAAAAAATATATGTGTATATATTCTTAGAAATTAAATTCGGGGTATTTAAACAAATAGATTTTAATTTTTAATGAAAACTGTGTTAAAAAAAAGCTTGGCAGCCAGCATATTTTTTTAGTAAAGTTTTTGGTGTGTATACATTAAAAATTATTTTCCCTACAGTTTTTTTCTTTTGGTGGGGGGAGAGTAAGGAAGTACTCCTGAAAAAAAGAATCATTGGACTCTTGTTACTTAATCACTATTCACATTATGTTAGAATTAAGTTTTATTTCTCCTTGTCTGTCTCTATAGTAAGTCTAATCGACCAAGAAGAATCATGCATTTAAATCATGCTATTTTACAACTTGATTTAAAAAATTTCCTATTATATTTGGTCTTACAAGATTCTGGCGTAGTTTTTTTTTTTTTTTGAGACAGAGTCTCACTGTCCCTTGGGGTGGAGTGCCAGAATGTCATCACAGCTTACACTAATCTCAAAACTCCTGGGCTCTAGTGATCTTTATACCTCAGCCTCCTGAGTAGTTGGGACTATAGGTGCCCACCGCAAGTGCCCAGGAATTTTTCTGTTTTTAGTAAAGAAAATAGAGAGATTTGCTCAGGTTGGTCTCAATCTCCTGAGTTCAAGCAATCTGCTAGTCTCAGCCTCCCAGTGTGCTGGGATTACAGGTGTGAGCCACCATGCCTGCTGATATTTTAGCATATTCTAATTTAGATATTAAAAAGCTTTCAGTCAGGTAGACATGTTTTCTTTATATTATTGTAATTTCTTGATTTAAATAATTATAAGTATATGCAACAGCATTAATTATTATCATATTTGCTTTAAATGTTGATGACATTAGCATAGCATAGGGTGTCACTGAAAATAGTTACAATTTCACACTTAAAATCTTTTTTTAATTTCAAACTATTAAGTGGGTATAAATGTTTTTGCTTACATTGATCACTTTTATAGGGCTTGAGTCATGTCTATAAGTGGGCCCACGTGTTCGTTTTACTCATTAGGTGGGTTTTTGCCCCTCCCCACATTTCCCCCTTCCCCTGCTTGATTTCCCCTGAGTTTTACCTCCTTATGTGCACATGTGAGCTCATCAGTGGACATGTGAAAACTGTTGGAATGTTTCATTCTTTTTCTGACACTGAAAATTCATTATAAATGTTGTTATTAAACCAGATGTATAAGACTAACTTAGAAGTTAAGATGTATAAGACTTGCTTAAGAAAATACATTTTTTAGAACTATAACATTTAGTCCTAATGTAGATAGGATTATATCTTATTTCAAGACTTTGAGACAAACTTTCTTTTTTTAAGACTTATAAAACCATTGTACAGGTGATTATTTCCTATGATTGGGAGTTAATTGACTTACTTAAAATCATCTAATGAGGCAGTGATTAAGTGTCTGAGAATTGTGAAGATTTGACATAGAGTGAATTAAAAAGCTAATTTCCCCAGCTTGGTGCTGTAATCAATTCCTTTTCTGTTCTTTACTGGATCTTGAGATTTGGTAAAATAACTTGCTTTGTGCTCCATCAGAATATAGGACAAATCTCATTCTTTCTTATTTTCCTAGCCTTGCACCAATGCCTACAAGCAAGTGGGTCCTGCTTATTGACTGGGATTGCTTTCAAACACATTCTTTTTAGTTCTTTTAGGGTTGCAGGAAGTTAAGATACTGCTCCTTACCAAGATTAAATAAACATGGAAGATAATCCTGTTGGAAGAAAATGTTTCCTTCCTGAGTGATTGAGTTGACCAACTATAGACCTAAATTGAATTTGTAAATGTTGAGTTTTGGTTGGTCAGATTCCCCTCACTGGTTTTGACCTTCTTCCTTTCTTTTTTTTTGTAAATGCGTTTCTGTGAAAAGGTAGACCATACTTTTACCTTGATTGCATTGGTCATTATCTTAAATATGTCCTAATATTAATATTAATTAATGAATTTTATTTCACTTACAAATAAATAAGTGATATATATGCAGCTTAACAGGAATAAGGCCTATTACTTAGGGGAATGTTATTTTAACTTATAAAGAGTTTTTATTTTATTATTATATTAATAGTGAATGTTAATATTGATGATTATCATATTCATTGAAATTATATTAATAGAAATTATTTCAAAATTATGAAATTGTATTTTTAGATTCCTGATGTTGTATATAAGAATTTGTAATGTAACATTAAACTGTTCAGTCTTTCTTAGGAAGAAAATACAGCTGAATTTTCTTTAGCTACAAGTGTAATATCATTTAGATATTGTAATTCATAAGTCTTCTTAAAACATCTTTTATGCTTTTATGTTTTGGTAGGGGCATTAGAAGTTGTTTTCCTGAAGGTTAATTAACGTTATAATTTGTTAAATGTTATATTTCTTAAATTTTCTTTGTAGACAATTGTAAAAAAATTTTAGGAGAAAATGCTAAACCCAATTATGGTTGTCAAGTCACTATTCAGTCAGTACAAGAAAAGCAGTTAATGAAACAATATCGCCGTGAAGAAAAAAGAATTGCCAGACGAGAAAAAAAGGCTGGGGAAGATTTAGATGTTTCAGAAGGTCTTATGTGCTTTGATCCTAAGGAATTGCGGATACACAGGTAATGAAGGCTGGAAGCTGGAAAATGTGTGTGTTGTAATTGCTACTTTTACATATCATTATGATTTTTAGGTTTAACATGAGTGATTTAGATGAATCTTACTTCTAGTCACGTTTTCTTATAAGAAGAGAATTTTGTTGTATGAAAACCTAATTTTCTGGGATAAGAAAGCAATGATCTGCTTAATTAGAATATTCTTGGTTGCGTTCACATGGATGAGAGATTCAGATTGTAGAAATAAGCTATTTTTAGGTGCTGTGCACACACCAGTAGATTAGATTTATAAAACTTACATAAATTTATTTGCAACTTTTGTTTTCCTTCTCAGCTTAATTATCTCCATGTTGTTATTTAGAATTAGAAGGAAAATTAAATAAAGGCATTATTACACTTGATGCTTTAAATACTGCAATCTACTTTTAAAAAGGAATTGATACCTTGTTAAATATCTCTGAACTCTGAAAAAACAAAATTATAAATAAAGAGTCTTTAGTCAAACTTTCGAATGGTGTTATCGAAAAATAACATCCAAAATTGTGCTGAATCCTGTTTGGTTGCTCAGAAAATTTCAGGATTTCTAATATCATAGTTTAATTTCTTCTCTTTTATGACGGAAGGCTGCCTGAAATAATTATTACAAATACCTTGTTTTAGTGTCTTCTTTCCTTTTCAAGATAAAGATTTTAAATTTGGCCGATTATTTTTATATTTTTAG